>NC_056741.1:290923146-291250646 GCF_019279795.1 Protopterus annectens | reverse complement strand
GGAAAAATGTATTCATAGACAATTCATGCACCACCTAATCCAAAATCGTCTTATGGCAGACACTCAGCATGGCTTCCGTCCTCATCACAGCACTACTTCAGCCCTCCTAGCCTTTACTAACACCATAAACCATAATCGCAACAATAATTATATATCCTCAGCCCTCTTTTGGATCTTTCCAAGGCATTCGATATGGTTGATCACCAACTTTTAATCCACACCCTGCAAACATTCTGTCTAGATACTGGAGCCCTCCAATGGTTTCAATCCTACCTGAATGGTCGACAGCAGGCTGTCCTCTGGCAGAACAAACTCTCTAACCTTCTACCTAACACCCTCGAGTACCACAAGGCTCTATACTAGGGCCCTTGCTGTTCTCCATCTTCATTAACGACCTTTATACTGTCATCCCAAAAGTCAGCTGTATCCAATATGCTGATGACTCTACTCTGATTTGCTCAGCCACATCTCCAGTAGAGTTATGGTCAGCTACCCAGACCACCTTTAATACAATAGAAAACTGGCTTTCTGAACATCGTCTGATCCTAAATCCCCAAAAACTAAAATGCTGTTATTTTCACCAACACGTAGGTCTACCGCTTTCACCTTTACCATAAAATCAAATGATGGCACAATAATCTCCCCTGACCCATCTACAAAACTATTAGGTGTCATCATAGACAATAATCTCAAATTTGACCTACATGTTAACCAAACTATCAAAAACATCAATAAAAAACTAGGGTCACTTTACAGAATAAAAGCCTTCCTAACCCCTCCAGCTAAAATTGCCATAGCTCGCTCTCACCTTCTTTCAACCCTTCTGTATGCATCCCTCTACTCTCAAATTTGAACAAGACTGTCCTTAACAAACTCTCAATTTGCTACAACCACATTGCCAGGTTTGCCACTGGGCTGCCTTTTAGGACACATCATTGCATCAATCTAAATCAGCTTGGTTGGCTTGAACTACCTAGCCTAATCCAGTATAACCAACTGATTATGGCCTATAAAATCCTCTATAATCCGGACAATACTCCTGCACTTAAAAATATTATCACCCCCTATAACAATCCTAGACCGCTTCGATCCTCTAACAAACTGCTAATTCAGACTAGCAAAATTAATAACACAGCCGGTGATTCTCTCTGCAAACTCTGTAAGTAGATCCTGGAACTCACTTCCAGCTGATATTACCTTACTTTCCACCTTAGGTCAATTTAAAACTAGACTCAAACAACATTTGTCACTTAACTGGCTATGTCAATGTATCAAGCCTGGCTAACTCGAATGTGTAAAAATCTGTTAACCAGTTTACTGTGTAATTTAATTTAATCCTGACTTGTGCTCAGGACTAACTGTAACCTGTGGAACTTGTTTAACTTGCTTACTTATGTAATCTCTGTAAATAATCTGTTTGTAATATGTAATGCTGGTATTATGTAATGCTGTATCTGCTTACCCTTGGAGCTTTTCTCCCAGGGCCTCCGCTGAAAATGGACATGCATCCAGTCGGACTATCCCGGTCAACAAATGTTAAATAAATAAATAAAATAAATTTAGCCATATGCAGTTGACTAGACAGCTCTCAACCTTATAAACGTATTATATATTCACTAGCACCTATACACATATGTGCATATATATATATATATATATATATATATATATATACACATATATATATATACGCACACATATATAAAGGCACAGGATATCATACATTTCACTGAATGTCATTTTAACTGAAGTACAATGGTTGAAAAAATTCACTGGAAATACATCTTGCTGAATCGAAAGTCATAGAAAACCATTGAAGACTATAGACAAGTGTTAGTGTGCTTTAGGATAATATAAATTACAAGGGGCGTGAGTTTAAAGACCATTTGCACTTTAGTAGTGTTGGACAACAAAGCCAAAGCAGAATTATAGGAATTTATTGCAGAATGGCTCTCAAAGGCAAAGTAGGCAAATATTTTGATCTTCAGTAGGGGGGTATTCTGAAAGCCATGGCAAAACTTTGCATGCAAAGTGGAGGGGCATGGTAAGTCTATTATTTTACCGAGATCTGGTACCAAGCCACAAGTACAATGTTCAACAAGACAGCCAGGCCTGGGGGACAAATAAAGGTGCATATCTGGCAGTGACAAAGGTGTACATCACTAGATCCTAACCTCCGCAGACTATTCAGCAACAGACATATACTTATTCTCCCAGCTTCCTTGGTAATTTGCAGTTTCGGACCATTCCAAATTCATCATTAAATGCAAAGTATTTTACAGTACTATAAAATCAATACTACAAGAAAAAGACAGCTTCTGAGAAACAAGTGTTACAATGAGGGTTACAGTAGCATCACTTGTGATAACACAAAGGCTCCTGAAGTAATTAAGATTTTTTATCTGCTTTCAGGATTTAAAAAGTGGTAACACACTCTTATGGGTCATATATGAGGAATAAAGATCAGCTTCTACAGTACATCACTTCTGAAAGTAATGCAAATTATACCCAAAGACTTCACTGAGAAGCTGAATGTTCTTCGCATGTATGCAGAAAACTGGATCACCTGCGTACAGTATTACATGTTTTGGGAAGAGTAGTGAAAACAATTAAGCGCACTGATGCATTTACAGAATGCACTTTAATCACTTTGTCTGCCTCCTCAGAATTTGAAACACCTTTCACTTTTCTTCTGCATATCCTTCACTATAAAAGTACAGTTCGAAATGCGAAAACAACTAGATACACATATAATAGCAGACTTGGTGAAGAAGGCATTCAGCAAAAATGATTACCATAGATACTGAACAATAACAGATGTCCTTCAGTCTTTTTAAATAGGTGACTGGTTAATATACTTTGATTGCACTTGAATTTCACTAAAAAATAATCTGTGCTTCGTGAGCTTTCTGCTCATTGGAAGACAATATTTATGCTAAGGTACTAGCAGTTTGTTGTGAGCTGTTATTTAATACAATATATTTTTTTTACAAAATATTTGGAAAAATGCAATGTTGTTCTCTCTCAAAGCTGTCACAGTGGACATGAACAACATATCTGCTTAGGATAAGAGAGAGAATATATATTTTTATGCAGGCAAACATTACAGATTATCATTAAGGTGAAGGGAAAATGTAAAAAATATATCGGAAGGTAATACCAAGAGGAATTTTTTTTTTTTTAATTCTGATAAGAGGGTAAGGCCACAAGGCATAGCTGTTTGTGTTAGGGCAGTCTCAAGAATTTTGACATAGTTAAATGAGTACAGAATATACTTGCACAAAAAAACTGTACATTATGAACTACAAATGAATAACATATTGAGGTATAAATAAGCATCACTAAGCAGCTAACATTTTACAGTATTAAAGCGGGTTATCCTAGTCTACTCAGCATTTAAGTAACATTCTTAAACTTCCCAGAATAAAAAGATGACCAGAAATAAAGAAAAAATGGAGATCCAAAAAAAAACAGAAACAACTTTTCTGAAAAAAAGAAAAAAAACTAGTAAATCCACAACAACCGAAGAAGGCTGTGTGAGGGTTTAAACTACAGAAAAAAACACAAACCCTTCATGAAGTATAAATATATTTTACCCAAAACTGCCACTTTAATATTTCATTTTTCTTATAATCCACAGTATTCCATTGGTGTTTAGTTTTCTTACACACAAGAGTCTATTTATTTTTCACAGTGCTTTTTATTAAGACTACCCATCTGAATCTTAAATTCAGTTACACAGATAGTACAGTTGTGTACCTACCATAAATGTAGATGTTAGAGTGTATTCACTGTTGCAGTCAATACACTTGGGTTATCGTGCTGGCAGGCTACCCGCAGTCGGCCTGAATTCCAAAGTCCTGGTCTGGCATCGGTTGCTGTCGCCTCTTCCCTGATGTCAGTGCGCCAGGGGTATAAAAGATGCAGCCGACGCCATTTTCTTCAGTTTTTCTTGCCCCAGATGTCAGGTGCCCCCAAAAGGGTAGGCTAAAAAACATTGCTTATAAAAGCATGCACTAAAATAAACAATACCTTCATCTACAAGAAAATACACCGCATAGGTTGTATAGGATAGCGAAGAACAGATAAGTCCCAGCAAAGAAAGGGATGGTGGGTGGGTAACCTGGACTGCAACAGTGAATACACTCGAACATCTACATTTATGGTAAGGTACACAACTGTACTATGTTCATCGTGTTTCACTGTTGCAGTCATTACACTTGGGTTGAATCCCAAAGCTGAGGTTGGGCGGCTGGGTCTAAACAGAATTATGAGTGGCTATAAGGCCCTGCAGAACTGCAGTCGCAAAGCCTGCTCTGGATTTAGAGTAAAGACGTAAGTGGTAGTGCTTAGTTAAAGTGTGCACTGAAGTCCAAGTTGCAGCCTCCAAAATATCCTTGGTTGGTACTCCTCTGAGGAAGGCTGCTGCCCTGGTAGAATGTGATCTAATACCCTTAGGCACTGATTTGCCATGTTGTGAATAGCAGAAATGAATGCAGTGTCCTATCCATTTTGAAATAGTCTGCTTTGAGATGGCCTTTCCTTGTGATCCTGCAGCATATGCCACTAAAAGTTGCTCAGTCTTTCAGAAAGCTTTAGTCTTGTCCAAGTAGAAGTGTAGCTGTCTGTGTATGTCCAAAGAATGCAGAAGTCCCTCCCCTTTATTCTGTGGGTTTGAGTAAAAGGTAGGCAAATGAATGGTTTGGTTAAGAGCCACACTGGACACTACCTTAAGCATAAATGTTGGGTTTGTCCTGAGAGAAACCCTGTCCGGATGGAAGATAATGAAAGGTTCCACAGCCATTAATGCCTGTAACTCTGAGACTCTTCTTGCTGAAGTTATTGCTAGGAGCAGAACTGTTTTCCATGATAAGAATTTTATCTCAGCTGTATCGGCTGGCTCAAAAGGAGGCAGTGTGAGTTTTTCCAAGACAAAATTGAGGTCCCATGCAGGTATTGGTGCTCTCCTTGGAGGTCTTAGGTTTTTGGCCCCCCTGAGGAACTGCCTAAGCAATGGATGTGAAAAAATAGGTGAGTCTGTATTGTAATGAGCTGAAATGGCAGAGGCATGGATCTTAATTGATGAGAAGGATAGGCCTTTGTCCAGCATTTCAGTTAGATATTGTAAAATCTGAGGAATATTTGGAACAAGCGTGTCAATTCCTTGTGCCTGGTTCCAAGCACAGAATCTCTTCCATTTTTCTGCATAAGATTTTCTGGTGCTGGGCCCTCCTGGCCTCCAAAATAACATCCATAACCGCTTTAGAGAGAGGTGTATTCTGAATGGTTACAGTATCCACCATGCAGCTAGATTTAGGGTTCTGAGTTGGCTGTGCAGGATCTGATTGTTTTGTTCGGTCAGTAAATGAGGAATTTGAGGCAATGTTCAGGCTGGGCCTTGGGACAAGCTCCTTAGGATTGGGTACCAGTGTTGGCGGGGCCAATTCGGGGCAATCAGTATCATTTGTGGCTTCTCTTATCTGACCTTTAGGAGTACCTTGGGGAGGAGAGGCAGTGGAGGAAAGGCATATACTGTAAGGTTGTTCCAGCTGAATGACAAGGCATCCACTTTCCATGCTTGTTTGTGATAAGTCCTTGTGCAGAATCTCTGAAGTTGGCAGTTGTGAGGGAGGCAAAAAGATCTATGTCTGGGCATCCCCATTTGCTTGTTATCATGCTGAAGATTTGTGGATCTAGTTTCCACTCGTGAGGATCCATGAGGTTTCTGCTTAGTTCGTCTGCCAGAGCATTTGTTTTTCCTGGCAGGAATTGTGCTTGCAGGTGTACTTGGTAAGTCAATGCTGTGTTCCACAAAATCATGGCTTGTCTGCAGAGGGGGTAGGAATGTGTGCCCTGCTGCTTGTTTATGTACCACATAACTGTGGTGCTGTCCATCTTTATCAGCAGCTGTCCTGGATGAAGTAGGTCCTTGAAGGCTGTCAGGGCATTTTGCACAGCTAGCATCTCTTTTTGATTGATGTGAAATGTCTTTGGCTTGGGGACCATGTGCCCTGAATACATTTTCCTGCCATGTGGGCCCCCCAGGCATAATCTGATGCATCTGTTGTTAGTGTTTGCCTGGCTGTTGGTAAAGTGAATGGCTGTCCCTCGTTGTGGTGACAGACCTGTGCCCACCTTCGAAACTCCTGTTGCAGGCAGGGAATGAGTGAAATTAATGATTCCAGGCTGTGGCAATGTTGCATCCAAACACTTTTTAGATACCATTGTAGTTTCCTCATATGCAGTCTTGCATATGGAATTAGCAGAATGCAGGAGGCCATGTAGCCCAGAGCCTGCAGAATTTTTCTTGCAGATAACTGGGTCTTTGTTGCCATGCTTTCGAAGTAAGAAGTCAGTTGCCTTTGTTTGTCTGGCGTGATATAAGCCATCTGGGCAGTTGTATTTAAGCTTGCACCCAGGAATATTATCTCTTGAGAGGGTACTAGTTTTGATTTCTTTTCATTTACTGTGTACCCTAGGCAAATTAGTAATCTTTTTACAAACGCCAGATGCTTTAGTAGAATGTCTTTGGTCTCTGCTTGAATAAGGCAGTCGTCCAAGTAGAGATATATCTGAATTCCTCTTTGTCTGCAAAATGCAATTACTGGTGCCAGGCATTTTGTGAAGACCCTGGGCACAGTAGATAAGCCAAAGGGCAGTGCAGAGAATTGGTACTGCATTGAGCCAGCTATGAATCTGAGATATCTTCTGCAAGATTGTCTGATTGGTACATGCAGGTATGCCTCTTTGAGGTCCAAAGTTACAAGCCAAGCCTTCTTGCCCAGCATGGGCAGAAGCTGCTGCAGAGTCAACATTTTGAATTTCGGAACGTTCAGAAAAGTATTTAGAATAGACAGGTCCAGAATTGGTCTCCATGCTTTGTCTTGAGTAAAATCCTTGTCCCTGCTCTTGTTGTGGCACTGGCTAAATAGCTCTCATGTCCTTGAGAGATGAAACTTGTTTCTGTGCCTCTGCCCATTGACTGTGTGGCAGGTCTGGCATACATTTTGCCTTTGGAAGGGTGTGAAAGTGGAACCTGTAGCCCTGAGAGACTATATTTAAAACCCATTTGTCCTGGGTGATCATGTGCAAATTTTGTGAAAAAAAGTGCTAGCTTTCCCCCTAAGGGTGTTGCCAAAAGATAAATGCTTGGCAATGGCAGAGGGACGTCATTGGGACTGTTTCCTATATGGCTGTGATTTGTCTTCTCCGCTTTTGGAGGTAGAAGCACCCCATTGTTTGGGTCTGTATGAGCCCTGGGGCTGTTGTCTGCCTCTAGGGCATCTGTATCTGCCTCTTTGTGGCCTGTCTGACATGGGAAAGGACCAATTCTTAGAAGGCCAGTTCCTGCTAAATCTAGGTGGCTGTACCTTTAAGAAATCCTTTACTGTCTGCATAGATTTAGCTTTATTCTTCATTTTCTTCAATACCTCTTCTGCCTTAACACCAAACAAAGTATCATGCTGTAATGGAGCATCCAATAATTTTGCATTAACATGATCAGGCAGAGTCTGTTCCTTTAACCAAGCATGCCTTCGAATGACAGAACCTGTTACAGCGGCCCTGCAAGAGGCCTCCAGTGAATCATAACCACATTGCAAAGTATGTTTTCCCACTTGTTCTGCTGCATGCAATAAATCCTGCATTTCCTTGTTCTCAGAACAATCAGAATTTGTCAACATTTTCTGTTTTAGCAGAGACATTAAGTATTGCTGATATTTAAGCATATGAAACTGACAATTTAAAGCTTACAGCCAAGGTAGCAGAAGTGTAAACTTTTTTCCCCCATCTGTCCAGTGCCCTTGAATCTCTATCTGAGGGGACAGGGTTTTTTTGCAGTAGCAGCCTTGACCCCTTTGGGACCCTGAGAAATAGTTTCTGGGTCAGCAGCAGGGTTTTTATATAGAAATTTATGAGAATCTGGAACCCTGTAATATCTGTCTGGCTTAACAGGTGCAGGAGGTAAAGAGTCGGGAGACAGGCCGGACTCTGAAAATACATCATGTATAATGTCTAGAACAGGTGGAATAGCAAGAGGTCTGTGCTGAGGTAGTAAAAGAAAGTCTCTGAGCCTTTTCTTAGAATCTGAGTAATCTTGGCTCTCCCAGTGGAAATGCTCCCTCATGGTATGTAGGGTTTCCTCAAAGGAGTAATCCTCAGGAAGAGAAGCTGAAGGGATAGATTATTCATCATCAGAATCCTCACAGGGAGGAATAGAGTATCCCTGTTCTGAAGAGGAGTCAGAGGAAATGAAAACCTGATCAGAGGACTCATATTCAGTGTCTTGCCTAGGCCTCTTATCAGGAGGAGGATGGGAACCTCTGATCAAAGTAATTAGGTCTTAGGCCATTTTGAGTATCTGTTTCTTAGGCATGGAAGTCTGTCATGGAGAATGCTGTACTTGTTTCCTTGTCTTTAAAACTGTTTTAGTCTTTGTCTTGGATGCTGAAGTTGGCTTGATATAAAGCTGTGTAGGTCTGAAAACAGCCTCAGAAGCCAATGCCGGCTCCGGACCCATCTGAGGGATTAGTTTCCGAAGGCCCAATACCTTGAGTATCCAGAGGCCTAGTTGTCTCCACGTGGGAGTCGGAGGCGGCTTGTGGCTCTGAGGTAGCGGGTGTCAGGGGCTGCGAAAGCACCTCACTGAGAACTGGCGAACAAGCGACTGGCCTAGAAGAGGCCTCATTGTCGGTTTTGGACCTCGGATGCCTGTCCTTTTCTTTTTCCTTGCGCTTTTAATGAATTCCGGTCGTTGGCTGTTCTGACGGCATTATATAGTTAAACCTTTGGCCAAAGTAAGGAAAAGCAAAATTGTACCAACGCTTAATAGTGCGTTGGTTAAATCTAGCACAAAACCGACAACTAACAACATCGTGGTCATGGCCTAGGAAAGGAATACAGTAAGAATGAAAATCCTTATAAGGTATTTGCTTCCCACAAGAAATACAATTGTTAACTTTTTCTGACATCGGTCTGGAGCAAGAAAAAAGTTTCCCCAACAGGGTACTTAGCTTTATAGAAGACTTCTGATCTGAAATTCAATTTCGAAAATCTCAGGAGTCGGCTGACCGGCACTTGCGAACTGCTTTTGCTTCAGGCACCGCACGGCAAGAAAGACTGAAGACAATGGCGTCAGCTGCATCTTTTATACCCCTGGCGTACTGACGTCAGGGAAGAGGTGACAGCAACCGACGCTGGACCAGAACTTTGGAATTCATGCTGACTGCAGGTAGCCTGCCAGCAGGATAACTCAAGTGTAATGACTGCAACAGTGTAACACGATGAACATCTGCTACTTGATGGATTGTTTCCTCCAAATCACTGGCTTTCTTCACTTCACTAGAGACCATGAAAGTGATTTGTCTAGCTTTGAATTTTTTGATCCTTAAAGACTAAGCAATGAACACGGATGTTGTAATGAATGGGCATATAATCTACCAACTAATATGGAAGAGTCATGGGAATGGTCTCAGAATTACACCTGCTAACCAGAAAATGATGCACCTGGGGCAACCGCCTTAAGTGTACACTTACGTAATTAGCTGCCACACATAATAGCCAACACATTCCACATCTAAATAAGAGTTTGCACGTACAGCTGCAGATCACAGTTCTAATCATTTGCTCCTTAAGACTTTTCCCCATGTTAGACTGAGTTCAGTGACTTTCAGTGTAACCTAACTAAAAGTAACTGAAACTTGTCCAAGATTATTTTGCATGTAAGCAAACATACAGTATTTTCCATGAGGTGTTGATGACTTCCTACCAATACTAACACCAAATTTGTTGTCTTTATAATAATGACGTTAACAGCCAGGCTCGCCTAGCACACTGAGAACACAGTTATTGTTTACTCTCAACACACATCAACTGTTAAATATCTGTATGGTAGTAATAGCTTTAGGATTAACTTGTCAAAGGCTGGAAGTTCAATATACTACTTTTTTTGTAAATTTCTTTTTATAACATGTTTTTTGAGTAACCCAAAAAAGTATACTGGTTAAATGAAAATAAAAGAACCAAACTAAACACAGCAAGTTCATCGTGTACAATCAATGGAGATAGCATAAAAACCCAGGTCTAACAGTGTAGGTCCATGAAGATTGGATGAAAAGTTGTCTGCGATAATTACCAAACTGTAAATTTGTGTCAAGGAACTTGGAAGACAGTTTGTATGCATTTAAATACTTGGTTAGACAAGAAGAAAATTTTGTCACAGAAATCTTTTGCAGAGAGTCCACTGAATTATTTCGCACAACTTTAATAAAGCAGCTAGAGCAACTTATGGAATATCTTTTCACACACAGAGTCTACTGAATTGTTTCACACAACTTTAGTAAATTAGCTAGAGCAACTTACGGAATATCTTTTCACACAGAGAGTCCACTGAATTGTTTCACACAACTTTAGTAAAGCAGCTAGAGCAACTTATGGAATATCTTTTCACACAGAGTCCACTGAATTGTTTCACAGAACTTTAGTAATGCAGCTAGAGCAACTTATGGAATATCTTTTCACACAGAGAGATCACTGAATTGTTTCACAGAACTTTAGTAAAGCAGCTAGAGCAACTTATGGAATATCTTTTCACAAAGAGAGTCCACTGAATTGTTTAACACAACTTTAGTAAAGCAGCTAGAGCAACTTATGGAATATCTTTTCACACAGAGAGTCCACTGAATTGTTTCACAGAACTTTAGTAAATTAGCTAGAGCTATTATGGAATATCTTTAATTGCAAAGAGCAGCTCAAGATGAAAATCTTGTACTTAGCACAAAACACTTAGCTGCTGATAAGCCCACACAACTGGGTTTGAGTTATTCTAACTTCATTTGCTTATTGTGCAATTTTGTACAAGTCACTAAATCAGAGATAGGCTCAAGTCAACTGAGAAGTGGAAAATGTATGACCAGTTGGCTTATCCAATTAATGAATAAAACAAAAACAAAACAAAGATGCAGCACTGTTAGGACAAATTGTGTTCTACTAGCAATATTAGCACGCAATTCGCCCTAGCCACACTGTGTGTGTGTGTGTGTGTGTGTGTGTGTGTGTGTGTGTGTGTGTGTGTGTGCGCACGTGCCAACAGCAAAATTAGCATCAGAATTCTAAAATAAGTGCAAAAAGTGTTTCCTCTTGTTAAAGAAATGAAAAAAACTGCATATTGTGACTTCTACCACCCTACTGCAGACCAGTTGCAGTAGGGAGGTAGAACTTACAATATCCGTGCAACGAGTTGAAGTGTATGAATAAAATGTATGGTCTAAAAACACCCCGGTAAACAAAAAATAAACTGAAATTCACTACTGCAATACTGAGCCTAGTCTGGACCCACCCCAGGCATAATCCTTACTTATGAAAAAAAAAAGCAGGCTCACAACAGAATTAATGCATTTTCAATAGAATGCAAAAGTGATAGCAATACAAATAACCTAAGTAAATATGAATACCATTCTAAAACTAATCACGCTCAATAGCTCTCAATAGAAGGTACCATGCTGAAACAAGATGCCTGCTCCGCTTCTACAAACATCAAAAAGTTAAACCAAAATTTAAAACATGATCTCAGTACAGTGTTATTGAAATTAGAATTTAGATAGAGACTCAAATGAGAAATATCTGGTTTAAAGAAAACTAGTATTGCAGTCAGTCACACATGCAGATGAAAATGGTGGATTTCCATTTAAGATATACTAGTTGGAAACATCAAAATGAGATATAATGTGTGAAAAAATAAACATACAGATGTAAAATGTAATAATGCAAGACTGAGAAAATGAAATATAACAAGTACAGGCAAGTGATAACATATAGCAAAACAGGAAATAAAAGAAGGTAGCCAGCTAGTGAGTCAAAGCTCTAACTTTAAAACAGTGTGCAAATAAAGAAATATTATGGTAACAGAAACTTAACTAACGCTGAAAATGTAGACTTGAACACAGTCATGATAAGCGAGACAACAGCACTAAAAAGCTCCAGTTTTATACCACAAAGTGTAATATAACTGCCAGAGCTACAAAATTAACTGTGGCTGAAATGTATGAATAGAAATAAGAATTACCTAAAGAAATGCTGCAAGAACCAGCAGGTACACAAGGGAGATGAATTATAAATGACACACAGTAAGACAAACAACTTTGGTTTAAAATCTGGCAGTTTTCTAAAGAGAAAATACATTTACAAAAAGCAGACGTTAAGGATGGTACTATATATTGACATAAAATAAATAAAAATAAATAATTTGATAACGAAGTAAAACTGCAATAGTCTAAAGCAACAAGGTGAGCAGAGTTTACATGTATTAACAGCAAATAAAATGCCCTGAAGTGTGTGTGTGTGTGTGTGTGTGTGTGTGTGTGTGTGTGTGTGAAGGGGTTGTAGATGGCAGAAAATTACAGTTTTTGTGTCTTTCGGCTTTTCCCGGTTAGGGGTCGCCACAGCGGAACTCCGGTCCGCTAATGATGGCAGAAAATTACAGTAATAAAAAATAATGTATAAAATATACAGAATAATATGTTTTTGACATCTATCATTAATGATGGCAGAAAATTACAGTAATAAAAATGAATGTATAAATATACAGAATAATTGTTTTTGATGTTTCTCATTAGTGCTAAAAAATAATTTGCTTATAGGTGCAGACTTTAGCTTTGTCCTGTACATTAGGGGAAAAGACAGCTGAGAAGTTATAAATTTATATCAGCAATCACTACACTGAGAGGGTGAAGCAGCTAAGAAACCAAGAGGTTGAAACATATTAACAGCATTTAGAGTGACTCAAAATAAATGTGCATGACTTAGCAAGTGCATGGTAGAGAGGATTATACATACGCAATACACAACCTTATTTTAAACAGTAACCAAGAGTACAGAGCAGAACAATAGAAATACTTACATAAATAAAACAACATCTTGTCTGGCACATTTAGAAGGACAGGTTAAACAGAAGGCATGTTAGCAGCGTTAAAATATGTGCTTACTCAGACAAACAGAATGTGAAATCTGGTTAGATAAATAAAGGTATAATGCAGAGTCAGAGCTTATACATATCATTAGTGGAATTTTCAGTAATACACATTTCAAAAATAATAAAAAATCAGAATTTGCTGGAGTACTCCTGGAGGCAGTGTCACAAAAGAATATTGGCTCCCATCTTAGCCTGCAGTAAATGGTAATGTTTTAAAATTAAACCTGAGCTTCTGCCCAAGCTAGCTCAGTGACTAGAAGAAAAAGACTTGACTACAGCCCATGTAACCTGAGTTCAACAACTAGAGACAAGGTTGCTTGATGAAGATAGGCAAAGGAGGCAAAGGTGGACATAGTTTGTAGCTGCCCTTTAGGGGAAGGAGGCAGGCATTAGGTCTACCAAACCACTTATTACTGCTAGCCTTCAGTACAGGTATGCGCAGTCACAATGCAGGAGGTACTATGGGCCACCACTGTGATGAGGATCTACACCCATGTGCACAGGGGAAGGGATAGGTTAAACTGTATTATACCATGACCCCCCCCAAAACATGCACACTGATTAGCCAGCGTGCACATTGTAAATCGAGTTATACTAATGGAAAAAGGTCCGGTCGCCCGGGCTTTTTTCCATTAGTATAACTACTTTTAAAACACTGTCTCGCTATGTTAAATGGGTTTAACATAGCGAAACAATAAAAAGCAACGGAGATCTTGCTTTCTCCGTTGCTTTTTTTTTTAAACCTGTCTCGCTATGTTAAATGGGTTTAGCATAGCGAGACAGCTTTAAAATAAGCAACAGAGATCTCCGTTGCTTATTTTAAAGCTGTCTCGCTATGTTAAAGCCATTTAACATAGCGAGACAGTGTTTTAAAAGTAGAGTTATACTAATGGAAAAAAGTCCGGGAGACCGGACCTTTTTCCATTAGTATAATTCGATTTACAATGTGCACGCTATTTGTAGGGATTCACAGTAGAAAATAAGTTACTATGATCACACTGGCAAATGCCACAAAAGTAAACTGTTGAATGTCAACTTCTACCAGAAACACAAATTTGCACTTCTGCAAGGGAAGACTTTTACACCTTGCACACCACTGCTTCTTTAAATTTATTAATTCCAGACTGCTGAATCTTGGAGAAAAGGGGAAATGTCCTTAACCACTAGATAAATCCCTCATGACAAATGCAAGACACAGTATTCAACTAAACTGGGATATGACTATAAAATTAATCAGCTGCAGTCTGAAATGACATCATATTTCTCAACGTCTGCCTATATTGAAAGGTATGGATAAAGCAAAATAAAAAAAAGAGCCCCTAAATTGGGGATGTATGCTATATGCTAGTAGTATTAACAGAACGCATCAAAATAATATTAAATTTTAGGAGGGATAGATCAAATATGTCAGAAATCTCTCCAAGATTTGGACAGTTGAGATGCATGACTACCATTAGTTTAAAATGGGTTGCTACACTTCCCACGTTTTATAGTTAGTTTTATTTCTGGGTATACTCCAAATGCTAAAGCTGCAGGTGGCTTGAAAACAAACTGATGGTTGTGAATTGTTTTTGATGTTATAGCTTCACTGTTAGACTCCCACAAAATGATGCCAACTTAAGTATTCACAATGATTTACCTACATCAGGAAGGTATCCTGGAGATTAAAAACAACACATTTCTTTAGAGGAACTGCTACTTATTTGCAACCTAGTTTCAATAATAAATAATCGTGTGTTCATTTATAATATACGGTGTGACACAGAGCTGACAACTTGTCTTACCTGCATACAAGACTCCTTTGTTGCTGCACTTAACATGGAAAAACAGTGGGTTATACATTGGCATGGAGAGGCATTGCGAGTTCAGTCTTTCATGATGTTATGCCATGAGTTTTCAGCTCTAATACAGTTTTCAGTGAGGCAGCCTTATCAACAAAATTATTTGCAAAATTAAAACATATTTTGCATTAAATCCTGTAAAATTTGATATTGTATATGGTAAGGAGATCATTCCCATCACAAAGAGTTTTTTGTTTATGTTGCTATGGAATGTGGGACAATACGCTTCGACTCACACTGCCATCCGTGAAGGCACACATGAACCTGCACAACCCTACTAAGAATGTCTTAACAATAAAAATTAAAGTTGGCCACATGCTAGCCCACTCTGTCAGACAAACTGAGTATCCAAAGGTCTTGCTTTGGACCACACTTTGCAGGGGGTGGGGGTCCCTTAAACATGCCCAAAGCCTTGTTACCTAAATGGGACTGGAATCTGGAAAAGTGAGGGGAATAGCAAAGTACTCTAAGCCACAACATGATACAGGATTATTCTCTTAATGCACATGGCCAAAGCAACACAGTCCTTCTCTAGTGAAAAAGTGTGGTGGTCTCTGGGAGCTTTGCTGGACTCAAGAGACCATAGTAGGAGTCACACTAGGATTCTTAGTATGACTGCTTAGCTATTCAGATGGGAGACTTGTAATGGCCACCCACAGAGGATGTGCCCAGCTTCCACTATAACATCTTTGATTACTTGCTTCATGGTACGATAAGCCGGGGCTCCTAGTCTTTTTTTACAGACACCACACACTGTGTTTCTTGGAGGAATGGCTAGGACATGGAGGCCAGTAAATTCTGCTTCTCACGAGACTCAGGCCATCTACAAAAAAGGATGACTGGGAAGATATAGAGAAGAAGGAGGTGGACTCATTACTCTTGTCCATTTCAAGGACAATGGTCTCCAGGTCTTCAGCTTCCTCAAAGAAGCCAAATTCAAAGGGAGTTCCATGCTGCCCAGTATCTATGGGCATGAGTTAATGCACGGCATCACATGAAGTCAAGCATAAATGTGACACTCAAGTATCAGAAGACACATATCGAGCATGTGTCTCTACTGAAAATGGAAATATATCCAGCTAGACTAGCCCGGTTAACAAATGTAAAATAAATAAAACAAATGTGCTAGACAGAGAGATCTGCACTGGGTGATCTCGCACATCCACAACACTAGCTTCTAATAGCCATAAAATATTTGTCTGACATAACCATGAGATGGGAGACCAAGAAGGGGATGACATGATGAACCTGCCTTAACATGGACAGGTGTGTTTAAGTGAGTGTAGCAGAGGTCCTAGGAGGGTATTTTTTGCTGAAGAGTGACAAGATGTCTTGATAGGCTGCTCCTTCAGATCAGGCTTGAGCTACTGCCAAAGACAGAAGGATGGGTAGAGCTAATGCACTAGAATTCAGCTCCTCAAACTTATCATCTTTCAATAAAAAGGAACGCTGGTGTTGGCTCAAACCCTCTGAAGCAAAGAATATGATAACTATATATAGAAAACTGGACATACCTCTGGGAGGGCTATGGTGTGATCTACACTTTGATTGTATGTATGTCTCCTTGTGCAATGCTCTAACATATGCCTTAGACTGCAGGGGAGACCCACCCCATCAATCCCCTTAGAAGAAACTCTCAACACCTACCATCTTTTTTATCATAAAGTAGATCAAAAGCTTCTCCCTATAATGTCTTGCAGTGGGAGGTAAAAACACTGACAGCTATTTTAGTTTTTCAAGATATGCCCTCCCGAACACAACAGCAACAACACTGACACTGCTGATATGTGAAATGGCTTGTAATCTGACATTACATGAGCAGTGAATACTTACTATAAGTGGTAGCACAGGACTAGCCACCAGCAACAGCAAAACTTATGATCTGAAATGTGTAAGCAGCAAAAGAAAATTGTTAGATTTACAAGAAAAGCAAGATAATGCATCTGGCATGTTATGTCATGATGTGTTCACATACCCAGACATGACTTCTTCTAAACATTTTGCTAAATTTCAATGGAAGAAAAGAATACAAGGAATGAGCCATCATGGAGTATGCTTGATGTTACATGTGTACATAATATATTGTGTGATTGCATGTGTGTGCTCACTAGTGGGGTGGGGTGGGGTGGGGGACTGGGGATGGTATGATAACAGAAAAAGTTACAGGAGAACAATTTCACATGCTAACCAACCTGTAAAAAGACAGGAGATCTAATACCTCAATAAGCTTCCAGTACATATGATCATTATCAGTGAATCAAGGGAGATTTGCCACAGAAAAAAAATGAAGTCACGTGGCCTTTTGCCCAGTCTGACTCAGCTTCCTTCATGTTCCATAAAGTGAACCTGCATCAGAGTATGAAGGAAAATGTTTAGATTTCCCAAATTACTTTATTTAGCAAAACAATTTTTACATGACAGACATTTGGGAATTAACTTAAAAAAAAAAAGAGAGAGAGAGAGAAGGAAAGAATGAAGTAAGACAAGCAGAAGTAAAAAGTACTGTTGTGCAAGTAAAACTTACCATAGTAGTAGATGTTCACATGATCACTGCTGCAGTAGTCTTAGCTATATGGGTTATATCCTGCCAGGAACATAACAACCAACCAGCTTCCAAAGCTTCAGGGCACCTTTCAAAGACCCAAACAGGCAGCTCGAGCTGTGCTGACTAAAAGATAAGTTTAGGAGCAAAGCCCTTCACAGCTTTCCTACCAGCACAGAGAGGGAGGCTGAATCCTGAAAGGAGAATGCTAGGAACAACAAAAACTAAATGCCCACATCCTAGCATAAAAATCTGCATCAAAAAAAGTTGGATGGAGGTAAGGAGTGGCTACTGCAGAAGTGATTATTCAAACATCTACTGTTACAGTAAGTTTTATTTATGCAACTGTACTATGACGTTCATCACACTGATCAATACTGCAATACCCTTAACTATATGGGTTATATCCTTCCAAGGATATAATCACCAGCTGGCTTCCAAAGCTTCAGGGCACCTTCCACCCACCCAAACTATCAATAAACTCAAAATGAGCTGACTAAAAGGCAAGTTTGAGCATAGTGCCCTTCAGAAATGTATTCCTCCAAAGAGTATGCTCCTCAGAGGCTTTTCACAATCGGTAGTTGGCTTGGCTTCCTTTGCTGGGAAGATAAGTTCCCTTTGGAGAAAAAATCTTCTATTTTCTTAAATTTATTGAAGTTGTACTACTTTCCTATACAGGAAAGTTAGTTTAAAGCTAGCAGTGTTGTGCTCTAACAGACTGTCTTGAGACTGTAAAACACTTTTAAATGGAGCACTCATTTTTTTCTGTCAGTTTAAAAGTAGTAATACCTGACTGAAAACATATTTTCAGAGGAGAAATTCTATTTATTTTTTCATAGGTGTGCTGGCTTGGGGTTTGAAAGTGCTTTTCACTGTGTTTTATTGTTAAAAAAGTTAATTTTGTGGACTAGTAGTTTTACTAGCATTTACTGGTTGTCTTCCCTGGGAAAGAGACACCATTTTCGGCTTGACCATGAAACAGACTACCGGTCCCATGGTCAGTCCTTCTTCCAGCTACAAAAAGAAAAATTTAAGCAAATGGCCTTTGCAGCCACAGCAGGCTAGCATATTGTCTCAACCACAGGAGGGTGACTCTGCTGGGGCCATTTGTTGGATCTCAGATCACTCATCTTTTACCTTGAAGCCCTCTGGTGTAGTACCTATAACCACTACAGACTGAGGTTTAGCTACATCCTTTGCAACTGTTGGAGGCCTGTCAGTGAGTAAGGGAGAGCAACTCTTGTTGATCCTGGGAGAGGAAAAAGGGAAGGTTTCTCTGTTGTGGCAGAATGTTGTACCCATCCCTGGGGAAGCAGCTACCGCTATTAGTAACATGCTTAGCCCAATTTTTCCTGTGAAAAGGAAACAAAGGCAAACATGCATCTACTTCTCCTCATATTTATTTAGATAGGAGTAGTTCACTGGATCTGGCTTAAGGTTTAATTCAGGCTGCTGATCGTTCTTGCAAAGTAATACCTGGTGAAAGAAAGTACAGTTTTGTACCTACCATAAATGTAGATGTTCGAAGATCCACATTGCTGCAGTCCTTACACTTGGGTAGTCCGCTGTCCTCGGTCGGCCCGAATATCAAAGTATACGGCTGACGTTGGTCAGGGCGCATTTGACTGACATCAGGACGTCAGGGTACAAATGCGCATGACCGACGTCATATCCTCAGTCTTTTCTTGCCCCAGATGTCAGAAGACCCTAAAAATAAAGGTCAAAACCAAAAGACAGCAACCAACCAACCAACCACCCTTGCACTAACTATATGTACAATATATACAATATACACAATATGTACAACCCAACCCACACAACCACTTCTAACTACAGAGGGGAAGGAGGGAGGGTAAATTGGACTGCAGCAATGTGGATCTTCGAACATCTACATTTATGGTAGGTACAAAACTGTACTATGTTCTTCATCTCACATTGCTGCAGTCCTTACACTTGGGTAGAATCCCAAAGCAGAGGTAAGGGAGGATGGCGAACTACAAGGAAGCAGGAGCTGCCAAAATGCCCTGCAAAACAGCAGTGGCAAAACCAGCCCTGGACTTAGAGTAAAGTGGCAGGTGATAATGCCTAGAGAAAGTATGCACAGAACTCCAAGTAGCTGCCTCCAAAATATCCTTGGTTGCCACTCCCCTCAAAAACGCTGTTGAAGTGGCAGTAGCCCTAGTGGAATGAGGCCTAATCCCAGCTGGAATCTCCTTGCCATGATGGGAATAACAGAAAGCAATGCAAAACCCAATCCACTTAGAAATAGTTTGTTTTGACACAGGCTTGCCCTGAGAACTCAAAGCAAAAGAAACAAACAACTGCTGAGACTGCCTGAACCCTTTAGTTCTGTCCAAATAATAACGCAACTGCCTGTGGACATCTAAAGTGTGCAAAATCTTTTCCCCTTTATTTTGGGGATTTGCATAAAAAGTAGGCAAATGAATAGTTTGGTTTAAAGCCACACTAGAAACCACCTTAGGCATAAAGGAAGGATTAGTACGTAATGATACCCTATCCTTATGGAAAATCAAGAAAGGCTCAACCGCCATAAGGGCCTGTAATTCAGAAACCCTTCTTGCAGAGGTAATGGCCAACAAAAAGCAGTCTTCCATGATAAATATTTCAACTCAGCAGTAGCTGCAGGCTCAAAAGGTTGTAGAGTGAGTTTCTCCAACACAAAATTGAGATCCCAAGCAGGAGTAGGAGCTCTTCGTGGGGGTCTTATATTCTTTGCCCCTCTAAGAAATTGCTTGAACAAAGGATGAGAAAACAATGGTGGGTTGCAATCATAGTGAGCTGAAATTGCTGCAGCATGAACTTTAACAGAAGAGAAAGACAAACCTTTGTCTAGTAACTCAGTAAGATATTGAAGAGCCACACACAAATTAGGCTCAGAAACATCAAAATCTTTTGCTGCACTCCAAAACAAAAATCTCTTCCATTTGTCTGCGAACACTTTCCTTGTACTAGGCCTCCTAGCTTCCAAAATAACATTCAACACTTGCTGAGGAAGTGGAGGCCCACTATGGTTCAAAACAGAATATGCCAGGCTGTTAGGTGCAGAGAGTGAAGCTTGACATTTAGCAAATGGCTGTCCTCCTGCGACAACAGGTGTGGAATCGAAGGCAAAGGCCATGGAGGCTTCCGTACCAGACTTCTCAGTAATGGGTACCAGTGTTGTCGAGGCCAATCCGGAGCTATTAAAATCATCCTTGGCTTGTCCTGTCTGACCTTTAGAAGTACCTTTGGGAGGAGAGGCAGAGGTGGAAAGGCATACACATGAAGATTGCTCCAATTGAAAGAAAGAGCATCCACTCTCCAAGCTGTGGGATGAAACCTTTTGTGCAAAACCTTGGCAGCTGATGGTTTAGTGGAGAAGCGAACAGATCTATGTCTGGAGTTCCCCAGGACACTGTCAATTTCTGAAATACACGAGGATCCAATTTCCACTCGTGGGGATCCATAATTGCCTGCTCAACACATCTGCTAAGGAGTTCTGTGCTCCTGGCAGAAACCTTGCCTGAAGATTGAGCTGTAAACTGAGAGCAGTCTCCCACAAAATCATTGCTTGTCTGCATAGAGGATAAGAATGCGTTCCCCCTTGCTTGTTGATGTACCACATGACAGTTGTGTTGTCTGTTAGAATCAACACCTGCCCTGGAAGAAGTAATTCCTGGAAAGCTATTAATGCAAACTGGACTGCTAACATCTCCTTCATGTTGATATGTAGATGTTGTAGTCTGACAGGCCACTTGTTTTGTATCCACTTTCCATTTAGATGAGCTCCCCAAGCTTTGTCTGAGGCATCTGTCGTTAAAATCTGACTCGCCTCTGGCCGGGTCACAGAGAGTCCCTTGTTTAGGTGACATTCCTGAGCCCACCACAAAAATTCCTTTTGAATGCAAGGTATTATTTGAATGACAGTGTCCAGATCCTGGCAGTGCTGTGTCCATACATTTTGAGATACCATTGTAGCTTCCTCATATGCAGTTTGGCATTGGGAAGCACCAGAATACAAGATGCCATGAACCCTAAGGCTTGAAGGACTGTCCTTGCAGTCAGCCCGGACTGATGAGATAGTTGATGGAAGTAAAGGGATAGACTCTTTTGTTTGTCCGGGGTTAAAAGGCCATCTGGGATGCTGTATTCAGTCTCACACCCAGAAAGCACATGTCTTGAGAGGGTACTAGACTGGACTTTATTTCGTTCACAGAATACCCTAGGCATCTTAGCACTGCTATCACATATTCCAAATGATGAAGAAGCTCTTCTCTTCCTTGAGCCAGAATTAGGCAGTCGTCCAAATAAGGATAGATCTGTATTCCTTTTAGTCTGAAGAAAGCTATCACTGGAGCCAGAACTTTCGTGAACACTCTGGGCGCAGTAGATAAGCCAAAGGGCAATGCAGAGAACTGATAGTGAGAAGCCCCAGCTCGAAAACGCAGATACTTTCTGCAACTTAGTCTGATAGGAACATGAAGGTAAGCCTCCTTGAGATCCAAAGTTACCATCCAATGATCTTTGCCCAGCAGAGGTAAAAGCTGCTGCAACGTCAACATTTTGAACTTGGGAATGTCCAGAAAAGTGTTGAGGATAGATAAATCCAAAATTGGTCTCCACGTGTTCCCCTTCTTTGGTACTAGGAACAGGCGAGAATAAAATCCTAGGCCCACTTCTGGCAGAGAAACCGGCTGTATGGCCCCCAGTTGGAGCAACAGAGAAACCTGTTTGTGAGCCTCTAGTCTTTGTTGAGGAGGAACGTCTGGCATGCCTTTGAAAGGAGGCAAGGTATGGAAATAAAACCTGTAGCCGTGGTGTATGATATCCAATACCCATCTGTCCTGGGTAATTAAACTCCAATTTTCTTTGAAAAGTGCCAACCTTCCTCCCAAAGGTGCTGCCAGACGAGCAGGCTCTGGCAGCTGAAAAGGTAGGTCATTGGGTCTGCTTACGAAAGGACTGACCCCTGCCCTCACCCGAAGCCTGTGCAGGAGAACTCCCTGTTCTAGGCCTGAAAGAGCCCTGGGCTCTGCCCTTACCACGTCTAGATCTACCCCTAGACTGTGAATCATAAGAAGGATACGTCCACCCTTTAGTAGGCCAATTTCTACTAAACTTTGGAGGCTGGACCTGCAAAAAATCTTTAACAGTCTGCATAGACTTAGCCTTGTCTTCCATTTTCTATAAAACTGTCTCAACAGGAGGACCAAACAACACATCAGATTGTAAAGGAGCATCTAAAATCCTTGTTTAAACATGTTCAGACAAATTCTGATCCCTCAGCCAGGCGTGCCTGCGAAGAACTGACCCAGTGGCAGCCACCCTAGACGAGGCCTGTACAGCATCAAAACCACATTGCAAAGAATGCTTACCCACCTGTTCAGAAACATGCACTAAATCTTGCAACTCTTTACAATCAATACCTACTGCCAGAGCATCAACCTTAGACTTCAATTGTGAAAGGAGATAGTTTTGGTATTTCAACATGTGAAACTGGCAATTCAGAGCCCTCATAGCAAGAGTGGAAGAAGTATAGACTTTCTTTCCCCATCTATCCAAGGCCCTAGCTTCCTTGTCTGCAGGAACCGGATTCTTAACAACAGAAGCCTTAACACCTTTAGGCCCCTGGCTAACAGTTTCTGGGTCTGCCCTAGGACTCTTAAAAAGATACTTATGAGCTTCAGGCACCCTGTAATACCTATCCGGCTTAACAGGAGCAGGAGGCAAAGAATCAGGATTAAGAGAAGCTTCTGTAAAAACATCTTCCACTACATTCAAAACAGGAGGTATAGCCAAAGGTCTATGCTGGGGTAAAAACAGAAATTCCCTAAGTCTTTTCCTGGAATCAGAGAAGTCCTGACCTTCCCACTTAAAATGCTCCCTCATGGAATGAAGAGTTTCTGAAAAAGAAAAATCCTCAGGAGGAGTAGCAGAAGGAGTAGAATCATCCACATCAGAATCAGAATAAGGAGAGTACTCCTGCAAGTCATCAGCCGAAGACTCTGAAACATCTGAAGCCTGCTCAAAACCCCCCAGCTCAGGCTCCACCCTAGGCCTCTTATCAGGAGGGGGCATAGAACCCCTAATCAAAGTAATCAAATCTTCTGCCATTTTAAGTATATGCTTCTTGGGCACAGTACCTGAAGAGCTAGGGGTAACACCAACTGAAGCTAAACCTGGCCTGCCCCTGGGAGAAGCCTTTGAAACAGAAGGAGAGGGCCTAGCCACCTTAGGAAGGGAGGGGAGTACAGTAACATGAGAAGCCCCCTCAGCCTGACTAGTCTCCTGAGAGGCCACATCTTGCAATAATAAGGTCTCACCCTGGGAACACAAAGAAACCTCCGGTGGAGCCACCGGCTCCACCAACACCTCTAAAGAACCGGCGTCCGGTACAGACGGTTCTTCTAGCCTAGGCTTAACTGCCTTGTCCTTGTGCTTCTTCGAAGAAGCAGGCGTCGGAGCATCCGACGGCATTTTATAGTTGCACCGCTTCCCAAAGACTAACCTTGCACAATCCAACCTTCTCTTTATAGTGCGTTTATTAAACCTAGCACAAGAGCGACAGCCAACAACGTCGTGCTCAGGCCCTAAGCAAGGAATACACAAAGTATGATAATCTCTATGCGGTATCTGTTTCCCACAAGAAATGCAATTATTAACTTTTTCTGACATCCGGTAAATGACTGAGGCAAGAAAAACTAAAATATTCTAACGGGTACTTAGCCAACTTTGAACTCGGTCTGAAACTTCGAAATCGAAAAATCTCAGAACGCCAACCGGCACTTGCAATGCTGCTTCTGCATCGGACCATGCGGCAAAAAAGACTGAGGATATGACGTCGGTTATGCGCATTTGTACCCTGACGTCCTGATGTCAGTCAAATGCGCCCTGACCAACGTCAGCCGTATACTTTGATATTCGGGCCGACCGAGGACAGCGGACTAGCCAAGTGTAAGGACTGCAGCAATGTGAGATGAAGAACATATAGGGATTTCTCTTTTCCTGAATAGATTTATGATTCTGAATCTGAATAGGAAGAAGCAGGGATGGATTCAGTTTTTTTTTCTCAGATTTCTGATTCAGACTCAGGGGGCATTTCAATTTCTGATTCTCCCTGTGGGGGTTTCTTTTTTACTATGAATATTGCCAATATTTGCAACTGTTTTCAGTGGGAGAACAATGAGGATTCTCGGTCCCTCAGAAAATACTATGAGTTCTGTAGAAGGATTTTCCAGAACCTATACTAACTCCTCCTAGGTTAATAGGTGAATATTAGGCTAAATGCCCTGAAGGGACACTTTAAGCTTAGCCAATAACCGGAGGTCAGAATCAAACCTTGTATCCGGTATCTATGCTGTAAAGACCTTAACCATTATGTCAAACCTACTCTGTTCTGTCATTTTAGAGGATGTGTATGTTACCACCTGCAATTCTGCTGTTAGTCAGCCAGCTGCCCCTAAAAAGACAGACCGTATAAAATTCTTCAGACTTTTACATCTTTATACAGTATCCTCAAGCCGCGGTGGTGCAGCAGTAGCGTTGTCGCCTCACAGCAAGAGGTCTTCCCATTCGATTCTCGGCTGGAGCGCCTTCTGTGTGGAGTCTGCATGTCCTCCCCGCGGTCGAGTGGCATTAGAAAGACATGCATGAATGGGCATGCCTTCATTGAAGGTTGGACATCGGGCTGGCACCTTGGCACCATAAAAATCCACTGCCAATCATTAGCGGACCGGAGTTCCGTTGTGGCGGTCTCTAACTGTGAAAAGCCAAAAGAAAAACAACATCATCCCCAAATCTGACCCAAAAGCTATAGCCTTATTTGAGCCTACTGTTGCTAAGTATTTAATTTCAGTCCTGCTCTTTCTAATAAGGACGGGAAAATTACAGACAGGCTTGGGGAAAAAGTACATTCTTCTGGAATTTTGGTTTTCAGAATTTTAAACAGTCAGGTTCATATGCTAAAAGTTTGTTCTGACAAATTCTGAAAGTATGAGGAATGTTTTATCTGCAGTTTCTTCTTGCGAAGAAAAAGCTGATTTACACAACTTTGTTTTTTTCTATTGCACAGGTCACTTACTCATAGTTTGTGGTTTGTACACGACTCTGTTGATTCTTTTTCCACAGCTATGGCCACCGGTACTGTTTATAGAGGTTTGCAAGGCTGCATTCTCAGAAATTTCCAGATGATGTTAAAAACGCAATTTTAAATTCTCCTTGGATAGAGATTTAGAGTGTTGGCCTCTCTGCTGCAGAGGTGATCAGAAAGTGTGATGAAAAGGGGCAAACTGATTCAAGAAATCACTTAAGATTTTTCTGCTCTCCTTTTCCAAATTGTCCAAAGGATTTTCTTTCTCATATTCCATTTTTGACAGAAAGCAGAATAAACAATCTCAATAGTATTGGGGTAAACAGACATTTAAAGAGGAATGGCAAGGGAGTTCGAAAAAGAAGTTTTTAACCTCCCAAAACAAAGGACAGTTTAATATGTCTGAATGAGTGCTCAAAAGACCTTGTGACCCTCTCCCACCCCCTTTTTCTTACAGAAAGTCTTAATCTCCAGTTTTCTCTTTGGCAAAAGATGGCTTCAGTCAATTGGGTTCTGAATATTATTCATCAAGAGTACATATGGCAGTGAGAGAAAATTCCTCCTTTCTGGGGGTGGGGGCATTCCTCATACTCCAGATCAGACTCTCTAGTTTTCACCAGTTCTTCATCACATGCTATCACATGCTGTCCCAAAGACTGACTGAACCAGTTCCTTGTTCACAAGTAGAGAAGGGGCTTTTTACTGAAGGATGCTCCTAGTGCCAAAGAAGGAAGTTATTTTCACACAGGTTGTCCCTTCTTCTTATCTTGGCAAGAAATGAACAACTGATCCAAAGATCTGAAAGATGTAGCTCTGTCAAGAATGTACCCGACTTGTCTGTATACCTTCAAGGTATTGCATATCCTTTCTCCCTCATTTTAGGTTCAGGAAAGAAAACAGGGAAATGGATAGATTGGCTTAAAGTAAACTAAAGTAAACTTGGCTACCACTGTAGGCATAAAAGAAGGACTAGTTCTCACAGAAACCCTGTCCCTGTGGAAAATGAGGTAGGGTTAACTCACCATAAGAGCTTGCAACTCAGCTACCCTTCTTGAAGAGGTCAAAACAATCAGTAAAACTGTCTTCCATGTTAAGATCGTCAAGTCAGCTAAAGTAACTTCATGGAATAATTGTTAGCTTCTCTAACACAAAATGAATATCAAAAGGTGACCTCTTATACAAAACCCCTTTCAAGAACATTTTGACATGAAATTGCATTGAAAGATGATGATCCATGGGTAGACATGTTGATATGGCTGATAAATGAGCCTTGATAGAGAAATAAGAAAGGCCATAGGATAGTAAGCCAAACAAATATTAAAGAAAAAGAGAACAACTAGCCCTGAATGGGTGCTGGTTAAGATGTTGCCACCAACTAGAAAGCCTTTTCTATTTGCTAATGTATGACTGTCTACTAGCAGGCTTTCTTGCCTCCATTAGCACCTGCTGCACATCCTCAATAAACAGGTGTCTAAAAGGAATTAAGACCTTATCATCCAGGCAATCAATTGAAGTTGAATTACTCCTGGCAATTTCCAAAAGAAAGGAGAACCATATTTGACTGGGCCAGAAGGGAGTCACCACAATGATCTTGGGGGATTTATTCTGAATCTTCAGATGTACCCTTGATGTTAGTGGAAAAGGTGGAAAAACATGCAGAAACATTATTGTACAAGGATAAAAAAAGGCATCTGTCTTTCAAGTCATCTTGCATTGCATTTTGGAGCAGAATCTTCCACACTGATTGTTCAGACAGGAGGCAAAGAGATCTACTTAAGGTACTACCCACATATGGATCAAATCTTGGAAGATCACCTGATCTAGTTTCCATTCATAAGGCTCTGTCCTGGTCCTGCTCAGCTTGTCTGTCACACAGCTTTGCTCTGAAGAAATGTAGGATACCTGGAGATTGTGCTATGAAGATAATATCCCAAGCTATCATGGTTAGTCTGCCAAGGGGGAACAACCTGGTTCCACCTTACTTGTTGATGTTTTAAACTGACAGAAAAAAAAATGAGTGCTCAGTTTAAAAGGATGGTACAGTCTTGAGACAGTCCATTAAAACACAACACTCCTACCTTTAAAATAACTTTCCTGAAGAGGGAAGTAATAAAACAAACAATATTAAGAAAATGTAAGTTTTTTTTCCACAAAGGGAACTTAAATGCCCAGCAAAAAAAAAGTACAAGATGACAGTCGATCCTTGAAAGACTCAGAGGACCACACTCGTCAGCAGCAGTAAAGCTCTGAAAGGTTTTGCACCCAAACTTTGTCTTTTAGTCAGCTCAGCTCAAGATGCCAGACAATTTGGGTGCATGGAAGGTATGTTTGGTTTGTGTTAAGCAGACAAATTCAGGCTGTACAAAAAGATATCAGAAAATATTACAAAACAAAACAAAAAGATCTTCTCATACTCATAATCCTTACAGTGCTGAGATGGGAGTCAAAGTTTTAAGTTTCAGAGTACAGGGATATAAGCCTCACTTTCAGAAAGGATCTAGTTCCTGTACTATACTGTCAGTAATAAATGGAAGCCTTTTTCTTTGCAAACATGCTTTTTCCCTTGTTAACCATTATTCTAACTCCAGTGTTGTTATTACATAGTCAATGCATCTTTATTTATTTATTTTATATTACTTGTCTTTGTTTACCAGAAAAGTCTGACTGCGTAATACCCATTTTCAACACAGGCCCGGGGAGAAAAGCTCCATTTGTTTACACTGTATTATACTTAGTTCCAGTAAAACACATTAGTAGTTACATTAGTAACATTAACATTAATTAGAGTAGTTGCATTTCCTACATTTATACACCTACAGTAGTTACATTTATATATTCTAAGATTTTACAGAGGTAGAAGTTACTAAAGAGAAAGCACACATGTAGTTTTGTGGATTGTACAGGCAGCAGTCATGTATAAATTTTTTCTCATTTCAGTGAGAGGTTGAGAGTATTCTGTTTAAGGACAGTATATGGAGAGTACTGTACAGTGAGCACAAAGTTTTAACCTGGTGAGGAGCATATAGAGGACCAGGACTGGGTAAGATGCTGTTTAAGCAGTGGTTTAAAAATATTGAGTTTGTCAGAGTTTTACTTGTGTGGGGAGACTATTCCAGAGTTTAGCAACATACTGGGAGTATGGAGTGTCTCTTGCAACATTATTTGACTTACTTGTGAATAGTAAGAATTTGTTACTAGAATGGAGATCCCTTGCTGGACAGTAGGGCATTAATAAGTTTTGTAGTGCAAGGCATTTTTCTGGATGATTAATGGGTTTGAGTGCTGTAGGTAGTTGTGCAATTCAAGCCAGTTTAATTGCTTTGAGCTATGACAACAGTGGGTCCTATGAGGGAGATTGGTGACAAATGTCACTATTTTACTGCAGCAGGAGGTGAGTTTCTTTCTTTGAGTATTGTTTACGTTTGTTAGGATACGAGTGGCATTTAAGACAGTTGACAGTAAGAAGGTGGTAGCTAGAGTTTTTCTCGCAGTATCTGTAAGGAATCCATTCATCCTGTAAAGGGGTGGTGTTGTTGTTGCTTGTCTTTTGGCTTTTCCCAGTTAGGGGTCACCATAGCGGAACTCCAGTCCGCTAATGATTGGCAGTAGATTTTCACGAACGAAGAGGTGCCAGTTCGACGTCCAACCTTCAACGAAGGCACGGCCATTTATGCATGTCTTTCGAATGCCACCCAACCACGGGGAGGACATGTAGACTCCACACAGTAGGCACTCCCCGCACTCCAGCTGAGAATCAAACAGGAGAACCTCTTGCTATGAGACAACAACGCTACCGCTGCAGCACTGCAATCTAGTTTCTGGTATGTAGATTTAATGGTGTGCAGTATATACTGGTCATATTTGACACTCACTTATTAACACCTAGAAGTTTGCAAGTTACAGTTTCAATGACAGTATTATTTGCTGACTTTATGGTAAAAGAGTGCTTTTGATTTTGGCAACTTTTTGAGATTTGATTCTTTGAGTCAAGTTTCTACAGAGGAGAAATATTTTTGGGTAATGTCTTGGAGCTTACTTATTGTTGATGATGCACATATTAATGTCCAGTTGTCTGCATACTGAACTAAATTAGCAAGGTGAGTGGAGGTGTGGAGATTATTAATAAATATATTAAACAGAAGAGGACCCAGAAGAGAGGCGTGAGGGACACCTGTAGTAACTGGTTGAAAGGATGAGTAGGTTTCTTGCCTTTTAATGGCTTACTACCTTCCAGATGCGTAACTAAGTAACCATGGCAAAGAGTTTTGTGAAAGTCGCAGTGAGGAGAGTTAAATGAGCTGGTGCAAGCTGCATCAAATGCAGACTCTAAGAACATGGTGGACACAAGAAGATCATTGCTTCTATGCTGGTTTACTACATTGGCAAAATGTAGTAGGGCAGTAGTGGTGCTGTGCTGGGGCCTAAAGCCATGTTTGTGTTTCTGACAGCAGGTTGTTTGAGGTTAGGTATTGTATCAGCTACATATGGATGCATTTCTTTAACATTCTGCAGAGGGGGGAGAAATTCGCTAATGGGCTGTAGTTATTAAACTCTATAGATGCGCCAACTTTGTGCAGTGGTATGACGTAGGATTATTTTTCATAGTCACTGGACATATCTTTCTGCTATGGGCCTACTAATTAGTATGGACACAGGGAACACTATGACTTCTCTAGCCATTTTTAGGTTGTCTGATCTTAGCTGGCCTACAGCTACAGAGGTAGTTTTTAGTTTAAGGTGGAACTTCTTTATGACTGAGGTGGGTACTGGTTTTGGTTGGTCAAGGTTAGAGAGGAGCAGATGTATTAAGTGTCTAAGAGAGATAGTATCGATTGTATAAAGTAGGAATTAAACTATGTGCAGAGAGAGTCTGTCATATTGTCTGCTTTTGGAGAAAGAGTGGTGGTCTTGCGATTTTGGAGAGTTTATTTAGTGATGACCAAAATTTTTTGGGTTGTTTTGATATTTGTTTTATAGGTTGGTATAGTGTGTTTGCTTGTCCTGTTTGACATGGAGTTCTGCAAGGTTTCTAAGACATCTAAATTATTAGAAGGCATTTTGAGTTCTCTTTTTATACCAAAATTGCCACGCTTTATCCCTTTTTACCATGAATCTTTTGTTAGCCATGGTGCACGGTTGGACTGGTGCTAGATTACTTAAGGTTTGTAAGAATATGTTATTAAAGTGTTCTACAGCAGTATCTAGAGGCATTATTCTACATGCATTCCAGTTATATACAAAAATGGATTCTTATCACTTCACTAAAAGACCATTTCACTGAGACCAAATCACCTAAAGTTCATTTCACTGAAAGTTCATTTTCATTCTAAAGACATGCTTCTGGAGCGTTTCTCCCCGGGCCTCCGCTGAAAACAGGATCTGTGGAACCTAGTCGGACTTTCCCGGTCAACAAAATGTTAAATAAAAAAAAAAAAAAAAAAAAATCTAAAACTCATTTCACTGACAAGCAGTACTCAAAGGCAAGTCAAAGGTACATGTCCTTTTCCCCACTGTAGCGCGATCCTGGTGTTAGTATATATAGTTGGAGGGGTGTGTGGGGCACAGTACCCACATTGGGGGTGTGGGGGATGTAGCCCTCCAATTAATTTGGTTTTGTGTTGTCTGGTTTTGTTTTACCTTATTTGGTAATACCCAACTAGGTGGGGGGCTACGCTCCCCCACAATTACATATACTAACACCAGGATCACACTACAGTGGGGAAAATGACATATACCTATGACTTGCCTTAGAGTACTATTTGTCAGTGAAATGCGTTTTAAGTGTAACGAATTTCAGGTGATTTGGTCTCAGTGAAATGGATGTCACTGAAATGGTCTTTCAGTGAAGTGATATGAATTATAAGGACAGGAACAGAGGCTCCAAACCATCAAAAAACTATGTGCATAACATATAGTTATCCACCTGTTCCTCCAGGAATACAGGATGGGGGAAGGAGGGTGGGACGCAAGAATATAGGCAAGATGGACAACAAACAGAATGTTATGGTGAGTACATAACTTCTTAATGTTATATTGTTTTATCTCGCCGTAATTCTTGCTGGTTGGGATAGCGTCTCTAGTACCTTTATCCTAGGGTGGCTCAGGAAAAAAGACTCTTCAATACAGTGGATCCAAAGGAGGACCTGTTCCGGGAGGCCACATCTACTTAGTAATAAGTGATAAAGGTATGAGGTCTCACCCAAGTTGTGGCTGTACAGACAGAATCAATAGGAAGTATAGCTTGAAAAGCAGAGGATGTTGAGACTGCCCTTTTGGAATGTACTCTTATCTTTCCTGGTGGATGCTTACCCTGCTTATTGTAGCAGAAAGAAATGCAATCAGTAAGCCACTTAGATAAGGTTACCTTCAAAACCGGCAATCCTTTCTTTTTGTCTGTAAAGGACACAGAAAGCTGGTCGGATTTCCTGAAATCTTTTGTCCTATGCAGGTAAAGCCTAATTGTCTATGTACATCCAGCTGGTGCAATTTATATTCTGCCTTGTCGCTATAGTTTGGAAAAAAGACTGGCAATTCAATGAAAAGGTTCAAATTATTCTCTGAACAGACTTTGGGAAGGAACGAGGGATTAGTTCTCAAGGAGACCATATTCTTGTGAAAAATGATATACGAAGGATGAGTAGAGAGAGAGTGTAACTCCGATACCCTTCTGGCAGAGGTTATGGCTACTTAAAAGAGAGTTTTCCATGACGAAAACATCAAATCACAAGATGATGCAGGCTCAAAGGGTGGTAAAATTAGCAAAGTTAGCATGAGATTTAGCTCCCAAGGGACTGGGAGTTCTCTGATTAGGGGTCTGAGTAAGAAGGTACCTTTAAGAAAGGCCTTACGTAACCTATGACACATAATTGGGACTTCCATTTCTCCAGTATGGAAATTAGAAATGGCGGCCAGTTGAACCCTAATGGTAGCTGCAGCAGCTCCTTCTTCAAACAGTTCAGTAAGAAAGTCTAAAATTTCAGAAATGGAAGCTGTAAAAGGCTCTATGTTCTGTTTCGCAGCCCAACATGAAAATCTTTTTCACTTACTGGAGTATAATTTCCTCATGCATGGTTTATGGGAAGAAATGAGAATATGACTCACTGCAGGGGAAAAGAGGTAACACCTGGCTATGCGTGGAATTGGGAACAGCCATGCTGTCAACTTGAGGGTTTGAACAGATGGATGGAGCTTCCCTGAAGAATGGGTCAAGAGGTCTGGAAATGGATCCAGAATCCAAGGTTCCTCCAGAAGATGGGTCCAGAGAAAGGGGAATCAAACTTGACAAGGCCAGTAAGGAGCAATGAGGACCATACTGCTTTTCAACAGTCTGGCTTTCTGAATGACTTTGGGGATTAGAGGAAAGGGGGGGGGAGCATAGAGTAATCCCGGGGGCCAATCGTGAACCAGTGCATCCCTTGGTGACTTCCCTGGAGGGGGAATGAGGGCAAAGTATTTGCTGCATTTGGTATTCATGGACGTGGAGAATAGGTCGCAGAAGGCTGGCCCCATTTCTGGAAGATCACTTCCGCAATCTCTGGTTTCAGGGACCACTCGTGAGGCATCAGAATCACTCTGCTGACCTTGTCCACTATCACGTTGGATTTTCCCGGGTTGTGCATTGCTATCAGAAAATGTTGAGAATCCATCGCCCATTGTCAAACTCGTTGTGCCTCCCGGCATAGTGGGTAAGATTTGGTTCCTCCCTGCTTGTTTATATACCACACTACTGACATGTTGTCTGTCAGAACTGCAACCGTTCCCATGATAACAGAGTCCTGAAATGCCTTCAATGCATAAAGCACTGCTCTCATCTCCAGAATGTTTATGTGCAAGTGGCTTTCATGATCTTGCCATAGTTCTTGGACTGTCATTCCCAGATAATTCCCCCTCACCCAATCTGGGAAGCGTCCATGGTCAGTACTGCATTCGGTTGAGGTAAAACAAAGGGACGTCCCTGATATAATTGATCTGTCTGCAGCCACCAAAGAAGATCTTTTTTGGATGACTCTGTGATGATAATCTTGTGTGACAGAGGAAGACCTTGCATTGACCACTGGGCAAAGAGCAACCATTGCAGAACTCTAATGTGTAGACGTGCTAGCGGGACTAGGAGGATAGCTGCTGCCATGGTACCCAGAATTTGTAGCACAAATCTGGCTTAAACTTTTCTCTTTGCCATCAAAATCCTGATTTGACAGTGAAGAGACTGAATTATGTCTGGGGTAAGTCTTGCTGTCATGCTTTTTGAATCCAGATCTGCACCTAAGAAGGTAATATGTTGAGAAGGCAACAAGGCAGATTTTTTTTTAAGTTTACTGTGATGCCTAGTCTGGCGCAATGTGACAGTGTTTCATCCCTTGTTAGAAGTAGTAGATGCCTGGTGGTGATGGTGAGGAGCCAGTCTAGATATGGAAACACCTGGAATCCCTGACATCTTAAGTGAACCATGACCACTGCCATGCATTTGGTGAACACTCTAAGGCTGTAGTGAGACCAAAGGGAAGGGCTCAAAATTGGTAACAACTGGCTCCCAGCCAAAAGCATAAGTGTCTCCTGGATCACCTGTCCATCTTCATATGGTAGTACGCATCCTGGAGATCTACTGAGCACATCCAGTTGTCTTTCTCAATAAACGGGAAGACTGACTGCAGAGTTACCAGCCAGAACTTTGACTTCTTCACTGATTTATTTAGTTTGCTGAGATCTAGACTGGATCTCCAGTCCCCTGTTTTTTGGAACCAAAAAGAATCTTGAGTAAGTCCTGGATACTTTCAGGTCTGTGGGGACCTCTTGGATGACTCGTTTTTCTAGCAATGAGATTACCTCTTGTGTTGCCTGGTCCTTTTGGCTGGGTGGGACATCTGGTAAGGGCCGATCTTTTTGGTGGGGAGCTAGAAAACGGTATGTAGTAACCTCTGGATATTATTGTTTGTACCCATTTGTCTCAGGAAATTTCTTCCCAGGCATTTGGGTACAGTGACAACTGACCCCCTGACTGCCTCCAGAGAAAAGCAGATGGTCCTCTTTTCAGGAGCGCTGGAAGGGCTTGTCACAGAAAGCATCTCTGTTGCCCTGGTTTTGCTGACCCCTTGGGGCCATTGGTGAAGGAAGGCCTAAAGGGTTTGGCAAAATTGCAAAGGCGCATCCAGGAATGTCTTCTGAGGGAAATTCCTGCTACTGCAGCCCTACTTGCTCCATCCGCTGCATAAGAAATAAGTCTCATGGAGGACTTTGCAATGGAAGTGAGGATGGAGAGCTGCAAAGACACTTTATCTGCAGACCCTGAAGCTGCTGTACCCTGAAGGGAATCTCCTAGCTCCTGTAGGAGATCCATTTGAAGTCTCGTAAAATGGATAAGGTAGTTCAGTGACGTTAGGGTAAAGGCTGCTGAAGAGAAGGTGCGCTTTCCATATATGTCCATAATCCAAGACTCTCTCTTAGGAGGATGAACAGATGAAGAGGTCTCTGAGAGTTCCTTCTTGGTGGCCGGCACCAGCACCATGGCATCTACAGGGACACTCTGTCAAAAATTCTTTATCTAAGGGAGCGGTAATAAATATATTGGGCCTCCTCGGAACAGGCTCCACTGTATCAGGTGATGTCCAGGCCTTGCGGGATATGACCCCTAGCAGTTTGCCATAAGGGGGAGTTACCCAGGAGGTGGAAGGGTGAGACCGAAAAGCCTTCAGGTATACCAATTCATCCTTCAAAGGGTTGATGGGTTGCCAGTCACCCCTCTGTTTCAGGATTTCCAGGATGTCAGCAAAGGATACATCCTCAGAGCAGGAACTTGGGGAACCTTCAGACTCATTCAAGTCGGTATCAGAGGTGACAGACTCAGGGGAGTCTACATGCTTCCTCTTGCACAGTCTCTTCTGAGGGACCTCCTCGGAGGGGTAACTCCAGGAAGGTTTCAGAAGAGACAACGCCGCCAACTGGGGCTCCCTGAGGCAGAGGTGAAGAGATTATCACTGGCCCCAGAGAGGGACTGGATCCAATGGCGGGGGGGGGGGGGTTGAGATGACAATGCCTTTTCCATCAGCTCGAAAGCCTTCCCACCCCGCTCCGAAATGGCCCTCGGCTCTGAAGCAACAGAGGGCCAACTCCGAGGCAAGGCAGATGGCTACGAAGCTGACGTGGGAGTACACTGTTGGAGCTGCAGAAGTAATGGTTGTGTCGGAACCAAAGGCCCTTGGTTCTGAAGTTGTAATCCTTTTAGGTGGCTCAGTCAATGCAGCCGAAGAAGCCAATCTTTTGGTAGAGTGTATCTTAGAGGAAGAAGGGTGGAAGACTTGGAGCTCTGTCCTTTTTCTAAAGACTTTTGAAAAGCCCCTTTCATTAAACCCATATCAGTTAGTTCCCGCTTCCTTTCATGGAGCACCCTGCTACGGAAGGCATGACAGTAGACACAGCTAGTATGGCCATCGGTGATGGACATTTTCTGTGTACATCTATCACATTTTTAAACCCAGAAGGTCGATGCTCTTTTTCTTTAGACATTATCCAATAGGAACTGCTATTGACAAGTAACGTGAAACAACTACTACAGTAGAGAGATTTCCCTTTCCTTCACTATAGTGCGATCTCGGAGTAGGTATATTTAAGTAGGGGAGGTGTGGTGGGGTGCAGGGGGGGGGTGAAGCCCCCATGTGAAAACATTTGTAAGGTGTTTTTTTTTTTTTTTTTTGTCCCTTTCATAGGTTCGAGTTTCTCTAAATTCGAGATTCTGGTTTCGAGTTTATGACTTTCGAGTTTAGAGAAATTCGATCATATGAAGGGGAACGATAGATACAGATATATAGATAGATACAGATCTCTATTTGTATACCAGGTACTGCACAGATTAACGCTGAACATTTACAGATACATCCTGTGATGACAAACACAGAACACAAGGAGTTAGTAAACATATAAAAATAATGTGCACAACTGAAATTATAAGATAGTTGTAGAACCATGCAAAGCATAAAGACACACAAAACATTATGTGAGATCTTGCATAAGCACAGGGATTTACAAAACAGGTAAGAGTAATAGCATTCTGAGTACTACATTTTTTGCAATATCTACAGCGACACATCAACAGCAAGAAAGAAGGAAAAGAAGAAAGGATTAGGTGATATTACCACCTTGTCAGCAGAGGCATTGGGCTTATCTGAGAATGTGTGGTTTTAGCTGAATTCTGAAGATGATGAGGCCAAGCTACCTTTTACATGCTATCAAAAGCTACATTTATTTGTCAAGGTCATGTACAGCAAACTTCCGTAATTATTTTAAATATCTTTATCCTGTTTTAGACAGTTGCATACAGATACAGTAATTCAAGAAGAGAAAAACGTACAACATGTTTTATGCCGTTTACCTAAATTATTTGTTTTTAACAATTATCATTCACTCAAACATTACATAAATTGCTCAATTTTTGCCTTCCCTTAAACTTCACTCAATCACCTGAACATTATTCTGAGTGTATCATTCCCAAAAAACCCATTTATTTTTATGTAATTTGCTCCATCCCTTTTCTAAATATCCCATCTGCAGTTGTTTTACCTCCTTTACATTATTCAGTACTTCAACTATAATTAGTTTAGATTTTTATTTCTGTTTTCTAGTTATTGCTATTTTGGAAGCAAATTGCATTAAATCCAATAAGGCCTTACTATGTCTAGGCAATTCAGGTTTTGTCTTGGCTCCAAAGAACCATTCCCTTAGTTACACCAACTGACTCCTTCAACACTTCTGAAAGTTCTCTGGAAGGAATTTATCTGCCAAGTTGTTACATTCCTAAAAAACATGTTCCCAATCAACTCTCTCTCTTTTTCCTATCACCCCTCCAGCATTTGCTAACTATGCGAGAAAAAAAAAATCACTGAAGTCTACTTGGGTATAAAAATGCCAATACAAAAATTTTCAATCAAAATTCTAAGCCTTCTACACATTCTTGCATAGTTGGGAGACATACAGATGTCTTTTCCCATTGCTCCTATGTAACTTTCCTTTCCATTCTCTTACAAGTTGTTTGTAACCTCCTCCAACTGATTCTTATAGTTACCATGCAATATTTTTTATACCTACTACTTATCCCTTTTTTAACAGCAGTTTCTACTCTAGCCTCTTGCACTTAGCACTCCCCTATCCATATCTCTTTGCCAATAACTGATTATCAATTGATGGTAGAGAAGGCAGTCTCTGACCTGCAGTCTCAAATTGGCTTCATTCCACTCTAATGACTTTCTCTGTCTGCTTATTTGTTCCCAGTATTTCAGTTCCTTTACTAAATTTTCTCCAGTGAATTCTAGCTTCCACTTGTCCACTTTCTATACCCTGCATGCAGTCATTTCTATTTGTAAAATCTCCTTTCTCCATTCCATTTCACTGTTGACTTAGTTCTTAGAATACTTTTTGCTATTTTATAAACATTATTCTGAATGGTTGCTGCTATTCTTCGAAGGCCCTACATACACAATCCTATGCTCATTCTTTATTTCTCAAACTCCCTTCCTTGTTTCATCATCATCTCTTTCCACTGTGATTTATAACATTCTTCTTGTCTAATGTACATCAGCTTTAAAAATCCCTAAACCACATTGTTCTATGGAAGGAATCAGATTATCTCATTTAACTATTGCCATCTTCCCCCCTCCTCCCAAATAAATTAATTATTGTCCACAATTTCTGTATTCCTGGTGTGTATATAAAAGTAAAGGGTCTAAAACATTTGCACTGCTTGCATCTTACTATCTATATCCACAATCAAGAACTTCCAGTTTCTCTGTTTTTGTGTTATCTTTTGTTTAGCCTCTTCTCATATCCTTAGCTGCCACAACATACTTCGTTTTTAATCTACTCACCCAAACAATTTGTCTTACTATGTCAACATAAATAAGGATATTGCTGAAGCAGTTTACGAGTAGGTACCTAGTTAACTGTTACAAGCTTTTGTTTTACTTTCATTAACTTTATATCTCAAAAAGACTTGAAAATGTTTCAAAATGCTCCACAACACTGAAATGTATTTTCTGGATTTATCATGTACAAAAATATCTACAAATAAGGACAACTTTTTTGATTAACATAACATTTACTTCCTTGAATTTGACAGTCTCTTATTTTCTTTGCCAGCAGCTCTAAATATAAAGCAAATAAAGGGGAACAAGGATACTCCTGCTTGGTTCCTCTATTCAAACAAAGCTTGTTGAAGATGAACCCTCCAACCTTAATTCTTGGCAGCAACCCCTCAGATATTCTCCTACATAACTGTATTACTCCATCAGTAAATAAAAATGCGACTACTGCCAAAATCCCAGCTTACTCTACCGAATGCTGTATCTGTACAAAGATAGACTGACGACAGCAGTGTTTTCTTGCATTCTGCTTCCACGTGGATCATCATTGCTGTATTAATGTTGTGAAATTTTTGCCTCTCCTTCACAAAACTACAATGATCCAAGCCTATTAATTTGGCAACACCTTTGTCATTCTCTTAGCTAATATAGACATTTATACTTTACACTCGCGGTTTAAAATTGAAATGGGTCTATATGAATCTGGGTTTGAAGGTTCTTTTCCCACTTTGGATAATACATTTACAGCAGCTTTCTTCCAATATGCTAGCACTCCCTCCTTTTAAAATCTGTTAAACAAAACTTCCAATCTTGTATTACTTTCTTCCCTCTCAACTTCCACTAACCTTGGCATAATTCCTTCTTGCGTAATTATTTCCATTTCTGCCTTTCCTTTTTTTCCACTTCTTTGCTTTATACAAATGTTCATAACATTTCTGAAAGGTCTGTAATACTTTTATAGGATCTCTGGTTATTTTCTTGTTGTAGGGTCCTTACGTTTGGAGAAAATCCCTTCTTTCTTTTGCCTAAGTCATCATACTAAAAGTTTTTGTGCTCTGCAGTTATCAAAAAATAGTTGCTTAACAGCAAACATTTAAACTCGCACACATATGAATGCTCCCTTAATTTCTCTTTGCATTGTGAAGTTGCTCCACTTCTTCTTTTATGAGATTCCCCTTATGAAACACTTTAACCTCTGTCAACCACTCTACATAACTCCTACTAACCCCTCCATATTTTCTTTCTATCTTATTTGTAGCATGACAACTGATGTGATTTAATAGGTTAACAATATGTTGCGGCAACACAAAGGTCAACAGCCATGTTTGCTTGTGTATTTAATTATTTTATTATATTTGACTTTATATTAATTAAGTTAGTTGACTGGAGTAAACTTTTCCTTAACGGAGTACATTAATCCCTATGAACACTGAGGTAGCCAGTGAAATGAAAGATAATGGATTATTCCCCACATCCTTTCTGCAACAGTCTCCAAAGTACAGTTGGAATTGGTATGATCCCAGCCAAATATTACATGTTATTGATTCAAAAGTAGCTTCATATTTATAGCAATCATCATGAAAATACCCCATTCAAAGGTGAACTGAAATACTCCTGCTACTTATGCAGTAATGAGTACTTAATCAGGCACACTATCTCAGCACATTATACAATCTTATGCAATTTTCAGAAATATCCTTTGTTTGCAGGGACAAATGCGCTGTACTTTTAGACACCCTTGTACAAGCTAAGAGGAATTCAACTGTACTTAATCATATCCCTCTGTCTCACTAATACCATCCCTGCCAAACAAAATCAGTTCTGCACATGAAGTTCATAACGCCTCTACTGAATCTAATAGCGTTAATGAAAAAAGAAAAAAAACAGCATTAAAAGGAAATATGATTATAAATGGGTGACCATTAGAAGTCCCCATGTTAAGTCAGACATTAAAACAGAAGATAATCATATCACAATATTTGGCACATACAACAAACTACAAATTACAACAAGAATTGAGACAGAAAGACAGAGACAGGAGTCTACATCCTATGGATAATATGGCAAAGGCAGCACATCAAACGACAAAAAAAAAAACATGGTGGCAAAACTCCTAGACTCCATCAATGATTTTCAGAAATGTGTTGCTTCATTCCATATGATCAATAATGGGGGTTAAATTTTGAACAATAATTTATCTGCTAAGTGGTAGAAAAAAATAAGGTAAACTATGAAAAGTTCTGAACTGAGCCATTATGAACATTTCACTAGGAAGCCTGACTTAGCAAGTTGGCAAAGTACACCTTCTCTGAGCTGCCTGCTGCCCCAGCAGCGTGGTTCTAGACATAGGAACATCTATGAAAAGTGCAGTTCAATGAACATCTTAGCAGTTTCAAACACTAAATACACAACAATGGTCTGCACTGAACAGCTTTATTAACAATACGCACCATTTAAGTTCACATCCTCCACAAGATTCTGAAATGGTGGAGTACTATGCTTCATCTGTAGTGTTGTGCAGCATACACAGAAATCCTACATCCAGCTACATAATTAGCTAAGCATCAACAGCTTGTGCAGAGTCGCAAGCATTTATAAGACTTAAAAGTCCAAATACTTGTGACTTTGTAGACTTTAGCAAACCACGCATGAGCTTCAACAACCTCTTCTGTAAATTCATACAAATTCACATTCAGTACTTCAGTAATGCTGTCTATCCATTCTAGACTTTGCAATCAGCCTTTCCCAGGAAGCGTCTTCACCTGTGAATCCAATCTTCCCATTCTGTGGCAGTGTTTGAATTTTACTTTTACTATCATGATTTCCCCTTAAGAGTTTCAGTTTATTTCATTAAGCACTGACTGATTTGATCTTTTTGCAGTCCATAGATTTCCCAAAAGTTTACTCCAACACCACAATTCAAAGACATCACCTTTCTGGCACACAGTGTTACTTATGGTCAAAGTCTCACAGCAATATTCTATTACTGGGAAAACCATAGCTCTGACTATACAAACTTTTGTTGACAGTGAGACATGTATGCACTTTAAAATCATATCCAAATTTGCCACAAATTTCCTTCCAAAAAGCAAATGCTTTTTAACTTACTGGCTGAAATCACCATCTGCAGATACGTTTGAGAGAAAGAAAATAAAATCTATCACTGCCTCCACCTCTTCCCCATCTAGCAAAGCACCGATATGGCTAGATAATCATTTTTATGGATGTATTTATCTAATGTTGAGTAACAAGTCAGCTTTTGAACTTCTTTCACCTTCATCAACAGGCTCTTCACACGTCTTCACTTTTAGCTCTTAGGCTGGTATCATCTGCTTATTTGAGGTTGTTAACATTTCTCAAGGTAGATTTTACTCCAGTACCTGAATTGTCTAATACAGCATTCTGCATGCCTTATTCAACACATACACAGAATAAGTATGTTAACAATATATAGCACTGTCACACTTTTCCCAATCATGAAACAGTCCAATATTCGATATTCGGCTCTGTTGTTTCTTGCTCTGCATACATATTCATGAGGGGGTGGCAAATAATGCCTCCTAGTACCACCAGTTCCCTTGCTATCATTTGTTATGGTTCACACAGTCAGATGTTCACTATACTTAGCTTCAAACTGCATCTGCAGGCAGAAAGTTTGTAAGCCTGGCTCAAATACCTTTCCTCATGAATGAGAATCACCAGTATCAAGAGTGGTTTGCAAACTTATCAACACTACTAAAGCACAAAGCTCTTAGTGCCATTTAGTACTTCATTCATTCTGTTACCCATTTAATTAATTTTTGGGGGTTGTTAGGCAGCTACAACTTATCCAAGAACACAAAAGACATAGACAACGAAACTAATTTTGCAGAGAATACTACAGAACACACAGTCAAGAAAATTAGGGGACCGCCAGTTTACCTATGTCATGTTCTGAGGATGAGGAAGGAAACTAAAGCACCCAGAGGAAAACTATATGGACAGAAACAGGACCTATGGACTCCACAGAGAAAGAAACCTAGCCAATAACCAAACTGGATTACCAAGCATTGACAGGTAGCGACACTGACCAACGGACTTCTGTGTAACCCCATTTAGCACTTGTTCAACATTATTCTCCTTCCCCCACCATATAATGAGGGAAACATTTTTTTAAGAAAATTGAATTTTAATTTACAGAAGAATTATGACTTATAAAAGTAATGAAACACAACTGCAAATGCTGCACCTAAGCCTGCTGCTCTGTTTATTAAGAATGCATGCTTATGACAGTTATTTGCGAAAGACAGTTTTCAGTACATTATGCATGTTCTTATGAAGTTTTAACATATCCTTTGCATGGAATATACAGACATCAAAGCATCATATCCCAACTTATCACCCAATTTAATTTTATGTTCCGATAAAATGATTTTCTTTAAAGATTATACAACAGTGGTTTAGAAGGTCATGCTTTAATAATGTATGATGCTAAAGAAATTTAAGAATTATGTTTATTTAAATTAATACTAAAGTAATGTATTTAGATGGTTGTGATGTTTAAAGCTATATTAAGTTGGTATGATAACTTGCAGTGAATGAAGATAATATATCAAATCTATAATAATAAATATACTATGATATACTTTTTAATGTATTGTTTAAGGTAGTATGGCTTATATACGTATTTGTAACAGCTATAAAAATAAAAATAAAATAGAATATTAAAGTATAAGATGTACCTGTATTTGTTGATGGTTTTATGATGAAAACATTATTTTACTTTTTTCTCGGTTGTTATAATACCAGTACAGTATTTATCTTCTACATTTAACTTTCTTTAATTTTCGTTTCTCAAGATTTATGCAATGTAATGTTTATGTTATGTTGAAAACTGTAATTATATTTGGAAAAAATAACAGTAAAAGAATGCATGCTTGTTGTCCCACTGGAAAAGAAGGCCAATTATTTATACACCGGGATAAAAGATTAAGGAATGGATTCCAGCTGAGAGGAAAGGATATCAGGTCATGGAGTAGAATACAGCAACCCACAGCCATTGGTCTTCACCAGGAGGGTGAGGGTTTACAGCAACAGTGAATCTGGGAGAAGACTGGATGACGACACATACTGCCACTGTAGGTGTTTCTGGATGCCTGTACCATTGTATCTAGGTCTAATTCTATCAGCTGTACTACAAAGATAAAAAACTGAGGATGCAGCAGAGGAAAGAAATAATAGTTTAACAGTAACTACTGTATAAAGAAGTGTGTGTGTGTGGGGGGGCTGGAATCTCTGAAGTTATAACAAACTGTAAAACTTTTACTCATTTTCTCTCTCTTTTACTAAAATTTAATCTGACAGGTTTTAAACTAAAACGTAAATTGAAGTTGCTTGCAAAGACCAAAAGAACCAAGGAGAATACATAAAAGTAAAGACTAAACTTTGGTATAAAAAGGCAGAACAGAAATATATACATACACCTTAACAAATGACTAAGTATCAAATTGGCGATCCAGCCGAAGAGTTTAGGCTCTACAATGTCGGACCACACATCAGTATCAGTATATGAGAGAAAGCAGTGACTAAAACATAGAGGTAGGTACCTGCTTACATATAATAAACAAACTGATACATTGCTGCGCACTTATTTTTATCAAAATTTCCACAAATAACAAGACAATAAACTTGCTGCTTGAAGAAGAATTAAACCCCTGAAACTTAGGTGACAGCTTAAAAGCACAGAAACTAGATCTTTCTCTTCCACAAGAAACTAAGTGGTTTGTATACTCACAAAACCTACAAAATGTGCTGTGCCACCCACAAATTACAGAAGTGTCAAACATGTAGCTCTTCACACTTGTTTACGCAGTAAGGAGGCAAAGAGCTTATTTTCCTTTGTTAAATGTACACCACATGCAGAGCTGTAAACTTTAACAGCTGTTAAACATAAAGACAAATGACTGTATATGTCACTTTTATGACAATGATTCAAAAGAACATCTACACAATATAAAACTTAGCCCTCTGTGTTTTAAACTGCTGGCAAAAAAAGCAATCATACCCAAAATTCTAAAAGGATTCTGCAGAACTTGGGAACATCACAAAGAATCTGATGATTTGGATATGGTGATGACAGGCAGTAAAGGTGAGGCATGACTCCTAAACACCTCTTACAGTTTACAAAATCATTCAGTACTTCATTCCGTCACAAACCTGGTCTGTGGCTATTGTCAGAATTTGATTATCTGAGTCACACGGCAGTAACCTAACTAGAGTACTCTCACTGTCAAGCAACATGGCTTTACACCCAGATACAGTACGTACACTGCCATCTATCTATGGACAATCATGAAGTACAACAAATTCAAGAACAGCAAATTTAGTACCAGGTTTACAGGTGCTATATTCATAGACCTCAAAAGAGCTTTTGAGAAGGTCAACCACAACATTCGACCATATAAACGTAAGAAATGTAATTTCTCCAAGTGTGTGACTGGTTTAGAAATTACCGGCCTACATGAATATTCACCATTACAAATGGTTATGCAAATCCAAACTCACTGCCAAATACAAAGGGTGTTCCACAAAGATCAGTACTCGGCCCTTTACTATTCTCTATCAATAACCTTCAATATCATATTCCTCTCTCAACATTTTTGACCTATCCAAGCAATTACTACCATTTATGAAACACCAGAAATATTTAATTCCTACTCTGGACCAAGGCTTCTCATTTCTATTATTTTCTTTTAATTCATTTATTTGAATTTACTAACCAGGAGAGAACACTGATCATAAAGTACAGTTGTGTACCTACCATAAATGTAGATGTTCGAGTGTATTCACTGTTGCAGTCATTACACTTGGGTATCCTGCTGGCAGGCTACCCGCAGTTGGCCTGAATTCTAAAGTCTTGGTCCGGTGTCGGTTGCTGTCACCTTTTCCCTGACGTCAGTGTGCCAGGGGTATAAAAGATGCAGCCGACGCCATTTTCTTCAGTTTTTCTTGCCCCAAATGTCAGGTGCCCCCAAAAGGCTAGGCTAAAAAACATTGCTAATAAAAGCATGCACTAAAATAACTATACCTTCATCTACAAAAGGAACCTTGATGATTGGATGGGAGATAGGAAATTCACCCCGGGGATCATGTCAGTCACCCTGCTAGACAGGGGCCCAGAGAAGTTAATATTGTGGGAAAAAATTTCCAGGGAACTGTTATGGCTAGGCTTGCATAGGCCTTAGGGCAGATAGCCTAGTACCAACCTATGAACCAACCTATGAACCTATGAACAAGCAAATACACCACACAGGTTGTATAGGATAGAGAAGTACAGATAAGTCCCAGAAAAGAAAGGGGGGTGGTGGGTGGGTAACCTGGACTGCAACAGTGAATACACTCGAACATCTACATTTATGGTAGGTACACAACTGTACTATGTTCATCGTGTTTCACTGTTGCAGACATTACACTTGGGTTGAATCCCAAAGCTGAGGTTGGGCGGCTGGGTCTAAATAGAATTAGGAGTAGCTATAAGGCCCTGCAGGACTGCAGTGGTAAAGCCTGCTCTGGATTTAGAGTAAAGAGACAAGTGGTAGTGCTTAGTAAAAGTGCGCACTGAAGTCCAAGTTGCAGCCTCCAAAATATCCTTGGTTGGTACTCCTCTGAGGAAGGCTGCTGAGGTGGCTGCTGCCCTGGTAGAATGTGGTCTAATGCCCTTAGGCACTGATTTACCATGCTGTGAATAGCAGAAATGAATGCAGTGTCCTATCCATTTTAAAATAGTCTGCTTTGAGATAGCTTTTCCTTGTGATCCTGCAGCATATGCCACTAAAAGTTGCTCAGTCTTTCGGAAAGCTTTAGTTTTGTCCAAGTAGAAGTGTAGCTGTCTGTGTATGTCCAAAGAATGCAGAAGTCTCTCCCCTTTATTCTGCGGGTTTGGATAAAAAGTAGGCAAATGAATGGTTTGTTTAAGAGCCACACTGGAAACTACCTTAGACATAAATGTTGGGTTTGTCCTTAGAGAAACCCTGTCCAAATGGAAGATAATAAAAGGTTCCACAGCCATTAATGCCTGTAACTCTGAGACTCTTCTTGCTGAAGTTACTGCTAGGAGCAGAGCTGTTTTCCATAATAAGAATTTTATGTCAGCTGTATTGGCTGGCTCATAAGGAGGCATTGTGAGTTTTTCCAAGACAAAATTGAGGTCCCATGCAGGTATTGGTGCTCTCCTTGGAGGTCTTATGTTTTTGGCGCCCCTGAGGAACTGCCCAAGCAATGGATATGAAAAAATAGGTGGGTCTGTATTGCAATGAGTTGAAATGGCAGAGGCATGGATCTTAATTGATGAGAAGGATAGGCGTTTGTCCAGCATTTCAGTTAGATATTGTAAAATCTGAGGAATATTTGGAACAAGCGTGCCAATTCCTTGTGCCTGGTTCCAAGCACAGAATCTCTTCCATTTTTCTGCATAAGATTTTCTGGTGCTGGGCCTCCTGGCCTCCAAAATGACATCCATAACCGCTTTAGAGAGAGGTGTATTCTGAATGGTTACAGTATCCTCCATGCAGCTAGGTTTAGAGTTCTGAGTTGGCTGTGCAGGATCTGATTGTTTTGTTGGGTCAGTAAATGAGGAATTTGAGGCAATGTCCAGGCTCGGCCTTGGCACAAGCTCCTTAGGATTGGGTACCAGTGTTGGCGTGGCCAATCCAGGGCAATCAGAATAATTTGTGGCTTCTCTTGTCTGACCTTTAGGAGTACCTCGGGGAGGAGAGGCAGTGTCCAGCTGAATGACAGGGCATCCACTTTCCATGCTTGTTTGTGATAAGTCCTTGTGCAGAATCTCTGAAGTTGGCAGTTGTGAGGGGAGGCAAAAAGATCTATGTCTGGGCGCCCCCATTTCCTTGTTATCATGCTGAAGATTTGTGGATCTAGTTTCCACTCGTGAGGGTCCATGAGGTTTCTGCTTAGTTCGTCTGCTAGAGCATTTGTTTTTCCTGGCAGGAATTGTGCTTGCAGGTGTACTTGGTAAGTCAATGCTGTGTTCTACAAAATCATGGTTTTTCTGCAGAGGGGTTAGGAATATGTGCCTCCCTGCTTGTTTATGTACCACATGACTGTAGTGTTGTCCGTCTTTATCAGCAGCTGTCCTGGTCCTGGATGAAGTAGGTCCTTGAAAGCTGTTAGGGCATTTTGTACAGCTAGCATCTCTTTTTGATTGATGTGAAGATGCCTTCGGCTTGGGGGCTATGTGCCCTGAATACATTTTCCTGCCATGTGGGCCCCCCAGGCAGAATCTGATGCATCTGTTGTTAGTGTTTGCCTGGCTGTGGGTAAAGTGAATGGCTGTCCCTTGTTGTGGTAACAGGCCTGTGCCCACCATCAAAACTCCTGTTGCAGGCAAGGAATGAGGGAAATTAATGATTCCAGGCTGTGGCAATGCTGAGTCCAAACACTTTTTAGGTACCATTGTAGTTTCCTCACATACAGTCTTGCATACGGAATTAGCAGAATGCAGGAGGCCATGTCGCCCAGAGCCTGCAGAATTTTTATTGCAGATAACTGGGTCTTTGTTGCCATGTTTTCGAAGTAAGAAGTCAGATACCTTTGTTTGTCTGGCGTGAGATAAGCCATCTGGGCAGTTGTATTTAAGCTTGCACCCAGGAATATTATCTCTTGAGAGGGTACTAGTTTTGATTTCTTTTCATTTACTGTGTACCCTAGGCAAAGTAGTAATCTTTTTACAAACGCCAGATGCTTTAGTAGAATGTCTTTGGCCTCTGCTTGAATAAGGCAGTCATCCAAGTAGGGATATATTTGAATTCCATTTTGTCTGCAAAATGCAATTACTGGTGCCAGGCATTTTGTGAAGGCCCTGGGTGCAGTAGATAAGCCAAAGAGCAGTGCAGAGAATTGGTAGTGCTTTGAGCCAGCTATGAATCTGAGGTATCTTCTGCAAGATTGTCTGATTGGGACATGCAGGTATGCCTCTTGAGGTCCAAAGTTACAAGCCAAGCCTTTTTGCCCAGCATGGGCAGAAGCTGTTGCAGGGTTAACATTTCGAATTTCAGAACATCCAGAAAAGTATTTAGAATAGACAGGTCCAGAATCTGTCTCCATGCTTTGTCCTTTCTTGGTACTAAAAAAAGTCTTAAGTAAAATCCTTGTCCCTGCTCTTGTTGTGGCACTGGCTGAATAGCCCTCATGTCCAAGAGGGATGAAACTTGGTTTTGTGCCTCTGCCCATTGACTGTGTGGCAGGTCTGGCATACCTTTTGCCTTTGGAAGGGTGTGAAAGTGGAACCTGTAGCCCTGAGAGACTATATTTAAGACCCATTTGTCATGGGTAATCATGTGCCAGTTTTGTGAAAAAAGTGCTAGCTTTCCCTCTAAGGGTGCTGCCAAAAGAAAAATGCTTGACATTGGCAGAGGGAAGTCACTGGGACTGTTTCCTATATGGCTGTGATTTGTCTTCTCTGCTTTTGGAGGTAGAAGTACCCCACTGTTTGGGCCTGTATGAGCCCTGGGGTTGTTGTCTGCCTCTAGGGCATCTATATCTGCCTCTTTGTGGCCTGTCTGAAATGGGAAAGGACCAATTCTTAGAAGGCCAGTTCCTGCTAAATCTGGGTGGCTGCACCTGTATGAAATCCTTCACTGTCTGCATAGATTTAGCTTTATCCTCCATTTTCTTCAACACCTCTTCTGCCTTAACACCAAACAAAGTATCATGCTGTAATGGAGCATCCAATAATTTTGCTTTAACATGATTAGGCATAGTCTGTTCTTTTAACCAAGCATGCCTTCTAATCACTCGAGCCTGTTACAACGGCCCTGCAAGAGGCCTCCAATGAATCATAACCACATTGCAAAGTATGTTTTCCCACTTGTTCAGCTGCATGCAATAAATCTTGCAATTCCTTGTTCTCAGCACATTCAGAATTTGTCAACATTTTCTGTTTTAACAGAGACATTAAATATTGCTGATATTTAAGCATATGAAACTGACAATTTAAAGCCCTTACAGCCAAGGTAGCAGAAGTGTACATTTCTTTTCCCCCATCTGTCCAGTGCCCTAGAATCTCTATCTGAGGGAACAGGTTTTTTTGCAGTAGCAGCTTTCACTCCTTTGGGACCCTGTGAAATAGTTTCTGGGTTAGCAGCAGGGTTTTTATACAGAAATTTATGAGAATCTGGAACCCTGTAGTATCTGTCTGGCTTAACAGGTGCAGGAGGTAAATAGTCGGGAGACAGGCCGGACTCTGAAAAGACCATCTGCAATGTCTAGAACAGGAGGAATAGCAAGAGGTCTGTGCTGAGGAAGTAAAAGAAAGTCTCTGAGCCTTTTCTTAGAATCTGAATAATCCTGGCTCTCCCAGTGGAAATGCTCCCTCATGGTATGCAAGGTTTCCCCAAATGAATAATCCTCAGGAGGAGAAGCTGAAGGAATAGATTCTTCAGCATCAGAATCCTCATAAGGAGGAATAGAGTATCCATGTTCTGAAGAGGAGTCAGAGGAAATGGAAACCTGATCAGAGGAATCATATTCAGTGTCTTGCCTAGGCCTCTTATCAGGAAGGGGATGAGAGCCCCTGATCAAAGTAATTAGGTCTTTGGCCATTTTGAGCATCTGTTTCTTAGGCATGGAAGTCTGTCCTGGAGAATGCTGTACTTGTTTTCTTGTCTTTAAAACTGTCTTAGTATTTGTCTTTGATGCTGAAGTTGGCTTGATATAATGCTGTGTAGGTCTGAAAACACCCTCAGAAGCCGATGCCTGCTCAGTGGCTCTGGACCCATCTGAGGGATTAGTTTCCGAAGGCCCAGTACATTGAGTATCCAGAGGCCTAGCTGTCTCCATGTGGGAGTCGGAGACGGCCTGTGGCTCTGAGGTAGCGGGTGTCAGGGGCTGCGAAAGTGCCTCACTGAGAACCGGCGAATGGCCTAGAAGAGGCTTCATCGTCGGTTTTGGACTTCGGATGCCTGTCCTTTTCTTTTTCCTTGCACTTTTTATGAACTCCGGTCATCGGCTATTCTGACGGTATTATGTAGTTAAACCTTCGGCCAAAGTAATGAAAAGCAAAATAATACTGACGCTTAATAGTGTGTTGATTAAATCTAGCACAAAACCGACAACTAGCAACATCGTGGTCAGAGCCTAGGCAAGGAATACAGTAAGAGTGAAAATCCTTATGAGGCATTTGCTTCCCCCAAGAAATACAATTGTTAACTTTTTCTGACATTGGTCTGGAGCAAGAAAAAAGTTTCCCCAACAGGGTACTTAGCTTTATTGAAGACTTTGGATCTGAAATTCAATTTTGAAAATCTCTGGAGTCGGCCGACCAGCACTTGCCAACTGCTTTTGCTACAGGCACCGCGCGGCAAGAAAGACTGAAGAAAATGGCGTCGGCTCCATCTTTTATACCCCTGGTGCACTGACGTCAGGGAAGAGGCGACAGCAACCGATACCGGACCAAGACTTTGGAATTCAGGCCGACTGCGGGTAGCCTGCCAGCAGGATAACCCAAGTGTATTGACTGCAACAGTGAAACACGATGAACATCTACAAGGTAAGTATATTTAAGCACCTAGTATGAAAACATTCTTTACATTATACAGTTGACTGAAGCTGAAATCAGCTTATGCAGTAAGGGCAAGCTATAAACACTATTTAAAAGACAGCAAATGGTAAAGTAGATGTGATGAATAATTAGGAGATATAGAAAGTAAGAAACTTATTAGACAGTTGAGAGAATACTGTGCACTTAAGTAATGTGGACAGGGGCATAAAGAGTACAGGTGTGTACACTTACCATAAATGTAGATGTTCGAGTGTATTCACTGTTGCAGTCATCACACTTGGGTTATCCTGCCAGGGGTAGCCCTCAGTCGGCCCAAGTACCAGAGGCTTAGTATTTCTGCATCGGTTGCTGTCGCTCCAGGACAGACGTCAGGTCATCAGTGGTATAAAATCAGGCAGCCAACACCATTACATCAGTTTTTCTTGCCCAAAATGTCAGGAGCCCCCAAATAGGGAGCTATATTATGTTGGAAGAACACCACCAGTAGAAAGTAAATACCAAAAATCCCTGTAAGGAGTGAGGAAAACAGAAAGAGAGACAGGGGGGACGGAGGGTGGGAAACCAGGACTGCAACAGTGAATACACTCGAACATCTACATTTATGGTAAATGTACACAACTGTACTAAAGAAGAATTGGGGCTGGCTAGGATGCCCTGCAAGACTGCGGTTGCAAAGCCTGCTCTAGATCTGGAGAAGATAGGCAGGTGGTACTGCTTGGTGAAGGCATTAACAGAACTCCATGTTGCAGCTCCAGGATGTCCCTTGTAGGGTCCCCTCTGAGAAAAGCTGCAGAGGTGGAGGTTGCCCTGGTGGAATGCATCCTGGTTTCCCATGGTATTTGTAGCAGAAATGAATACGGTGTGCTATCCATTTGGAGATTGTTTGGATATGGCCTTGCCCTCTGCCGCTGCTGCAAAGCTGACTAGCAATTAGTCAGTTTTCCTAAAAGATTTAGTCCTATCGAGGTAGAATCTGAGCTGTCTGTGCACATCTAGAGAATGCAGAATCCTTTTCCCCCTTGTTTTGAGGGTTAGGGAAAAAGGTGGGCAAATGAATAGATTGGTTGAGAGCCATACTAGACACCACTTTAGGCTTGAAAGTTGGGTTAGTCCTGAGGGAGACCCTGTCAGCATGAAACGTGATGAAAGTACAGTTTTGTACCTACCATAAATGTAGATGTCCGAACAGGGTAGCATCTGCAGTCCTTACAAATGGGTTGTCCTGTCGTCAGGCAGCCCTTCGGTCGGCCGGATTCCAAAGTCTGGGTCTGGCCTCGGCTGGTGTCGCACTCACCCGAAGTCATCTCTGCTGGTCTTCGGGTATAAAGGCATCAGCCGACGCCATTTTCCTCAGTGTTTCTTGCCCCAGATGCCAGTTGCCCTCTTGGAACACTAAATTTTGGGTAAATGCCAATGTTTCCAATAAAAATAGAAGGCAAACACAAAAAATAAGCATGTATGTACATATATACAAACAAATACACCATAAGATATCCCCCCCTAGCTAGCTATAAGGAGGGCAAATACCCTAGGAGTACCACAGAGCGGAAGGAGGGTGGGTAATCCTGACTGCAGATGCTATCCTGTTCGGACATCTACATTTATGGTAGGTACAAAACTGTACTATGTCCTTCAAGGATGCATCTGCAGTCCTTACAAATGGGTAGAATACCATAGCCAAACTAGGGGAGGAGGAAGAAGGATTATGGTGTAGTTAGGATCCCTTGCAAAACAGCAGTGGCAAACCCTGCTCGGGATCTAGAGTATAGAGGTAAGTTATAATGCTTGGCAAATGTATGCACGGAGGTCCAAGTAGCAGCCTCAATAATGTCCTTGGTAGCCACTCCTCGTAAGAAAGCTGTGGTAGTGGCAGTAGCCCTTGTAGAGTGAGGCCTTATGTTCTGTGGAATTTGCTTTCCATGGTAGGAGTAACAGAATCTTATGCAATTTCCTATCCACTTGGAAATTGTTTGTTTGGAAATTGCTTTTCCTTCCCTTCCTGTTGCATAGGCTACTAAAAGCTGGTCTGTTTTTCTATTACCCTTGGTTCTGTCCAGGTAGTAGTGCAACTGTCTATGTACATCCAAGGTATGCAAGAGTCTTTCCCCCCTGTTCTGTGGATTGGGAAAGAAGGTAGGTAGGTGGATTGCCTGGTTTAGAGACACTCTGGATATCACCTTAGGCATGAATGTAGGATTAGTTCTCATGGATACTCTATCTTGATGGAAGATTAAGAAGGGTTGTACTGCCATTAAGGCCTGTAGTTCTGAAACCCTTCTTGCTGAAGTAATTGCCAGTAGGAAAGCAGTTTTCCAGGATAGGTGTTGAAGATCTGCTGTTGCTGCTGGTTCGAATGGAGGGAGTGTCAATTTTTCTAGCACAAAGTTCAAGTCCCATGCTGGTAATGGTGGTTTCCTAGGAGGTTTTACATTCTTGATTCCTCTCAGGAACTGTCTGAGCAGCGGATGTGAGAAAACAGGGGGATCGAAGCTGTATTCTGCAGAATAGCTGATGCATGTATCTTGATGGAGGAGTAGGACAGGCCTGTATGGAGAAGCTCTGCCAAATACTCCAGGATGTTGGCAATATCTACCTTTGACACATCTTTCCCTCTTTCAGTACTCCAAAGGACAAACCTTTTCCATTTTCCTGCATAGTTCCTTCTTGTTGAAGGTCTGCGGGCCTCAAGAATAATGTCTTTAACCCTTTGAGATAAATCTGGGTTAGTTGCTGTTATGCAATGTTCCAGGCAGTTAGTTGCAAAGTTTTCAGGTTGGGATGTAGGATGTTGTAGTTGTTCTGAGTTAACAGCAAAGGGATCAGGGGCAGTGTCCACGTTTCCCCTCGAGACATGGTCCTCAGTAATGGATACCAATGTTGCCTTGGCCAATTTGGAGCTATCAGAATTATCATCGGATGCTCCTCTTTGATTTTCAGTAGTACCTTGTGCATCAAAGGAAGAGGTGGAAATGCATATGCTGTCAGGCCTTTCCAACTGAAGGATAGAGAGTCCACCTTCCAAGCAAGTGGGTGGAATATCCTGGTGCAGAATTTCTTGAGCTGGTGATTGAGTGGGGATGCGAATAGGTCTATTTGTGGTGTCCCCCATTTCTTTGTGATGGTCTTGAAGATGTCCGGGTGTAGCATCCATTCGTGAGCATCCAAGGTTGTTCTGCTTAACATGTCTGCTAGGATGTTTTCTTTTCCTGGCACAAATATTGCCTGTAACTGAATGTTGTAGCTCAGAGCCATATTCCATAGGTCCAGAGCCATTTGGCATAGGGGGTATGAATGCGTGCCTCCCTGTTTGTTGATGTACCACATGACTGTGGTGTTGTCTGTCCTTATCATCAATTGACCTTCTTTGAGGAATGGTCTGAAATTCTGGATTGCTAGTTTTACTGCCAACATTTCTTTTTGATTTATGTGCAGGTGCAGCTGATCTGGAGTCCATAAGCCTTGAATGCAGTGGTCCTGCATGTGGGCCCCCCGACCGAGGTCTGAGGCGTCTGTTGTGATGGTTTGGCTTGTTTGAATGTTGTGGAAGGACAAGCCTGGATTTGACTGGCATGCCTGAGCCCACCATAGGAAGTCTTGTTTCAGGCATGGGATTAGTGGTATTTTGGTTTCTAAGCTGTGCCTGTGTTGAGACCATAAATTCTTTAGGTACCACTGTTGCTTTCTCATATGCAGTCTGGCATGGGGAACCAGGATTATGCAGGAGGCCATGAAGCCCAAGGCCTGCAGTACTTTCCTTGCTGTTAGTTTGTCCTGTTTTGTTAATGCCAAGAAATAAAGAGGAAGTTGTTCTTGTTTTTCTGCAGTTAAGAATGCCATCTGTTTTACTGTGTCCAATTTTGCACCCAAAAATGTTCTTGTTTGGGATGGTATCAGTCTTGACTTTTTTAGATTGACTGTGTATCCCAGGGCTTGTATTAAGCAAATGACCCTTTGTAAGTCTTGTGTCAGCTTGCTTTGGTTGTCCGCTTGTATCAGGCAGTCGTCCAGGTATGGATAAATTTGGATTCCCTGAAGCCTGCAATGAGCGATTACTGATGCCAGGCATTTCGTGAACACTCTGGGCGCAGTAGATAAGCCAAAGGGCAATGCTGAGAATTGATAATGCTCTGATCCTGCAAGAAATCTGAGGTATCTTCTGCAATTTGGTCGTATGGGGACGTGCAGGTATGCCTCCTTGAGATCTAGAGTTACCAGCCAACACTCCTTGCCCAGCATGGGAAGAAGTTGCTATAGGGTCAGCATTTTGAATTTTGGAACAATGATGAATGTGTTTAAAGTGGACAGGTCTAGAATAGGTCTCCAACTGTTCTCTTTTCTTGGTACTAGGAAGAGTCTGGAGTAGAATCCCTTGCCCTGTTCTGTAGGTGGTACCCTTTCTACAGCTCTCATTTTTGTTAATTGATTTATTTGTTTTAGAGCTTCTGTCTTTTGATTTGGTGGCAGGTTTGGCATTCCTCTTTTTACTGGTAAGGTGTGGAAATGAAACCTGTAGCCTTGATCTATAATTTGCAAAATCCACTTGTCTCTTGTGATATAGTGCCAGTTTTTTGAAAATAAGGCTAACTTTCCGCCTAAGGGTGCTGTGATTTGTTCCCTGGTAGGCGGTGTTAGAGTCAAGTCACTGTGATTGTGTTGCAGTGGCAGTGGTCGAATCTGTGCCTCGTTGGTTATTGCCTTGCCACTGGCGTCCCCTGTAGGCACCTCCTCTGGACTGATTTCTGCCTCTGGAACGTCTATTCCTGCCTCTCTGAGATTTAGAGGAGTCTAGAAAGGACCAATTTTTGGAAGGCCAGTTCCTGCTAAACCTTGGGGGCTGAACCTGTAAGAAATCTTTAACTGTTTGTACAGATTTTGCCTTCTCTTCCATTTTCTTCATTACTTGTTGGGCAGGAGAACCAAATAGACTGACCTTATCCATAGGAGCATCTAATAGCTTTGCTTTAACATGATCCGGTAAGACCTGTTCTTTCAACCATGCATGCCTTCTTATAACTGTGCCAGTCATGGCTGATCTAAATGAAGCCTCCAGTGCATCATAGCCACATTTTAAAGAATGGTTACTAACCTGCTGAATGTTATTGACCATCTCTAGAACATATTTCTTATCTAAGGGATCATCAGAAGACAGTTTCTTAGTTAACTGATCAAGCATAAACTCTTGGTATTGAATCATATGAAACTGACAGTTCAGGGCTCTAGCTGAGAGAGTAGCAGAGGTGTATACTTTTTTACCCCATCTCTCTAAGGACCTGGATTCCCTTTCAGAAGGGAGAGGGTTTTTCGCTGAGGTCGAAGCCACTGCCTTAGGTCCCTGGGAAATAGTCTCAGGATCTGCAAGAGGGGCCTTGTATAAGTGGTGATGAGTGTCCGGTACCCTGTAAAACCTATCGGGCTTAGCAGGGGCTGGAGGTAAAGTATCTGGAGCAGTGCAAACATCATTAAATGCATCATCCACAACAGGAAGAACTGGAGGTATAGCTAAGGGCCTATGTTGCGGTAAGTGTAAAAAGGTCCTAAGCCTTTTTCTTGAATCTGAGAAATCTTGTCCTTGCCATTGGAATTGCTCCAAAGGAAAATTCCTCTGGTGGAGAGGCAGAAGGAATAGATTCTTCAGCATCAGAATCTTCATATGTAGAAAAAGGAGCCTCTGGATGGTCTGTATTGTCTGTATCATCAGAAGAGTCATCTGAGGACACTGTCTCAGGGTGCTCTGCTCTAGGTCTCTTTTCTGGAGGTTGAGAGGCCCTGTCTGGGTGAGATTGGGATCCCCTTATTAAAGAGATGAGATCCTCTGCCAGTGTAAGCATTTGGGAACTGGAACTGGGCCTGTGAGAGGGGGGCTTAACAGGCACAGACTTAGCAGATTTGGCTGCTTTAGCCCTGGCAAAGGCCTTTATAGACATGGCTGCAGGAGGCCTAGCAGCACCACGTGCTGGGGTAGAGACATCCAAAGGGATGGTATCCGATAAGTCTTGAGAAACCACATTAGTAGGCAAAACTTCAGAGGCCGATTCAACTAGGGCAGAAGGGGCCTCGGTAGTAGTCATGGATTCGGCTGAGGATTGAACCGTTTGCTCGGTTTCGGCTGAAACCGAGACACTCGCGGTTTGCTTAACCATGGTTTCGGCCGAAACCGCGGACCGCGAGTGTCAGTCCTTCTCTTTGCGTTTCTTAACAATTTGTGTAGTCGGAGGATCCGACGGCATTATGTACGCAAAATCTGAGCCGAAAAACTGTTCAGCAAACTCCGACAGACGCCTAAGCGTTCATCGGTTGAAGGAAGCACAGGCTAAACAAGCTGCTACGTCGTGGTCTGGGCCTAAACAAGGTAGACAGTAAGAGTGGAAATCTTTATGAGGTATTTGTTTTCCACAAGTTAAACAGTTATTTACTTTTTCTGACATCGGCTGAGGCAAGAAAGAGTCCCCAACAGGGTACTTAGCTTTTTAGAAGTCTTCGAAGTAGTATTCGGTAGTAGTAATCTCTGGATCTGACCGACCGGCACTTGCAAACAGCTTCTGCTTCGGGCGCCACGCGGCAAGAAAGACTGAGGAAAATGGCGTCGGCTGATGCCTTTATACCCGAAGACCAGCAGAGATGATGTCGGGTGAGTGCGACACCAGCCGAGGCCAGACCCAGACTTTGGAATCCGGCCGACCGAAGGGCTGCCTGACGACAGGACAACCTATTTGTAAGGACTGCAGATGCATCCTTGAAGGACATGGGCTCTACAGCCATGAGTGCTTGTAGCTCTGAGACACTTCTAGCTGAAGAGATGGCCAGAAGCAAGCCTGTTTTCCAAGAGAGGAATTTTAACTCTGCTGAAGCTGCAGGCTCAAAGGGGGATAGTGTGAGTTTTTCCAACAAAAAAGTTAAGGTCCCAAGCTGGGTTAGGAGCTCTTCAGGGTGGCCTTAAATTGTTAGCCCCTCTTAGGAACTGTTTGATGAGAGGGTGAGAAAAGAGAGGTGGCTTTGTACTGTAATGAGCAGAGATGGCAGAGGCATGAATTTTAATAGAAGAGAAGGATAGGCCCCTGTGAACTAGGTCTGCTAGGTAATTCAGGATGAGAGGTAGGGAGGGCTGTGCTGTTTCAGCTCCTTTAGCCTGGATCCATATGCAATACCTTTTCCACTTGTCAGCATAGGATTTTCTAGTGCTGGGGCATCTGGCCTCACGTACAACATCCAGGACTTGCTTGCTCAAGCTGGCAACTGGAGGAGAGTTCAGGGAATAAGCCAGGCTGCCAGGTTCAGGGTCTGCAATTGTGGATGCATGAATACTCCATTCTGCTGGGTTAGGAGAGTTGGGATCTGAGGCAGGTGCCATGGAGGCAGGGGTGACAGACTGCGCAGCAGTGGGTACCAGTGCTGGTGTGGCCAGTCTGGGGCAATCAAGATTGCTCTTGGATTTTCCTCCCTTATTTTGATTAGTACCCTTGTAAGTAGGGGTAGAGGGAGAAATGCATAGATCGAGAGGTTTACCCATTGGAAGGAAAGGGCATCCACTTTCCAGGCCTTGCTGTGAGGTTCCCTGGTGCAGAATTTGCTGAGATGGTGATTGCTGTGGGAGGCAAACAGGTCCACCTTTGGGAAGCCCCATTTCTGGGTTACCAGGTTGAAGGTGATGTGGTCTAGCTGCCACTCTTGTGGGTCTAGAATGTTTCTGCTTAAGTTGTCTTCCAGAGAGTTTTGGGAGCCTGGTAGGAATTGTGCTAGCAGGTGAATTTGCATGGTTGAAGCCATGTGCCAAAGGGTCATGGCTAGCCTGCAGAGGGGATAAGTGTGAGTTCCTCCCTGCTTGTTGATGTACCACATTACTGTGGTGTTTTCTGTTTTGACAGTAGAGGCCCCGGGGAGAGTAGGGGGTCTGAAAGCTGTCACAGCATGCTGAACAGCTAGCATCTCTTTTTGGTTGATGTGTAGATGTATTTGACTTGGGTCCAATGGCCATGAATGCACCTGCCGTCCAGGTGTGCATCCCAGGCATAATCTGATGCATCTGTGGTTAGGGTCTGGGCAGCGTGGGGTTGTGAAAAGAGAAGGCCCTTGTTGTGGTTGCAAGCTGCTGCCCACTAAAGAAAATCATTCCTTAGACAAGGTATCATAGGTATGATACTTTCCAGGTCCTGAGAGTGTTGACACCAAAGGCTTTTTAGGTACCATTGAAGTTTCCTCATATGCAGTCTGGCATATGGAATGAGTAGAATGCAGGATGCCATGAACCCTAGAGCTTGCAGGATTTTCCTTGCGGATAACTAGGTTCTAGAGGGGCTAGTTGAGAGAAGTAGCCTACCAGATAGGCTTGTTTTTCTGGAGTAAGGAATGCCATCTGGGATGCTGTGTCCAGGCTTGCTCCCAGGAATACAATTATTTGAGTGGGGACTAGTTTGGACTTCTTTTCATTTATAGTATACCCCATGGAGGTCAGTAGGTCCTTTACAAAGGTCAGGTACTGTAACAGCTTTTCCTGACTGTCTGCCTGCATCAGGTAGTCATCTAAGCAGGGGTAAATTTGAGTATTCCTTTGTCTGCAAAAAGCAATGGAACCAGGCATTTTGTGAAAACTCTGGGAACAGTGGATAAGCCAAAGGGAAGCACAGAGAACTGAAAGTGCACAGATCCTGCCCTGAAATGGAGATATTTCCTGCAAAGAATCCCTGAATAGGATGTGTAGATAGCCCTCTTTTACGTCTATGGTGGCTAATCAAGCATCCTTGGATAGCATAGGAAGAAGGTGCTGGAGGGTGAGCATTTTGAATTATGGTATCACCAGGAAGGTGTTTAGAATTGATAGATGGAGAATTGGGCACCTGGTGCCCTCTTTTCTGGGTACCAGGAAAAGCCAGGAATAGAAACCTTGGCCTATCTGGTCTGCAGGAAGTGTATCACCCTAATGGAGAGCAGGGAATGGACTTGGTTTTGGGCCTCTGCCCACTGGTTTGGAAGAAGATCTGGGAACCCTTTTGGGGCTGGCAGAGTGTGTAAATAAAATTTGCATCCCTGGGACACTATGTTGAGGACCCATCAGTCGTTGGTGATGGAAACCCAGTTTTTTTGCATGGGAGGAGAGTTTTCCTCCTAGGGGCACAAGCAGGTGGGCAGAGGTAAGGGGTGGAGTTGTAAAGTCATTGTGAGTTCTTTACATAAGGGGGTGGCTTAGCACTCCCTGTTTTTGAAGTGGAGGAACTCCATTGCTTAGATCTCTGCATTACCTGGGACTGCTGTCAGGGGGGTCTGCTTCCCCTAGGTTTTGTCTGAGCTGGCCTCAAGGGGACCGGAAAGGACCAGTGCTTGGAGGGGCAATGCCTACTGAACCTTGGAGGCTGGACCTGCAAGAAGTCTTTAACTGTCTGCATAGATTTAGCTTTTCCTTCCATCCTTTTTAAGACCTCTTCTGCCTTGGTGCCAAACAAATTGTCTTTGTTCAATGGTGCGTCCAATAGTTTTGATTTGACATGGTCTGGCAAGGTCCGTTCCTTAAGCCAAGCATGCCTTCTAAGTACAGACCCTGTGACTGCTGCCCTGAAGGATGCTTCTAGGATGTCAAAGCCACATTGCAAGGTGTGGTTAGTAACTTGGCTTGCAGAATGCATAAGCTCCTGTAATTCTTTATTTTCTGCACAAGCCGGAAAGGTAGATATTTTTTGTTTAAGGAGTTCCATTGTATGTTGCTGCTATTTCAGCATGTGGAACCGAAAATTTAGTGCTCTAATGGCAAGAGTTTCAGAGGTGTATACTTTACACCCCATCTGTCTAAAGCTCGGGAATTCCGGTCCGAGGGGGTGGGATTCTTAGCTGTGGTTGCTTTTATTCCTTTAGGTCCTTGGGAGATGACCTCTGGGTCAGCAGTAGGATTTTTTGAAAAGAAATTTATGAGAGTCAGGGACTCTGTAATACCTGTCAGGTTTCCTGGGAGCAGGTGGGAGGGTGTCAGGAGTTAAATTGGATTCCATAAAGACATCGTCCACAACATCCAGGACAGGATAAATGGCTAAAGGTCTGTGCTGTGGTAAATCTAAGAATTCCCAGAGTCTCTTTTGGGACTGAGGATAATCCTGACATTCCGACTGGAAATGCTCCCTTAAAGTATGTAGGGTTTCACCAAATGAAAAATCCTCTGGAGGAGAGGCAGAAGGAATGGATTCCTCTGCATCTGAATCCTCATAAGCAGACAAGGGTTGCATGTCTTCATACTCAGAAAACTTACAGTCATCGGACTCCTGGTCAGATAAAACCGCTGGGGACAAGTCTCTTTTTCTTTTGGAAGGGGTAGGCTGGCTTCCCCTAATAAGCATGATAAGGTCTTCTGCCATTTTAAGCATTTGAGATTGAGGCATGGAAGCAGGCGCTTGAGCTTGGGTCATCGTTTTTTTAGGCATAGTTCATACCCTGGGCCTTAGAAACTCAGTAGTTTTAGAAAGAACTGAAGACACAAAAGAAGTCGTCAGTTTGTGTCGAATATTAGTAGTGCAAAGAAATTCCTCAGAAGCCGGTGCCTGCTCAGCGGCTCCGGACCCATCCAAGGTACAGACATCTGCAGGATCCTTAGTCAAAGAAGAGTCTCGCGACATACCGGGTCTTGGTAGCAGCCTGCGAATCCACAGAAGTGGGCATCATGGTCTGCGAAAGCACCTCACTGAGGATCAGCGAACTGGCAACTAGCTTAACGGAAGCATCGTCGGCAGTTTTGGACCTGCGCACAGTCTGTCTCTGTCTTTAACTTTACGTATTTTCGGAAGATCGGTAGTCAAATGGCTTACCGAAGCCATTTTAGAATAAGGAGATCGACAGCAAAAATATTTAGCTACAATAAGGGCCCAATAACGTATAAGTATAGCATTGAACAAAGCACAAAACCGACCGCGAGGGACGTCGTGGTCTGGGCGTAAACAGGTGATGCAGTAAAAATGGAAATCTAGGTGTGGTATTTGCTTTCCACAGGTGAGACAATTGTTAACTTTTTCTGACATTGGATAGAGCAAGAAAAAAGGATCCCCAACGGGTACTTAGCTTTAGAAGATTTCAATTCGGAAACAAAAACTCAGGTAGCGCCGACCGGCACTCGTGCAAACTGCTTCTGCTTCAGGCTCCTCAGCAAGAAAGACTGATGTAATGGTGTTGGCTACCTGATTTTATACCACTGATGACCTGACATCAGTCCTGGAGTGACAGCAACCAACTCAGAAATACTAAGCCTCTGGTATTCAGGCCGAATGAGGTCTACCCCTGGCAGGATAAACCAAGTGTGATGACTGCAACAGTGAAACACGAAGAACATCTGGCATTTAGCATGTTGATATTTCTTTGACTTAGGAGGGAATAGATTCATGAAGTTTTGGGCTGAGAACAGAGAAGCAGCAACCTATGCAGTGGAGCTTGTTTTTTGGGGCTAGTAGCAAGAGACGAATGGTCATAATTCCCGAGGTTGAAGGTTAGGGGATGTCATATTAATTTAGCTGCTAAGGGAGACAATGCTTGGTTGTTGGTTGTATATAGGTTGAATAGTTGGGAGCATAAAACGATGTCAGTTCTCTGCTTGACTGAGAGCCATTTTGCTTGTTCTAGGTTTTGCAGAGGAAATTATGCCTTTTAATTTCTCCAAATCTTTTGGGTTTCTAATGCCATGATGGGAATGGACCCCATTCCTAAGTCAAAGTATGATTAAAGTTCATAAAACTTAGTATTGTTCCAATCTTTGATGACGGCCAGAAGTGCTCTTCGCAGCACCCACGATGTGCCCAGTATTGACTCCTCCTGCAACTTGTATGGAGTTACATGTACCAATAACATATCTAAATACATTTAGATTTTTTTTATAAGATCCGTTGCTCCTACTACTATTGGAACTGTCTGTGTATCTTAGTTCCATATTGCTCTCTCCTCTGCATGCAAATCCTAATATTTTATGACTGTATGTGTCTCTGTACACACAACACTGTATTCAATGGGTGTAGAGATTTCAATGATCAATTCTACTTTTGTGTTCTTTTCAAGGACCACTGTATCTGTTTTTTTTTTTCACATCGATCTTTTGAACTGTTAGTAATGGGTGATCCCATGCGATGTACACCATCATTTTCCTATGATGCTTTGTGGCACATGTTTCTAGTGTTTTTCAGCTACTTCAATATTATAATGTTTGCACAATCCCCAGTGCAACAGTCCTGCCACATTATTATGCCTTTCAGTATACAGTCCTTCTGCCATTACTATGTAACAACCAGCAACAAGGTGAGCAACTGTTTCCATTTCTGTTTTACAAAACCTACATTTGTATGTTTCTCCCACATTTCCAATGGACTTTTGTATACCAATGTGTATGTAGTCCACTATCGTCGGTTCCCAATATTTCCTTTCATCCTTTGGTGTGAATTTGCCTCTCCTTAACAATTTTTGCATTCGATTATGATCAACATAATGTTGTTCCAGAGGTTTTCTATACTTGCAACTATATTTATGCATTTTCCACATTTCTTGCCTTCTCATCTGATCCTTCACCTTATATTCTTTCTTTTGTTTTTTGGCACATTCAGTTGCTGCCTGATTTTTATCTACCTCTGGTTTAATTTCCATTCCCAATTGATGCCGATATGCTTCTGCTAGACTTAGAAGGGAAGTCATCTTAGACTTATTCTCCTCGTGTTTCAAAACTTTCACTATGTTTGGGTCTTGTGAGGTCAGCAGATATGTATGCAGTCCCACAAGTGCAGATCTATACATGTAATCAATTTCAAGGCGGCCCATACCTCCTTCAGAAAGGGGAATATATAATCTTGGTATGCGCTGATTTTTATAGCTCATTTGATGAGTATAAAGCATCCTTCTGGTTTTCCTGTCTAATCTATCCAACACCTTTTGGGGCCAGTCAGTCACTCCAAAACTGTAAGTTAAGACAGGAAGAAAGTACAGTTTTGTACCTACCATAAATGTAGATGTTCGAGTGCTCATACAGCTGCAGTCATAACAGATGGGTTATCCTGCCATCAGGCGGATCCTCGATCGGCCGAATTCCAAAGTCTAGGTCCGGTGTTGGTTGTCGTCGCTTCTTCCCTGACGTCTGTGCGTCAGGGGTATAAAAGAGCCAGCCGACGCCATCTTCTTCAGTTTTTCTTGCCCCAGATGTCAGGTGCCCCCAGAAGGAAGGCAAAACATAAACTTATGTAATCATGCAATATAGAATAATCAAAAAACAGTAGTTTGCAAGCAAATACACCATAAAAGAATACTCCAAATAGGTTGTATGAGAAGGTGTTTGCCATAAGGCCTGTTCTAAGAGGGGATGGAGGGAGGGAAACCTGGACTGCAGCTGTATGAGCACTCGAACATCTACATTTATGGTAGGTACAAAACTGTACTATGTTCATCGTGCATACAGCTGCAGTCATAACAGATGGGTAGAATCCCAAAGCTAAGTAGGGGTGGCAGGCACTAAGTGGAACTAGGAGGAGCAAGGATGCCCTGCAAGACAGCTGTGGCAAATCCCGCTCTAGATTTAGAGTAAAGTGGAAGGTGATAGTGTTTGGAGAAAGTGTGCACTGAACTCCAAGTGGCTGCTTCCAAAATGTCCTTGGTAGGAACCCCCCTGAGGAAAGCTGCAGAGGTAGCTGTGGCCCTTGTGGAGTGGGATCTGATGCTTGAAGGCACAGTTTTTCCATGAAATGAGTAACAAAAGCGTATGCAGTGGGCTATCCATTTGGAGATTGTCTGTTTGGAGATGGCCTTTCCTTGAGCACCTGTAGCATAGGACACAAAGAGTTGCTCGGATTTCCTGAATGGCTTTGTCCTGTCCAAATAATAATGAAGTTGTCTGTGAATGTCCAAGGAATGCAGTAGTCTTTCCCCTTTGTTTTGTGGTTTAGGGTAAAAGGTAGGTAAGTGGATAGTCTGATTCAAGGCTACACTGGATACTACCTTTGACATAAAGGTAGGGTTGGTTCGTAAGGAAACTCTGTCCTGATGGAAAATGATGAAAGGTTGCACAGCCATGAGGGCCTGTAGTTCCGAAACCCTGCGTGCTGAGGTGATAGCCAGAAGGAAGGCTGTTTTCCAAGACAAATATTGTAGTTCTGTTGAAGCAGCTGGCTCAAATGGAGGAAGGGTCAGTTTTTCCAATATGAAGTTGAGGTCCCAAGCAGGGACTGGTGGTTTCCTTGGGGGTTTTATATTCTTAGCCCCTCTGAGGAACTGTCTTAAGAGAGGATGAGAGAATAAAGGAGGATCTGTGTTGTATTGTGCAGCAATAGCTGAAGCATGGATTTTGATGGAGGAGAAGGAAAGTCCACTGTTTAACATCTCAGCTAGGTACTGTAGTATTTGAGGTAAATTTATTACCCAAGGATTCTGGCCCTTTTTTTGATTCCAGGCACAAAACCGTTTCCATTTGGTGGAGTAGGCTTTTCTAGTAGAAGGTCTTCTGGCCTCCAAGATGACATCCTGCACCTCCTTGGAGAGGAGGGTCTGTTGGGAAATCAAGGGATTCTCCATGCGGCTAGATTTAGGGTTTTGAGCTGGCTGTGAAGAGTTTTGAAGTTGTGCTGGGACAACAGAAGAGGCACTAGAGGTAGGATCCATGGTGGGGAATGCGTCGGGCTCTTCAGGAGTGGATACCAGTGTTGTCTTGGCCAGTCTGGAGCAATGAGAATAATTTTCGGCCTCTCTGCTCTGGCTTTTAATAGAACTTTGGGCAGCAGAGGGAGAGGCGGAAAGGCATAGACTGTCAACGTTGTCCAATTGAAGAGAGTCGTCCACTTTCCAGGCCTGTGGATGATAGGTCCTTGAGCAAAGTATTTTCAGTTGGTAATTTCTGTGGGTAGCAAAGAGATCTATGTCTGGCTGTCCCCATGCCTGAGTTATCTTTGCGAAAACTTGAGGATGCAACTTCCATTCATGTGGATCTGTCATACTTCTGCTTAGGCTGTCTGCCAGTGTGTTTTCCTTCCCTGGCAGGAATTGTGCCTGAAGTTGGATTTGCAATTCCAGAGCTGTGTTCCAAAGGGTCATGGCTAGTCTGCACAGGGGGTATGAATGAGTTCCCCCCTGTTTATGTACCACATCACTGTGGTGTTGTCTGTCCTTATCAATAGCTGGCCTGGATGCAGTAGGTCTTTGAAGGCCATAATAGCATTTTGCACTGCTAGTATTTCCTTTTGGTTGATGTGTAGGTGCTTCTCTTTTTGGGACCATTTTCCCTGAATGTACTGATCTGTCATGTGCGCCCCCCAGGCATAGTCCGAGGCGTCTGTTGTGATGATTTGATTTGCTTGAGGTATGCAGAAAGGAGACCTATGTTTCTTTGGCATGCTTGAGCCCACCACAGAAATTCCTTTTGAAGACATGGAATGAGTGGTATAATTGTTTCCAAACTGTGGCTGTGTTGAGACCATAAGTTTTTTAGGTACCATTGAAGTTTCCTCATATGCAGCTTTGCACATGGGATCAGCAGGATGCAAGATGCCATGAATCCCAGAGCCTGCAGGACTTTCCTTGCAGTCAGCCTGGTGAAGGTTGCCATTTTGCTGAAGTACTGAGATAGTTGCCCTTGTTTGTCTGGCGTGAGGTAGGCCCTCTGGGTGTTTGTATTCAAGCTGGCACCCAGGAAAATTATTGTTTGAGAGGGTATTAGTTTTGATTTCTTTTTGTTGACGGTGTATCCCAGAAAGTTCAACAGTTTTATTACAAACGTCAGGTGTTTCAGAAGTATGTCCTTGCTGTCCGCTTGGATCAGGCAGTCGTCCAGATATGGGTATATTTGTATCCCTTGAAGTCTGCAGAAGGCAATTACTGATGCCAGGCATTTCGTAAACACTCTGGGCACAGTAGATAAGCCAAAGGGCAATGCAGAGAATTGATAATGGGTTGAACCTGCAAGAAATCTGAGGTATCTTCTGCAATCTTGTCTGATAGGGACATGCAGGTATGCCTCCTTGAGGTCCAATGTTACCAGCCAAGACTCCTTGCCCAGCATGGGAAGAAGCTGCTGTAATGTGAGCATCTTGAATTTTGGTACCTGTAAATATGTGTTTAGGATGGATAGGTCTAAAATAGGTCTCCAATCTTTGTCTTTCCTTGGTACCAGGAATAGTCTGGAATAAAACCCTTGACCTTGTTCTTTTGCAGGTACCTCTTGAATAGCTTTCATGTCCATGAGAGCTGAAATTTGTTTTTGTGCCTCTGCCCTTTGATTTTGTGGCAGGTTTGGCATGCCTCTCATTTTTGGAAGGGTGTGAAAGTGGAATCTGTAGCCTCTGTCTATAATGTCCAGGATCCATTTGTCTTTTGTGACAGTATGCCAATTTTTTGAGAATAATGCCAGTTTTCCGCCTAAAGGTGCTGCCATTAAAGCTTTGCTTGGCAGGTAAAGGGAAAGTCATTGTGTCTGCTTTCTGAATGACTGTGATCTATCTTCTCCACCTCTTGGGGTTGGTGCTTGCCATTGTCTGGCTCTGAATGATCCTTGAGATTGCCCTCTACCTCTCGGGCGCCTGTATCTGCCTCTTTGAGGTCTGTCCGTGGCTGGAAAGGACCAATTTTTTGAAGGCCAGTTTCTGCTGAAACGTGGAGGTTGTACCTGCAGGAAATCTTTCACTGTTTACATTGATCTCGCCTTTTCCTCCATTTTCTTTAGTACCTCCTCAGCTTTAACACCAAACAATACATCTTTTTGAAGATGTGCATCTAGTAATTTTGCTTTGACATGATCTGGTAAGGCTTGCTCTTTGAGCCAAGCATGTCTACGTATGACAGACCCTGTAACAGCAGCTCTACATGAGGCCTCTAAAGCATCAAAACCACACTGCAAGGTATGTTTACCCACTTGCTCTGCACTATGCAACAAGTCCTGCAACTCTTTTAAGTCTGGTTGCTCAGGTTGTGTCATTTTGCTTTTCAACTGAGATAACAAAAACTGTTGATACTTTAACATATGGAACTGACAGTTTAATGTCCTCATGGTTAAAGTGGCCGAGGTATACACCTTTTTCCCCCACCTTTCTAAAGCTCTGGAATCTCTCTCTGAAGGTAATGGGTTTTTAGCAGTAGAGGCCTTAATTCCCTTGGGACCCTGTGAAATAGTTTCTGGGTCAGCAGTATGGCTTTTGTATAGGAACTGGTGTGAATCAGGAACCCGGTAATACCTGTCTGGTTTAACAGGAGCTGGAGGTAAAGAATCTGGGTTGAGGCTGGCTTCTGTGTACACATCATCTAATATATCTAAGACAGGAGGGATAGCCAGAGGCCTATGCTGGGGGAGCAAGAGAAAATCCCTGAGCCTTTTCTTGGAATCTGAGTAATCTTGGCCTTCCCAGTGAAAGTGTTCCCTCAAAGTATGTAGAGTTTCCCCAAAAGAGTAGTCCTCAGGGAGGGAGACCGAGGGAAAAAAACTCCTCTGCATCAGAGTCTTCAAAAGGAGAATATGTATATTCCTGGTCCTCAGAATTTTCAGAGGTAATAGAGGCTTGATCTGAGGAAGGGTAGTCTTCCTCTAATCTGGGCCTTTTGTCCGAGGGGGGGTTGAGAACCCCTGATAACAGTAATCAAATCCTCAGCCATTTTGAGCATCTGTTTTTTAGGCATGGGGCCTTGAGAGGGGGTCTGTGGTCCTTGTTTTTTAGTTTTCATGGCTGCTTTAGATTTTGTGAAAGCCTTACTAGAGAAGGAGGAAGGCCTGAAGACACTTTGAGAAATGGCAAGACTGTCTAAACTCTGAGTTTCCCCGCCAAGAATGGCGTCAGTATCTGTAGTCGGAATGGGGGCTGAGGAGCCTGCGACCTCGGGCACAGAAGACATCGGTAATGAAGTGTCATCGGTACTCAGGGGCTGCATAGGCGCCTCGCTGAGAACCGGAGAACCAGTAGTCGGCCTTAGCGTGGTGTCAGTAGAAGTCACGGACCTCGTATGTCGGTCCTCATCTTTGCGTCTTTTACTCAAAACTGGAGTCGGAGTATCCGACGACATAATATAATTAAATTTTTTACCAAAATAGTGATGGGCGAACTCAGCCCGACGCTTAATAGTGCGTTTATTGAATCTATCACAAAAACGGCAGGCCGAGACGTCGTGGTCTGGGCCTAAGCAAGGAATACAGAAAGAGTGGAAATCCTTATTTGCTTCCCACATGAAATGCAATTATTAACTTTGTCTGACATCGGTCTGAGGCAAGAAAAGTTTCCCCAATGGGGTACTTAGCTTTTAAAAAGACTTTGGCTGAAATATTTTCGTAAATCTCAGGAGCTGGCCGACCGGTACTTGCGAACTGCTTCTGCTTCGGGCACCGCGTGGCAAGAAAGACTGAAGAAGATGGCGCTGGCTCTTTTATACCCCTGACGCACTGACGTCAGGGAAGAAGCGACGACAACCAACACCGGACCTAGACTTTGGAATTCGGCCGACCGAGGACCCGCCTGACAGCAGGATAACCCATCTGTTATGACTGCAGCTGTATGCACGATGAACATCAAACTGGTTTATAGCTTGAACTTTGTTCCTAGATGTCAACACTGTTTTCAACATTAAATTAAGTCTTCTAAAATATTCCTTACTGCATTTTGTTTGCATTTGTTCATGTTTTATTGTTGATCCTTCATCAGTTCCTAAATATTTATACACTCCTCCTTGCTCAAGTTCTTTTATATCACATTCTTGGCCCAAACTGATGTTTTCTTGGTGCTACAGCTTTTCTGCTTTACATGTTGCTTTTGCACACTCATCAAGACCAAATAACATTCTTACAGCATCTGAAAAAGTTTTGACTATTTGCAGTTGTGTTTTCAGTTCCTCATCTGATGAGCTATACAGTTTTAAATCATCAACAAACAGAAGATGAGAAGTCTTTACACTTTGTTGCTTTCTGGCAGCCAAATTATAGCCATGACCTGATCTGTTAAGCAGACAGCTTAATTGGTTAAGGGCAAGGCAAAAGAGCAGTGGTAACAGTCACCCTGGAATGGCCCCCTCTGGATTTTTATCCCTGGAATAATAACTTGTCCTATTTTGTGGCTTAACTGCAGTGGTCTGCCACTGTTTCATGGTAAATGTGATGTAGTTTTTCAGTGTCGAGTGCATCTTATACATTTTTAAGCACTCTTTTATCCATGAATGTGGGATACTGCCAAATGCTGTTTTGTAGTCTATCCATGCCATACTTAGATTCCTCCCCTTTTTACAGTTTTCCACTAAGACTTTCTTCAGCAACAAATGATCCTTTGTTGCATATGACTTTCTTTTATTAACCTTTTGCTCTATTGCCATAACCGAGTTTTCTTCTAAATGACTATAAACTATGTTGACATCAATTCCAATGTACAGTTTATACATCATTAGAAGTCACGTTATTGGTTTTTAGTTTTTAGGGTAGTTTGCAGGTTCAGCCTTAAGTAGGAGCATTGCTTTTCCTGTTGTTAGCCAGGTTGGTGTCTGTTTGGGGTGCGCATATAAATAGTTCTTACTCATGGCTAAATCTTTGTGCAAAGATGTTAATATTTTTAGCAAGAAGTAAGGTTCTGCATCTGGGCCTGTCGTTTTCCAGTTAGAGGCTTTTCTTAACTTTATTTCAATCTCTCTGGCTGTTACTTCATCCCATTTCATATCCTGTACATTTGAACTTCTTATTCTTTCTTTTACTTCTTCTATCCATTTAGCATCTTTGTATGTCCTCCCTGTGGTCATGTGGGTTTCCCTCTGGGTGCTCCGGTTTCCTCCCACATCCCAAATACATGCTGTAGGTGAATTGGACACTGTAAATTGGCCCTAGGTGTGAGTGCATGCATGTGTGTGCCTTCTGTGGAAGGTTGGGTGCCGGGCTGGCAACCTGACACTGTAAAACCCCACTGCCAATCATAAGCAGACAGGTGATCCACTGTGGCAACCCCTAACTAGGAAAAAAGCCGAAAGAAGAAGAAGTTATGTTCCACAGAATCTTCATAAATATTTCTCCAAAACATATCCATTTCTTCTTTTTTTTGGTGGTCAATTCCTTTTATCTTGTTTCTATAAAACTTTTCTGAGTCATCAATAGATTGCTTATTTTATACTTTTCTTTTATATTTATCTTTGTTTTTTTCTGCCTGTGCTGATATTTTAGTGTATTATTTGTGATAGTGCATGATAAATCCTGATCCGTTATAATACTGTGCATTGCTTTTATCACATCCATCATTCTGAGTATTTTTTTGACCCATTCCCTCTTCTATACTCTTCTAAAAATGATACTTCTTGTCTTAATTGCTTTACAGTTTTCTCTATTTGATACCTCCATGATGGCATTCAATTTCTCACCATGCTTTCCCTTACTACCCTATGTTCTTGTGGTAGGACTTTATCTGTTACAAATTTAGCTGCACAGTAATGCATCCTATTTACCTCTGTTATATTGCATGAATCTCTACGGCAGTCCTAATTACTGTGTTCATTTGTTTTATCAAACTTCTACCTTGTTGGGTGTTATTGACCTTCTGCACTTTCTTTCTTTCATTCATCTTAATATGTCTATCCAGCTCTATTAAATCAAGCAATGCTTCTCAAAGATCATTTTCTTCTAAACTGAGGGAACATTCTTTGTTTGCCATTTCCTGCAGACATTCTATAGAAATTTCCACAGTTGCTTCTATGCCATGTTCTCTTTAGTTTCACCCTGTCTCATCCACTGATCTTTCATATGAGAACTCAGTGGCCTATCATGTCAGAACACTATGTCAGAGATGTTTCAGTTTCCTGTTCTTTCCCTTCCTTTACGTCTCCAACTGAACCTTTGTACTGGTTTACTGTGGGAGGCTCCAAAGTATCTTCATATGTCAACTCAGATGCTTCCTGCTCCACTAGTTTCTCCTTAATTTGGGTGTCCATTGCTCTATCCTTCTGGGTTATTGGGAGTTAAATTTTCTATACAAAATCTTTCACTTTGCAGGTAATCCATAATCTCAGTTTCTAGTTCTTTAACTTCTTCATTACTAATTATCTTTTCTACTTTTCCTCTCTGTTTTTTTATTTTTTGTATTGAAAAATTCTCCATATATGGATGTCTTTGCCTGTATTTCTCTTCAAATATCTTTGGTGCTGCTCTTTTTTGAATTGATTAGTTTTGCTTTCTACTTTACATAAATCTTGCACCATATTAAATCTCTTTTTTTTCCCATGTCCATATTTCTATTTCAAATGTCTCCTGCTCCTCTTGTTTCTCCTTATTTTGGGGACTAGTTGTTCCATCATGCTGTGACATGTCTTGTGTTAGACTTTCTAGACTGAATCCTTCACTTCGTAAATATTTCATAACTTCAGCTTCTATTTTTTTTTTAACTTACAGTTGACTAGCCTTCTGTTCTACATTCCCGCTTTCTGATCTTATTTTTTACTGTGAAGTTTTCCATATCTGGATGCCTTTGCCTATATTTCTCTTTGAATATCTTTAGGCTGCCTTTTTGTGTTAATTAATTTGGCTTTCTCCTTTGCATAAATATTGCACCATACCAAATCTCTCTTTCTTTCCCGTGTCCATATTTCTATTTTATACCCTTCAAACATCTCTAAATTTTGATCTTTAAATTTTCACACTTCCCAAGTCGCTTCTTTTTTTAAACGGCACAAGGTTTCTTGGTGTGTATAATGTTTTTCATAGATCTGTTGTATTAATGAAAACAAATTTTTATTTGAAGCTTCTGACAGTTTTTCTTGTGGAAGTATATTTCTTTCCTCTAATTTCTGTCTTAATCTTTTTGGTATAACTTTTGTCTGGAAATTATTGGCTTTTTGCAGAACAGTAATAATATATAATTTCTTTCTTATCCTCAACAGTTCACTCTGTCATCTGCATGGCTCTTTTTTTTGGCCCATCAGTTTTTGTGGACTGCAACTTCCCTTCTATAGCAGGGGAGCCATCCTCCCTTGGGCTTGGCCTAGCCCCATTGTAGGAATATTTCCATGTCTTTAGGATTCTACACTGTCATTTTTTTTCCAGTCTTGGTACCAGTGCACCTACTAGAAATGGGCACTTTTTTTTATCCTGGGACTTGTGCACCCAGCTATCATCTTTATTTTTTAACCTACTTCTATCCGTGATAGATGCTATATAAAACACAGTCCATATATCAGTGTCATCTTGGTGAGATTTTGTGAAAATCGCAGTCCACCTCATGAAGGTACTCACCAACACTAGAGGATGAATTCAATTCCAGCAATACTTCTCTCATTTTGCTGATTTTATCATCTCACCATTCGGGGCCTGCTTTGGATAATGCTTTTAATTTCACCAAATCTTTTGGGTTTCTAAAACCATGATGGGAATGGAACCCATTCCTATGTCAAAGTATGACTAAAGTTCATGAAATTTGTACTGCTTCACTCTCTGATGTCAGCCAGAAGTGCTGTTTGCAGCACCCGCAATGTGCCCAATAATGACGACTCCTAAAATTCATACAGAGTTGCAGGTATCGGTAACACATCTAAATGCGAATGCAGATTTCTTTTTATAAGACCATTTGCTCTTACTATTATTGGAAATCTTTCTTCCACAATGCTCTCATTTCTACCTGCCTATCCTGATATTTTATGACTTTGTCTCTCTCTATATGTAAGACACTGTAGTCACTGGGTGTAGCGATTTCAATGATCAATGCTACTTTTGTCTTCTTTTCATGGACTACTATATCTGTTTTTCTCACATCTATCTTTTGAAGTGTTCGGAATGGGTGATCCCATGTGATGCTTTGTGGTTCAATTTCCAGTGTTTTTCAGCTACTTCAACATTATAATGTTTGCACAATCCCGAGTGCAACAGTCTGGTCACATTATTATGCCTTTCAATATACAGTCCTTCTCCCATTAGTATGTCACAACCAGCAACAAGGTGTGCAACTGTTTCCAATTCTGTTTTACAAAACCTGCATTTGTCTGTTTCTCCCACATATTCAATGGACTTTGTAAACCAACATGTACGTAGTCCATGTCCTGGGTCGCCAATATTAACCTTTCATCTTTTGGTTTGAATTTGCTTCTCCTTAGCCATTCTTGCATTTGATCCTAATCAACATAAGGTTGTTCCAGGCATTTTCCATACTTGCAACTATATTTATGCATTTTCCACATTTCTTGCCTTCTCATCTGATCCTTCACCTTATATTCTTTCTTTTGTTTTTTGGCACATTCAGTTGCTGTCTGATTTTTATCTACTTCTGGTTTGATTTCCATTCCCGCTTGATGCCTTAGTTTCTCCCTTTTTAATTTCTCCAAATCTTTTGGGTTTCTAATACCATGATGGGAATTTACCCCATTCCTAACATAAAGTACGATTAAAGTTCATGAAATTAGTATTGTTTCACTCTTTGATGTCAGACAAAAGTGCTCTTCGCAGTACCAGCAATATGCCCAGTAATGACTCCTTCTGCAATTCGTACGGAGTTACATGTATTGGTAGCATATCTTATTATGACTGTAAACTCTTTTTATAAGACCCATTACTCCCACTACTATTGGAACTATCTGGGTATCTTTCTTCCACATTGCTCTTGTTTCTGCTTGCAAATCCTGATATTTTATGACTTTGTCTCTCTCTGTACGCAGGACACTGCAGTTACTGGGTGTGGCGATTCCAATGATCAATGCTACTTTTGTCTTCTTTTCTTGGACCACTATATTCGGTTTTCTACCATCTATCTTTTGAACTGTTAGTAATGGATGATCCCGTGTGATGCAGACTTCATTTTCTATGATGCTTTGTGCCACATATTTCCAATGTTTTTCTGCCACTTCAATACTGTATTTTTTGCACAGTCCCCAGTGCAACAGTCTCGCCACATTATGGTGCTTTCGGTATACAATCCTTCTGCCATTAGCATGTCGCAACCAGCAACGAGGTGTTCAACTGTTTCCAATTCTATTTTACAAAACCTAAATTTGTCTGTTCTTCCCACATGTTCAATGGACTTTGTAAACCAACATGTACATAAGCCCACTATCTTGTGCCGCTAATATTAACCTTTCATCTCTTGGTATGAATTTGCCTTTCCTTACCCATTCCTGCATTGTTCTTGATCAATATGAGGTTCTTTCAGATGTTTTCTATACCTGCACCTATATTTATGCATTTTCCACATTTTCCACGTTTTTTGCCTTCTCATCTGGTCCTTCAGCTTATATTCTTTCTTTTGTATTTTAGCACATTCAATTGCTGCCTGGTTTTTATCCACTGGTATTTGATTTCCATTCCTGCTTGATGCTGATATGTTTCTGCTAGCCTAAGCAGGAAAGTAATCTTAGATTTATTCTCCTCATGTTTCATGTCTTTCACTACATTTAGGTCTTGTGAGGTCAGCAGATATGTGTGGAGCCCTACGACTGCAGATCTGTACATGAAATTAATTTCAAGGAAGCCCATCCCTCCTTCCGGATGGGGAATACATAATCTTGGTATGCAGTGATTTTTATAAATCATCTGGTAAGCATGAAGCATTCTACATATTTTCTAAACTATCCAACATGTTTGGGGGTCAGGCAATCATTCCAAAACTAGGAAGAACAAATTGGTTTATAGCTTGGATTTTGTTCCTAGATGTCAATGCTGTTTTTTAGGATTAATTTAAGTCTTCTAAAGTACTCCTTACTAAGTTTTACTCACATTTGTTCATGTTTTATTGTTGATCCTTCATAAATTTCTAAATATACACTTCCTCTTGCTGGTGCTGCGGTAGCGTTGTCGCCTCACAGTAAGACGCTGTACGGTTCGATTCTCAGCTAGAGCATCTTCTGCGTGGAGACATGCATGAATGGGCGTACCTTCGTTGAAGGTTGTGTGTCAGGGCTGGTAACTTGGCACGTAAAAATCAACTACCAATTATTAGCGGACCGGAGTTCCGCTGTGGCAACCTCTAACTGGGAAAAGCCGAAAGACACAACAACAACAACACTCCCTCTTGCTCAAGTTCTTTTATATCCACATTCTTGTTCCAAACTTATGTTTTCTTAGTGCTTCAGTTTTACTGCTTTAAAGGTTGCTTTTGTACATTTATCAAGACTAAATGACATTCTTATATCATCTGAGAATGTTTTGACAACTTGCAGTTGTACTTTCAGTTCATCTGATGAGCTACATAGTTTCAAATCATCGACAAAGAGAAGATAAGAAGTCTTTACACTTTGTTGTTTTCTAGGAGCCAAATTAAAGCCATGACCTAAGCTGTTAAGTAAACAGCTTAATTGGTTAAGGGAAAGGCAGAATAGCAGTGGTGAAAAAGAGGCCCCCTGGAATAGCCCCCATTGAATTTTTATCCCTGGAATAATAATTTGTCCTTTATCATAGCTTAATTGCAAAGCTGTCTGCTACAGTTTTATGGTCACTGTAATGTAGCTGATCAGTGTAGGGTGTATCTTATACATTTTTTAGCACTCTTTTATCCATGAATGTGGGATACTATCAAATGCATTTTGTAGTCAATCCATGCCATATTTACCCCCCCCCCCCTTTACAGTTATCCATTATGACCTTATTTAACAACAAATGAGCCTTTGTTCCATATGACTTTCTTTTATTGCTCTTTTGTTCTATTGGCCTAATTGACTTTTCTTCTAAATGACTATAGACTCTGTCGGTATCAATTCTAATGTAAAGTTTATACGTCGTCGGAAGGCAAGTTATTGGTCTATAACATTTAGGATATCTTGCAGGTTCACTCTTAGGTAGAAGCATTGGTTTTCCTGTTGTGAGCCAGGTTGGTGTCTGTTCGAGATGTGCATAAAAATAGTTCTTACTCATAGTTAAATCTTCATGCAAAGATGTTAATACTTTTAACCAGAAGTTGAGTACTGCATCTGGGCCTGGGATTTTCCAATATGAGGCTTTTCTTAACTTTGTTTCAATCTCTCTGGCTGTTACTTCATCCCATTTCATGCCCTGTACCTTTAAACTTCCTATTCTTTCTTTTACTTAAAACCATTTAGCATCTTTGTTATGTTCCACATGATCTTCATAGATACTTCTCTAAAATGTATCTATTTCTTCTTTTTTTGGTGGTCTTTCAATTCCTTTTACCTTCTTTCCCAATTCTCTATAAAACTTTTTTGAGTCATCAATAAACTGCTTATTTTGCACTTTTCCTTTATATTTACCTGCATATCTTCTACGTTTTTCTGCCTGTGCTGAGATTTTTAGTTTATTTGCAATACTGCATGATACATCCTGACCTATTATAATACTGCGTATTGCTTTTATCACGTCTAAGTATTTTTGTTGATCTGTTCCCTCTTTTATACTCTTCCAACAGTGACACTTCTTGTCTTAGTTGCTTTACAGTTTTTTCTATTCGATACTTTCATGATAGTACTCTATTTCTCTCCGTTCTCTCCCTTACTACCCTACGTTCTTGTGGCAGAACTTTATCAATTAATAATTTAGTTGCACAGTAATATATCATGTTTACTTCTGTTACATTGCATGGATCTCTATGGACAGTCCTAATTATTGTGTTCATTTGTTTTATCAAACTTCTGCCTTTTTGGGCTTTACTGACCTTCTGCATTCTATTTCTTTCATAGATCTCAATATGTCTATCCATCTCAGTTAAGTCAAGCAACCCTTCTCTTAGCTCATTTTCTTCTAAACCAAGGGCACATTTTTTGTTTTCCATTTCCTGTGGGCATTCTACAGAAAGTTCTATAGCATCTTCCTGTGGCACATTCTCTTCAGTCTCATCCTGTGCCATCAGTTGCTCTGTCATATCAGCACTCACTGGCCTATCACTCCTCAATATTAACTGTCAGAATTTGCACAGTTTCCTGTCCTTCCCCTTGCCGTCCAGCTTCAAGTGAATGTTTGCACTCGTTTCCTGTGGAAGGCTGCACAATATCTTCATATGGAGCATGACCAATTGCTTCCTATACCACTTGTTTCCCCTTAATTTGGGGATCCATTGCTCTAACCTTTTGTGGTGATTTCCATTCCATTCCCGCTTGACACCTTGTTCTGAGGAGAGAGTGATGGACCTGCAGAGTTTATTGGTGACTGAATGTATGCCTATGGCATTTGTCTTTCAAGTAGATGCTCCCAAAGAAAGGCCACATTCCACTTGAAAGAAGGATGCCTTTACCAATGATGGATCTGGATGATTTGCATAGGAATGGTGACAGTTTGTTGGCATAGAATAGCAGCAAGTTAACCTTTCTGCTGGCTTAGTCAAGACTGGGGGAGAGACAGTTAAAATCTAATCAAAACTTTTTTTAAAAAAAAAAAGATTGGTGGAGAGATAAGTTGAGAGATAGGTCTACCCATACACTCGGGTATTGTTTAAGGTCTAGTGTTTTCTAAAGCTGTGTTGTGAGGAATAAACATTTGTAGCTGAGAATGAGTTTTGTGGAGCTTCTGTTTGGTACCAATAAGTATGTAGAATTCCAGTCACAAAAAGTGCTCACTGAGCTGAAACAGGCCTGCAAAATTTTACACCTCCTAACTCTAAAAGGCATAAAAGTCACTGCTGTTACTGCCCTACTACCTGAAGTAGACTACTCGCTCCCAGTCATTACTTTACCTTCATGGGTAGATTTCAATGCCCTCAAAAAGACAAAAAAATAATGTCTACATTTCACCGATCTTAGCTCCTGAGAGAAGCATTGCCTTATTACACTAAAATATAACCAGTTTCCAATAAAAAAAAAACACAGCCCCTTTTCTTCTGAATACACAACATTCAAGATACTAAATGAATGCTATTGTCTTCCACTGAAAAACCTCCTGCCACACAACAGTTAAGTATACTCCCTCAAGAATTCAGATGATAACCCATTTATTAGACTGCCATAGAAGCTAGGATTAACAGAAAAATCCTTCTACAAACTACCTCCAGAAAACTGGAGCAAAATAGCACCAAAAATCACAGCAGGGACCACATTTAAAGGCTTTAAGAAATCAGTAGGAACGGATTCAAAGAAAAATTCATAACACCATTGTTTTGACAACAATGACTATGCAATCTAGTCATACCATAAACTACTCACACTAATGTACTGACTACTCAGACTACTACTAACTGATACAACTATTATTTCATAGGTACAGTTACATAATTTGCAACTACAATAAAACTCCACAATAACCACATGTGTTTGACTATAAGGAGCTCTGCTGCACCACATTCATTAAACAAATGGCGATAGCCATAGGTCTTCTGGCCAAATATATATATATATATATATATATATATATATATATATATATATATATATATCAGTCATAACAAATTAGAGAGCATAAGGTAACATCTCGCTCTGTGACAATCTAAATGGCCTCTGTCAGTGGAACATATCACTTGCCACTTCTGTTCTTTTTAGGAATAATGAAAGAGTTACCAACATATATGTTGCCCTTCAACCTGTATAAAGCTCCTGCACCAATCACCCAATGCAGCTGAAGGCACAAAACTACTGTAAAGGTTTACTTACACATGTTCATCTTGAGTAACCTTACACAACTGTGATGTGCCTCTCAACTGTCCCTGATTTTGCCTTACATTCTTACCCTGTCCCTCATAAGACATTTGACTTTCTGGCAAATCACTATTACAGTCGGTGAATAATGCCAAATAAATAATATCAGATATTAGAGTTCAATACCTTTTATTTTTTAAAAAATCCACCGTAGACGCAAACTCTTGTTCTGCTAACATTTGAAGTGAATTAGAATACTACTTAAAAAAAGTTCCAGATTCTGGGCTTTACCCCCCCCCCCCCCACACACACACACACACACACACACACACACACACACACACACATAATTTCTGGCTGTGTCCCTGAACTATGAACTATATTGTTCTCAGTGTACAAATCATTATTGTACTACATTCATAGTGTAAATGGAAGAGTACCCAAAAAATGTGGGAGTCCAGGACCTGGACATAGATGAAAGTTATACTACTACTACACATAAGTGTCTTGTGTAAGTAATGTACATATAGAAGTCTAAAAGGCAGCTTCACAAATATTCATAGCAGAGTTGCTCTTGAACAAAGCCAGAACAGCAGCAGCATCTTCTTTGGAAAATATGACTTATGATAATGGTCAAAGGAGAAAATAATAGAGTTAGACATCATGTGGAGAGTGTTTGTTGACCCTGCTGGCCTGGAGATAAGGAAATGAACAACTGGGCAGCATACAAAACCACCTTAGTTCTCTTATCAAAAAATTAGTGGACAGCTTTAGGCATAAAAGCAGATTTTGCCATAAAAGATACCATGCCATTGTGGAAGGCAATAGATTCCTGAACAGAGTGGCCTGTGATACAGAAATCCTTCTATCTGAGATAACAGCTATAAGGAAATAATTTTCAAAGAAAAAAAAACAGAAGCTTTAAAATCCTCTGACAAATTCCAGGTGCTAAACTGGGAAAACAGAGTACCTTGGGCACTAGAAATTGGCATCCTCTTCAAAACTGATAGGTAGAAATTAATGAAGAACACACCTCAGTAGAGGAGTCTGCAAAGCTCCATTTATCTCTGTGTCCTGAGTGCTGGCAAAGTACAACTCCCGATGCCTGTAGACTTGAGAAAACTTGTTTAGTCTAGAAAAAAAGTTTTTGATAAACAGTTTTCCAAACTCATGCATGAAATAAATGATAATACCTCAAAAACTAAAACATTATCAGAAAACATATAGTATTAAAATTTTACAGGAGAAATATCAATTTCAAAACTCCAAATCTTAATCCTGACTTTATATTTTACTTTTGATAAAGAAATGTACATTTTCTGCAATAACCCAAACCATTTACAAAACTGTTATTTTGGTAACCCTACTGGCTAGACCCACTGTATCAGGACCAAATGCGTTCACCCAGTTGTCAGCTTGCTTTCTTTTTTCCACTTCTAATAAATAATTTTATTGAATTTTAAACATGAACACAGATAGTAGCATTTGAATTAAAATGAAATATTTGACAAAATAAAGAGAGAAAAAATAGAAATAAAAAACAAGTAATATTCCAATTAGGAAAAAGGAAAACACATAAAACAACTATTTACAAGGGTGTTTACTAAATACAAATATTCTAAGGAGTACAGCTATCAATTGGCATGAAAATATAAATAACTGTTTATTTAACTGTCCTTTTAAACTTTTCCAAGCATTTTATGAAGAAGTGATTCTTGTAGATGTTGACATAAATTGTAATGTTCAAAAACTAACTGAAAGATGGAGTACATTCATTTTTACAGTTTTTTGTTATTACTTTCCTTGCAACTTTGTTAGTAAGCCCCATAGAACTGGATATTTTCAATCTTGCAACAAACTCTGGGATTGGAGAATTAAAAAGAACTAGTGATTTAATTAAAGAAAATTTGTCAGAAAATAAAGCCTGTAGGAAGACACTGATCTCCTTTCAATATGGCCTAAGTATAACACAATCAAAAAAACATATGTTGCCAGTCAGTTTTAAGATCTAACTTGCATCTCCAACAGACTGTCTTATTTTTGGATATTAACTCAATTCTGCATGGAGTAAAAATGGATCTATGTAAAAACTTCCATGAATATAATGTCCATTTAAATTAAGAGGTAGTTTGTTTAGATGATGATAAAATTAGTTTTTTATCCTCATCATTGGAGAATTTCATACTTATGAGTTTACAGTAATTTCAATAGGTTTATTTGCTATAATCCAATTTTTTATTACTTTACATATTTTGGATAAAAGACCTTTTCCAGATATCTTCTGTTGTACCATAAGAAATAAATGTTCAATTAAGTTAGAGATAGAATCTCTCACTGATGGTTGCATAACTTTAATTTTGTGCTCAACAAATTGTCTAACAATTTGTACATGCAACAAAAAGTCTTCACCCAAATTAAATTTATTAATTATGTATTGAGCAGAATACAGATTTACCTTATTCATTAATTGAAACCAATATATCAGATTATATTCCTTGAAACTGACATTGTGGATACACATAGAGTGGAAATATTGTTTTGAGTACAAGCAATTGGAAAAATAAGAAAAAAAAACATGCTTTACACACTGAAGTCTTATGGATAAGATTTTTCAGGGTATTCAATATGATTGTGATATAATTAGAGTTCATTGTTTGATTATAATTATCTATGAATTATTCTTTTAATAGCCACTGTATGGAATTATGTAAAATTAAATAATAATTAGAATGTTTAAGGGAGTTAGATTGCATCCACAAATTTCCTTGGAAATCCTTCCATTAGCAGTATAATAACTATTTGACCAAAGAACTACTGTTTTGATAATACATGATAAAAAATTAAACTTCTAAATATGGTAAACCAATTCCAAGAAAGGACCAGACTCTAATATGATGACTTAAAGCTAATATGGCCTTGTTAGGATACCATACAAACTTTAATATTAAATACATTCTTTTATAAAACTTTTAGGAGGAGGTAAAGATAATGATTGTACAATATATAGGTAAGGTAGGTTTTGGAAAGTCTCTCATCCATAGCAAAAAATATTTACTCCACTTATTTATAAGATTTTCTGTAGAGGTTAGGCTACTTTTATAATTGACGACTATTGTCAGCAATAATTATTCCCAAGTAATCTATCTTTTTTTTCTTGGACAATGTATTTATCAAATTTTATTTCTATATCATTAATATTATAATTTACAGGTACATTTTTCATTTTATTTTCATTGAAAGACTATTTTTTCTAAAAGATTTCCAATAGGATAAAAACAGTTGAAAGTGAAATATTACATTCAAAGTGAAAAGAATATAATTTACAAACAAATTAATTTTATAAGTTAGATTCTTACCTAACTGAATACCCTTAATATTTGAGTATGATCTTGTCAAATTAACAAATAGCTCTATAACTAAAGTAAAAAGTAAAGGTGAAAGTGAACATCCTTCTTTAGTTCCTTTAGAAATTTTAATTGGTGATGAAGTATATGGACATATGTTTACATAGACAATAAGAATTAACATACAAAAGACTAATAAGTTTTATAAAATTATTTGAAAAGTTGCTTTCTTCTAACACCAGTGAGAGACGGTTCCAACTGACCAAAGGCACTATTTATATCAAGACTTACCATAGTTAATTTCTCATTTGTTCTATTTGCATAATCAATTAATGTTACAATTCTTCTGAAATTGTTGCAAGAACTTCTGCTTAAAATAAAACCAGTATGATTGTCATCAATCAGAAATGGGAGAAACTTGTTTAAATCTGTTGGCAAGAACAGACAATCTGTAGTCTATGTTTAATAGACAAATTTGTTTATAAGCAGAACAGTTTACAGGGTCTTTACCTGATTTAAGAACTGGGAAAATAAGGGTGTTATTTCCAGGAGGGTGGAATATTTTCCAAGTTCTTAACAACCTTAAAAACTTTTAAGTAATACATCTAAAGCTTCTTTTGCCTTTAGCTTATATAGTTCATGAATAATACCATCATTCCCAGGAGCCTTGTTGATTTTTAATTTAATTTGAGCATTTAATTCCAAAATTGAGATACGTTTGTTGCTGAGCTTCATTTGATCTTCTGTTAAATGTTTCATGTTATATATTTTTATATATTTTTTTTAATTTTCACTTGAGAGTCCGTTAATGGTTTATTACTATTTATAGCACTAAAATTATCTCTAAATTCTTTCAAGATGTCCTCTAATTTAGTAACTTTCTTTCTTTTCTTGGGGGGAGTATATTTCCTTAATGTGGTTGGATTTGCTAAATATTTTTTTTCCAATAGCTAACTTATGCATATATTTAGGGTTAACTGGATAATTAACTAGTTTAATATTTTCCAAATTACTTACTGTCTTGTGAGTTAGGATTTCTAAATATTTACTGTTTAGTTTCTTTCTTTTACCATATTTGTGTTTGTTTTTTGACTGTCTAATTTTAATTTATCTATTTTTCTTGTAAGTCAATCAGTTTCTTATCCCACCATTTTTCTCTAATTTATACCAGGACACAATTCTACCATATAAATATGCTTTTAAAGCATCCCATAGATGTATCTCAGGTAAATCCTTCATATAATTAATAATCATAAAATTTTGAATTTCCTTTAAGAAAGATTCTTTGAAGTCCTTTAAGTTAGTTATACAGCCAAGTATAAGTTTAATAGGAATACTATTATTATGTTTTAGAATTAAATCAAAAGTTATAGCATTATGCTCTGAAAGTGGAAGAGATATAATCTAAACCTTATACAACCTATTTAATAGATCATTTGATATGTAAACTCAATCAATTCTGGCTTGAGTTTCATGCCTATGTGAATAATGAGTAAAAAAGAGACTCTGGTTTTGAAAATTCATGTGTATCTAAAAATGTTATTCATTCCTTAGCAGGTGCCAATATTCTTCTTTTTCTAGCAGTGTTAGTATCCTCATCTTTTAGAACACAGTTAAAGTCTCCTGCTACTGCAATGCTATCTTTTGTGATTTGAACAATTTGGTCAAGGTGCTGTTTAACAGTCCTAACAACTATTCCAAGAAACCAATAAAGTTTAACAAAGGTATAAAGTTTTCTATTAATTTCCAATGTTGCTGAGCATAATAAACCTTTATCATCCATATAAGAACCATATTAGGTTTAAAAAAAAAAAAACACATTTGGGAGGCTGAAATCACTCTGAACACAACGTTAACAGACCACCACACTGATGATGTAATTTTGTGACAAAAGCGCTTAACCGACCAACAATTGTGTGTGGTAATCTATTAAAGTCATGTTCAGATTGATTTCAGACTCCTGAACGTGGGTTTTTTTTTGTTTTGTTTTTTTGCATGGTTTTATGTTTGTTTCCTTTAGTTCATAATTTTTTTATTTATATTAGGTTTATGTATAGAATTTCTCCACAAAATATCCACCTTTTTTCAGATTATAGTGAGAACTAGATAATACAGAATAAGATTTAGTGTTAAGTCTATCAATATTCGCTTATAATAAATTAATTTCTTGTAAAAATATAATCTGGGAATTAAAAAGTTTTATAATCTTGCAACCATTATTTAAACCATTAATGTTTGAAGAGATGCATTTAAAGTGAGATATGTTTAATGTAATAGTTCTACATACAGAGTTTTCATGAATTCCAAATAAAGGTTATATCTTTGAATCACTTCCCTAGCCAGAAATAACTTATGTGAAATAATATGTTCATTAATAGATAGGCTGCTAATTATAAATGCAAAACAAAAAAATAGTGGACACCCAAAAGTAACAAGTTGCTAGCATGGATTATAAACAACTATTTATAAAACTTTCCAAAACCCACATGAAGTCTATCACTCCCTGTTTGAATAGAACTATCCAAACATTCCCACCCATCAAAAAATAATAATAAAACAACATACTTTCTGCTATGTTTATAGTAGTATTTTTCACTACAGAAACAAAACAGTAATTAAAAGGCACCCCATATTAACTGTTAAAAATCTGAAAGCTAATAAAAAATTTTAATTATAAAGGGATATAGCACCACAGTGATAGTAGCATGTTACCACTTAAGGAAAAAAGAGAGAGAACAGAAACAACAAACCCTATAAGGGTTTTTCTAGGACTGAGAGGCTTAGCTATTGTAATGAAATACAATCAAAACATACAGCTAAAATGCAGTTATTTCAACTCAACAAAAAAGTTATGCAACTTAAAAGCTAGTGTATAATCTATACAAGTTATATTCAATTTAACTGAGAATTCTGGATGCAAGAACATTTTTGATATTTAACTAAAGACAACAAAATGGAGTGTTCCTTTAGAAGTCAAGTATGCATTTGCTTTCTATAACCTCACCTAGAAGAAAATATCTATTTCAGGGTACTTATAAATACTTAAATAATTATTTATCCCTGTGTTATTTTTTCATTGTTTTTATTTAGATTTAAATAACATATGTTTAACTTTTATGAAGGCAACAGTGACTATAGGGTCATAGAATCTAAGAAACAAAGATTTAGTTGCACAGTCGAAGCTTACTGTGCTATAACAACAGGTAACCAGAAAATAAAAGTAACAAAAAAAGATAAAAGGGAGAGTGTCATTTATAGAAAAATAGTTAGTTGGTATTTCAGATAAATTAGCACATCAATAAGTCAAAAAAATGTATGCCTCATTGCCTTAGTTATTACTTCAAAAACAGTTTTAACCACTTTAAACTCACGTAAATAAAACCCTGCCCCAAAGAGTGTGATTGACAGCAAAACCCAAAGACACACTAGCACTCATTTAAGTTTTTTTTTTTTTTTTTTGAAAAATATCATGTGAACATGGCGGGAAATTCAAATCAAGGGGAAATGAAGAATGTGCCATCAAAATCAACTTCATTTAACAACTCAGAGTTGAAAACATGAGACCTTGTCACTTATCCAGTGACCAAACAAGTCCAAATCAGACCCGGTGAAAATGCTGCTACCCTCCTCTCCATCTCCAAAACAAAGACCCTGAACAAGTTACAACCCAGATGTCAGCAGTCACAAAAAACATTTACCTGCCAAAAACAACCAACAAGTCTGATACTAAACAGGATGGGAGAGCAAAACATAAGAAAAGAGGAAAAAGAAACCTCTCTATAACTTTACACAAACATGTCACGAATGAGACAGCTCACCAAGCAGAAATCTCAAAATATTAAAGGCTATCACACTCTATGAAGGAAGGCAAGCACATGCACAAACTCAGGCAAATCCTATCATCCCAACAGACACAGATGTTACAAAATCACTATGGCACACAGTCAGTTTAAAAACACCCCAACACAGGTCAGTGCAAATATCTAAATGTAAAATAATAAGATAAATATCTTCAAGAAGACACATAACCAGAAAGCCAGTCACATAAAAATAACATGCAGTTTAACAAATGTAATGTGTCATCTATGAGAAAAAAATTATGAAATATATGTAACAAACTACTCTATACATATATTAACAGTATAAGGGAAAAACAGAGCAAAAGCAGACCCAGACTGTATTCAAGTTGCTAACTAAAGAAGTACTAGTAGAAAAAATAGCATTAACCATACCCCATATTTTACATGAAAACTAGCTTATATATATATATATATATATATATATATATATATATATATATATATATATATATATATATATTTCATTTATTTTTACATTTGTTATCCGGGCTAGTCTAGCTGGATATATGTCCATTTTCAGTAGAGGCCCAGGGAGAAAAGCTCCAAGCAAAAAACAATGACAAAGTTAATAAAGCATAAAAAAAAACAGAGAAGAATCACAATACATGGTTACACTGGTCTAAAATCAGTTATCATAATAAATGTATAATCTATTAAAGTTTTTAGCACAACATTATTTTAAACAGTTATACATAAAATGCACTAATAGGTATGAGGAAGTCTCAGATAAGGAAAAAGAATATTTATGTTAATCTCATATTACAAAGAAAGAGTAGTTTCTAGATTTGGAGGCATAGGTTAAAGGAGTAAGAATAGAGGTAAGAGCAAGAAGTAGAAAGATGTCAGTCTGGGTTAGCACATGGACAGAGCCAATGAGTTTTCAGATGTTCTTTAAGATGTTTTTTAAAGAGAGAAATAGAAGCAAGGGTAGATAGTTCAGAAGGAAGCTGATTCCAGATTTTTCCTGCAGTGTTTCAGAAAAGAGAATCGCCGGCATTGTTATTAGCTTTATTTGAGGAAACTAGAAGCTTAGTAGCAGAGCGTAGTGTAGGTAGATTAGTTTATGATGTAATTAGGTTAGTGAGGATAGGGATGTTGTTAGGATAATATAGGATCTTATGAGTCATAAGTAATTGTTGACAGAGTATATGGTTTTGCAATTCTAGTCATCCTAGTTTGAGGTTAAGGCAGTGGTGAGTTTTAAAGGGGGAGCTGGTGGTGAATCTAGCTATATTATTGTAGCATGTGGAGAGTTTAGAGAGGCTGTTCTTAGATAGGTTAGTATATATAATAGAGGCATAGAAAAGGGTGGAAATGAGGTGGGTTTGGGCGATAGTTTTCCTAGCAGAAGGGGTAAGGAAGGGTTTGACTCTATAGAGGGTGCCCAGTTTTTTGTTAACAGATTTTATGGTGGAGTTTATGTGTTCATCATAGCGGAGATGATTATCAATTGTTACACCTTGAAGTATCAGGGGTAATGATGGTGCCATTGTTAGAGGTTATAGAGAAGAAAGGATTGTCTGATTTATGAGTTGGGGGTAAATAGCAGTAGTTTTGTTTTTTTTGGGATTAAGGAGGAGGCAGTGTTGCAGAAACCAGTTTTCAACATTTTGAAAAACAGTTTGGGTAATGGAATGGAGGGAGGCTATATTCTTGGCTCTACAGATTAAGGTGGAGTCATCATCATACTGAATGCAGGTGGCTTAAGCTATGTTTGTGTGTAAATTGTTAATAAATAAGGAAAAGAGTAGGGGACCTAAGATAGAGCCCTGGGGAACACCAATATTAACTGGTAGTAGTGAAGACAGATTATTATGCCAGAGTACTGCCTGCTGTCTATTTTCTAGATAGGATTTAAACCATTTTAAAGCTTGAGGATCAGGAGAAAGGACCTTTAGTTTGTTGAGAAGTAAGTTATGGTTAACCATATCAAAGGCTTTTGACAGGTCAATAAATATTGCAGAGGAAAAAGAGTTATAGTTACGATTTTTATATATAGAGTCAGTGAAGGATAAGAGGACAGCTGAAGTGCTATGGAATGGCCTAAAGCCGTGTTGGCAGTTTGCTAGAAGGTTATTTTGTAGTAGGTGGTTAAGTAGTTGTTTGTGAATACATTTTTCCATTATCCTAGCTAATGGGGAGAGTAAAGCAATAGGGCGGAAGTTAGAAAGTTCTGTAGAAGGTCCACCTTTGTGTAAAGGGATGATGTGAGATATCTTCCATAAAGCAGGGATTTTGCCTTCTGAGATAGTTCTGTTAATAAGGATAGAGATGGGAAAGTCTATGGCTTTTGCGGCTATTTGTAGGTATTCAGATGGGAGAAGGTCAGCAGAAGGGGTGCAAGGTTTCAAAAACAGACACACACACACACACACACAGTGGTATAAGAATAAAGGATGTATGCAGTTTGGAAAAGACAATGGAAAAAGCAAGTACCACATTTAAACCAATGCATGTGAAGGAAACATTTAAGAAGAAAAATATATCCATAAAATGTGAACTGTGTCTGAAAAAAGTTCTGTAAAAAAATGAAGAAACTGAAGTATGTCATTTGTAAAGTACTGTTTATGTTATTGAGCCAAGTGCAATACTGTGACACTGTGGCATAAAAAAAGAAGAAACATTACTTTTGTGAAGAAAATATTTATTAAATAAGTGCAAGAAAAGGTATCAGCAATATGGGGACACGGGACACAATTTTGTCGAACATAAAACAGAATGCAGAAAATGTAATATAGTGAAGGATCTGTGGCTTGAACATGATGAACAGGAAGAGGAAGAAGTTATTATTGGAAATGCGCATGATTTTGTTTCACTGAGAACAAATGCAGTAATTATACCACAAGTCAAAAGAATGTAGGGAATGATAACAATAGTATCAGTAAGGTAGGCAATAAAGTGAAGAAAATATGCAAGAATAGGCCAGAAGTCAGAATAAATAAAATCTTTTAACAATTTACTTATTTTATTTATTTTTGCTGTGTTGACTTGCTTAGTCCTAACAGACCAGTAGCCTCTTTTCATGGAAGACTACAGATGACATTAACAATGATTAGGGGAAATTTGAGCAGAGAACTGGATAATTGCCCTTACTTGTCTTTGTTGCAAGTAGGACCCATTTTGCAGGAGCCCTTCCTGTTTCTGTTGCAGGCATAGAGGCAGCCTGGAGAATCCAGGAGGCAGATAGAGAGAGAGAGAGAGAGAGAGAGAGAAGGTGATAATGGAGTGGTGAGAGAAATGTAGAAGAAAGCAAATACAAAGAACAGAGAATGTGTGCAGGATTCTGAGGAGATGTTTCAAAGAAATCTGTTTCATGGAGATGAATCAGGAAATGATGGCTGTATAACTACAAACTTCCAGTCAGTTTGTTGGATGACTTACTTAAAGAAATGCTGATGCAGAGTGAGCCAGCAAATGAAGGAGATGTTTCTTGGGAGGACATTATGGAGAATATACAAAATGAGGATGAGAGAGAGATTATCCTGAAAAACAGTGGTGACATGGAAAAGAAAACATATGCAGAGAGAAAGTAAAAAAAAAAAAAAAAAAAAGGCAAAATTGGAGTAGCAGTAAAGATGGCAAATGAAAAGGTAACATGGATGTACACAGTAAGAATTCAAAGTAAAGAAGACAAAGAAACAGACGGGTATGAAGTGTGGGACAATTTAATAGCTCCTTTGGGCATGAAAGCACATGAGGTAAGAGCATTTAAGATATTTTATGACGTTATATTTGAGACTTTTTTTTAATGGAAAAGCTTCTTGGAGATGTGAAAAAAAGAAAGACTGTAACCCATGGAATCTTTATATGATAAAAGCATTTATCGGGGAAGCAAAAAGAAAATTCATATACAAGTTTGAATAATGGTGGAAAGAGAAACTTTGAAAGGATATTTGAAAAATGTATATAAAAAAAGTACATACACTGCAAAAGTTTATGACAAAAGGGGTTTATGAACTGGTGGATGGGATAGTAACTGTGTTAAAAATAAAAAGAGAAAAAATAAAGCAAGCGTGATAAATGTGGAGGGGAACAAGGATGTCATACAATACTGTTGACAACTCTAAATATTTTTTAAAATTAGATTGCAAAAATGAAAATAAAAGTAAGGAAAAGAGAAGAAATTTTAGTAGTAGAAACAGAAGAAAAAAATTAAAATAATAAAAAAAAAACAATAACGAGGACATAGAGGAAGGTTCTGAAATAAGAAATGAAAACATAAATTGGGACACAGTAAAATAAAAAAAAATTATTATTTTTTACTTTGATACTGTTTCCCACAAGCACCTTCTCTGTCATCTCTCAAACCTTAATCTCTCACATAATGCTTTATCCTGGTTCTCAAGTTATCTATTAGACAGATCACAGGCAGTCAAATGGAAGAACTCCATCTCTTCCTTCCTACCTAACCCAACTGGCGTACCACAGGGATCCATCCTTGGGTCAATGCTTTTTAACATCTTCATCAATAACTTTCACACTGCTATTTCTGATGTTAAAATCATTCAATACGCAGACGATTCAACGTCTGCTCTGCCTCAAACCTCTCTGAATTGCTGACTAAAACCCAAACTGCCTTCTAAACAACTGAAAATTGGATGTGCCAAAACCACCTCTCTCTCAATGCAAATAAATCAAAGATTCTACTATTCCCTCCCACAAAGACCCCATCCTATGATAAAAACAACTTCAAAGTCTGTAGTCAAACCAACTCAACTATAGAAGTAGTCCCCTCTGCCAAACTACTTGGCATTACTGTAGATGAACACCTCAAGTTTGATATTTATATTCAACAAAATATTAAGAAAACTCACCAAAAGCTAGGTATGCTGTATAGGAATAATCACTTTCTCTCCAACTCTATCAGGCAAACTCTGGCCTTGACTTATCTTCTTCCTTCCTTATTATACAGAGCCCCTCTCCTAACCAACCTGTCCTCCTCTATCAGCTCTAAACAAGAAAACATCTACAACAAAAAAAAATCTCTAAATTTGTCTGTAAATCTAAAAATACCACTCATCACTGCCTAACCCTACAATCCCTGAATTAGCTTGAACTCCCAAACTACCTAGACTATCTCCAGCTCACTACTGCACATAGACTCAAATTTCACTCAACAAAATGCCCCACTCTAACTAATATCCTTCCCCCTTATACACCCAACAGAGCTCTCAGATCTGAAAATCAGAACTTAATTACTATCCATAAACCTAAACGCCCTGCTGGCCAACTTCTCTTATCTTTCTCACTAGGCAAAAAATGGAATTCCCCTCCCTCCACACTAAGAACCATACCAAACTCAGAAAACTTCAAAACCCAACTATTCAAACACCTGTCCACTAAATGGAAATGTACCTGCCTTCACCCAACCTAATCCAAGGGGGTTCTTGCTCTGGTTCCCAAGATCTACAACTCTCATAGTTATCTTCCTATGAGCCTATCTAAGCTCTCAACAATTTCTATAGCTTCTCTCTAAGCTCTCAACAACTCCTACAGCTAGCCTTACACAGCCCAACCTTGTAAATATTGTAACTAGCATTCTACTGTTGATGTGTGTATGTAAAGTGTATTTACATGTTTTTAAAAGGTTTGTATGTAAACTGTTTACACACCTAACATATACCTGTTTTCCTCAAATAAAACTGTATGATCCCTACCTTCAAGCTTAATGAATTTAATTATGCATATTGAATGCATTTATGAGTAACTATTCTACATATTGTTATCTTTAATATTAACTATCAGTTGTATCTAAATTGTATAATGCATCTTGGAGCTTTTCTCCCCGGGCCTCCACTGAAAATGGGTCAATTCGGCCCAGTGGACTTCCTCTGTAATCAAACTGCAAATGTTGTATCTTTCGGCTTCTCCCGGTTAGGGGTCACCACAGCGGAACTCCGGTGCGCTAATGATTGGCAGTAGATTTTTACGTACCGACTTGCCAGGCCTGACGCACAACCTTCAACGAAGGTACGCCCATTCACGCATGTCTCCACACAGAAGACGCTTTAGCTGAGAATCGAACAGGACGACGTCTTACTGTGAGGCGACAACGCTACCGCAAATCAAACTGCAAATAAATAAATAAATATTGGTAAAAAGGTAAAAGACAGAAAAAGAAAATTTAAAGGTATAAGTACAAAAGAAAAAGGGAAACAGAAGAAAAAGAATATATACTACTAATGATTGGGGGCTGGTAAAATGGTGAAGGTCTTTGACTCACAGACTTATGGTACAGTGTTTGATTCTCAACTTTGATAGAAAAACTGGACAGATTTAGAGTGGCTTATTAAGAAACTTAGCTTAGTAATTTAGCTATGAACTTATGAAACCATGAATCTAAAAAAAAAGGTAAAATAAAAATTTTAGAGCTCTTTCTGTAAATGTGAATAGTATTAATACAATAAGAAGAATAGGGATTTTGGAGTGGTGTAATATATCTGATGCAAGATGTACTTATATTAGAGGGCACACTATTTTTAAAAAAAATTAAGATTAAATATTACAAACAGCGAAATTATGGGAAGGGAAGATAATCTGGAATTTGGGAAATGAAAGATGTTCTGGAATAGCTGTATTCTGTAGAAATACTGTAGATATAACCTTAGCAAAAAATGGAAGATTAATCACTGTAAATTTAAACTGGAAAGAACAATCTTACAAAATTATAACATTACATGCTTATATTAACAGTAAAGAAAATGAAAGCTTATTTCATCAGATTTTAGACTGCAGTAATAAATATAAATATAATAACAGGCAACTTTAATTGTGATTCAAAGGCAGACATAAAAAGAAAGGAAAAGATATAAGAAAAATGTCAGAAGTTATAAGATTTGGTAAGTTAAAACTTTGGAAAAAAAATGCATGGTCTTACAGAAGGGTCTGTATAGAACTATACTAAATTATTTTATAGTATCAGACGTTTTAGTTACAGGAGAAGGGCATGTAGTAGAAACAACATTTTCTGTTTATCTTACAATAAAAGAAAACGAAATATACAAAAATAGGCAATGGAATAAAAAGAATAATGAAAAAGCATGGAATGAAGAAGGAATGAAAGTAATAATACAGTTATGGAAAGATTACATTACATGAGATCATTTTATAAAAATTGGTCTGAATAGTGGATGACATATAAGGAAAAGTATAGGACAAGTAAATCTAGATTTAGCTGCAGGAGAAGATGGAATAGGGTATGAAAAAGACATTTTTCAAGGAAAAAGAGAAGTACAGAGTTACTTAAGCAGATTAGTAAAGGAAGATGGTTGTGTAATGAGAGGGAAAGAAAAAATGTAAGAGGAGCAATAGAAAGAACTCAGGAAAAGATTATGAATAATGTAGTACAATATGAACAAGAAGTGTTTACAGAAAAAAATAAAGTATTTGGACAAGTAAATCTAGATTTAGCTGCAGGAAAAGATGGAATAGGGCATGAAATATATAAAACTTCCACTGGGTGCAATACAACAGCAGGCCTATCTGCCTTCCTCCACAGAGACAGGGTGACCCAACATCAGCCAATGACTCCCATGCTCCCTCATTAATTCCTACAGTGTTCAGGTCACAAGTTGATGCCTCATCATCAGAGTCACAGTCAAAGCATCATCCCTCTGCTCCACACAGCAGACAACTCCATGTTGTTGCTTTGATGCATGTTACTTGTCATTACTTTGTCAGTCTTACATTTCTGAAATGTGTGCTAGAAAAGTGTCCTCTGGATCAGGCTATCCAGCAAGCAAATCAGACAATAAATAATATGAACTCGCTTCTTTTTCCTTTGCAAGCAGTGATGATATAAAATATTAACTACTAAAGTCAAAGGGTCAGGCATTCAAAGCTTGTGATTTACTGACAAGCAGGGGTTGCACAAAAACGGCACATGCTTCCGTTCAAACTGTGTGAATTAAAAATGAAACATTTAAGTTGCAGAAATGTGGAGGTGCTCTCTGAAAAAAAAATTATTTTGTACATTTTTATACATGTTTGGAACCATGGTCTGTTTTTCAACAGAGCTGCCAGTTCCAAGGTGTTCTCACCCAATTGGGCTTCTTTGGAAAGTTGGCTGTGGGAAATTTGAAGTAGTTGCGGGTTGCGTTTTTTGGGCTGGAACTGTTGTGGGTTGTGTTTTTTTTGGCCTGGAACTTCCTGGAAGGTGGAGCTGGGTGCCCAGGAGGGAAGGTGAAAGTCAGGTGGTGCCACTGGGGCCTTCCTTTGCCTGAGTTCATTGGCTTGTGAATGTGTCGCACACTGTTTGCATAACTTTACTAAACTAACTAAAATGTTTGACTAATGCGCCCATAATGAATGATGATGATGAATCATGATTGATGACTGGCTGCAGTGCCTGCCTTTACTGTGTGTAGGTTAACATTTTTTGCTACTCCTTTCTACCAGTTTGCAGGCCGCTGACTTACCGTGCACATGGATGTAATGGAACTAGTCCTTTTAATAGATTACTGTTTAGCAGTGATCTGGAATGGAATTATCATCGATAGGTATTTAGGTCTTTGTTTTGCAGTGGTTGTACTCATCTGCACATATTCAATAATCTTATTATATTAGCTCAGTTTGTTACGCATTTTCTATTTTTTAGCTTGCTTTGTTTTCTCTGTTACTGTATTTTGTGATAGTATGTGTAAGTTCATTTTGGGTAAATTGTCTTTTGTGTCCTTTAATATGGACTTCCTTTCGTATGTTGGCACTTCTTGTGTTAGCTTTGCTGAGTAGAGGGATTTCCAAAAGACTCCACATTCTCTACTTATTCTGAATAGTGTCAGCAGATTGTGGCAAGTAGGACTGCCAGTGTGCTGTCAGTGGCAACGTAGCAGGTGAGAACTATCTGTGTTAAGGCAATGAGGATCTTCTGTCAGGTCTGTTAACTTTCAAAGGATGCTGAAGTTGTGATTAACAGTATTTCTATGTAAAACTTTTCTAATCTCAGCTACAAAGAAGAATAGCAAATACATGAATTACTTTGATTTTTGTGTTAAAACGTGAATTTTGTGTGAAGGTGCAGTGGTGCAGCAGATAGCATTGTCATGTCACAGCAAGAGGTTCCCCCGTTCAATTCTCAGCTGGGGTGCCTTCTGTGCTTAGTCTGCATGTCCTCCTTGTGTTTGTGTGGGTGCTCTGGTTTCCTCCCACATTCCAAAGACATGCAGTAGATGGACTGGACAATCTAAATTGGTCCTACGTGTAAGTGTGTGTGGGCGAGTGTGTGGTACAGATGAAATACAGCAGCAGCACTAGCTACCTGGTGCTGTAAATCATGGCTCTAGATGATTGTCACTGTTAAAGTGACACATTGACCCCATGTGCAAAAATGGGCAAAAAGGGATTGAGGATGGATGTCTGGATAATTTGATTAGATGTAACACTTAGTGATTTCGGGATCCTGTTGTTAACAGGCGTGTTCTGCTATTCTGTGTCTTATATTGCCGTATTCAGATTTTAGTGGTAATGTCATAATGTAGAGATTTGGCAGTGACGTGATCTACTGTGGCCATAGTATTATTTTATACTTAACATTTACAAAACTAGAAGTGAACATATTAAACAGAGTTGCTGAGAACAGAAATGTACATGTGAAGAAATGTTGCAAAAGCAAGCAGACTTTTGTTCATTTTAATTTTTTCTTCTGGTATGACAGATTATTGCAACTTCATTTTTGGGACTCTTAAGTTTCTAAAAAGCTGACTTCACCTTTTGCCAGTACCTCACTAAATCGTAGCACTTACAAGATCTTTGGTCTTTTTCTTACCAGAGACAGTAACTACAATACCGTTTACCATAATGGCATGTTTTTTAGTGTATGTTGCCTTTCACACTCTGTAGCAAGAGTTTTCCATTTGACACAGACTTTCTATTTGTTTTTTCCACATTCCTCCCTGGTGTACATACTGCTGGCTTCTGTTAATTAGCAGCCTGCGCTGTCCCGTTTTTCTGCTCCACTAAGGAATTTATCCATCACTGCACAGGTGATGGCCATACAGTGTTACCCTGTTTACCTTCTGTTAACTGCTTGTAGATTTAAATGTAGAAACTTAGATATCCCCCATATGATAATCTTCTTGACTCCACAGTGTTGGATAAGCTTTAGGCTCTAGGCAAACACCAATTTTAATTCTTCGGTGTCTGATCTCTACATTTTAATTCTTCACTTTTTCAGTACTGTTTTCTGTTTCCCACCCACAGATGCTGACTACAGAATTGTACTGTAATATTTTAACTGCGACATGCATTCTTTCTCTGTCTTTTTTTTTTTTTTACAATCATTTTGTACCCTGTGCATCTGAAAAAATACCACAGGTGCGCATACACAGTTTTCCTTGAATCATACCTCTTAACCTCTAAGTGCAAGGCATCTGGACAAAAACAAAAACTGGGATGCAAAGGCACAAAATTGGGGGCATATTTTAAATATTACTCTTATAAGTGTAGAAAGCGGCTACAATAATAGGTATTGCATCACAGTATGCATTTTCTAAGAAATATTAAGTTTAAACTACCTCATGTTCTTAATGATTTGCCAGAAAGAAAAAAAAAACAAACTTGTTTTATGGGCTACAAACCAAAAATGAATCAAAATCTGGATAGTTTAGAGGTATGCCCAGAACACCTGCTTTCTCAGCTATCAAACAGCATCTTCCAAGAAACTGGTCATAGGATTGTTGAGTTTAATTGCTATGGTACAGTACTTGATGTTTCTGCCATGTTAAAATCTACAAAGGGCTGTAAATGGACATCCACTAACTATTCCGGCGGTTCCAGAAGAAGCAGAGCTCTGAAGTCACATGACTATTTGTGACATCATTTTGTCATTGGGTTGTTTTGGGGCTGATTTTTTGAGGTAAGTGGGCGGGATTTTAAAAAAGTATCTGGCAACCCTGGTTTCCAAGCACAGTCTGTTAGTTATGATGGTGCAATCCGCAGATGTGCACTTCATCTTCAATTAGTTAACTCAGAGTATCAGAGATTTATCTATGTATCAGCCACCCCAGGAGTATTAGTCAACATTTCCTTATGTTCTCAACATTCCTAGTTAACCACATTGTGTATTACAGTTAGGGTCTCTTTGGAAAAATAAATTAATTACTGCTCGTGGGCTGTGAAGAATGACAGTAAACAGCCTCATTAACAACTTCTGAACTAGTACACATTCTAAAAAACAGAAATCACATAATGGACTATACCGCATCTCCTACCAAAGAAAAAGTGTCTCTTAGAATATTATGTTAGAGTGGGTACTGAAAGCATAGTTTCTGGATTATGAGATCATGATGGCACGTTCAGTACTTTTTTATTTGAGGCAATAAGTGCTGCTCTCAGATTATGTAACAAGAGGCAAATCTCCTGGTCTCCAATCAGCAACTGAAATAATGCTGAGAAGAGAGCTCACAGATGACTACTAGTACAAACAGTGAAGTGATTCTCTCTCTCTCTGTGGTATACTGTATACCTTTTAGTTAACGTGCATGCTGCATTGATAATTTCTAGACTCTAATCAATTGTATGATGCTAGAACTGAAGGGAAAAAAACAGCTTTATTTTCCATTACTATAAAATATTCCAAGACACTTCCAGTTTTCCATGACAGATATGTTATCTGTTTTAAACATTTTTTTCTTTAACAAAATTTGAGAAAAATATATAGTGAGATCTGGGTTTAAAACAATTTTAAAATGCACATAATGCAGGTGTTGTATTAACACTTACTAACCAACTGCCTCTCAAAACATGGTTTATACCTTAGTAGTAAGCAGTTTCTAATCCTCTGGTAAGACCACATAATATTAAGCCCGGTGAAAAAAGATAGACAAGAATGGGTTGGGCTGTGTGGAGGCCTCAAGGGTTAACACTGTAGTTCCTAGTACTTAAAAAGCATGCAAGCGCCACTGTCTAATTAGGTAAATTATGTCACACCTACAAGGATTTTAACTGCTAGCATAAATTCTGAAGGAAAAGCACTGTATATGTGTATGTGAAGGAGTGCGTCTGTGGTCCAGTAAATCTGCATGAGCACAACAATTATGCTATAGATTTTATATATATATATATATATATATATATATATATATATATATATATATATATAGAGGAATCTCATTTTTTACTCCTTTTCACAGTTACTATAAAACATCCCCTCTAAATCTACAGCTCATCTCAGCCCAGCAATGCATCCCAAGGCATCACCACTGTCTCTCTACCTCTGTGAAATAACATTTACTAATTTCAGCTTTAACCATCCCCCTCCACTGACTACTGCAGGGTGTTAGTTCATCATTTAATTCCTCTTCAACTCCATACCACAAAGCTTCTGTATGGTCAGACCATATTTCCATTTACCTTCTCAAGCCTCAAAATGTTATGTCAGCTGTGATACGTCCATACAAAGCAATCAAGGAGATTCAGTCCTCACCACTGACTCTGGAGGGATGGTTACTAAGAGCAAAGATGGATTCACACAGTATTTTCAGCTGCAGCTCCCTGCAGAAAGCACAATTTCCCTTAAGAGTACAAAGAGAGCATGCTCCAAACCCGGGGCTGGACTCTCTTTCTCTCTCCAGACCCACACAAAACTCCACTCTGACCAGTTTGGAGCTCTGTGTCCCTGTTGCCAGTAGCTGATACAAGCACACTTAAATATTTGAGCTTCACACACACACACATACACAACTGGGAAAAGGTGGCGCAGATTATGAGGTGATCACGCTACCAGCAGTCAGCTAACTTAAGGCTCTTACAAAGGGTACTCAATTATACTGTGTAAAATTAATACTAATACAAATGGTAGTGTGACTAAAGCAACAAAGCTTTCAGGAGAGGCCACAGCATCTCTTATACAAGCATAAGTACTCTCAAGATGTTAAAAGTATTCTCTAAAGGACCAGCAGCAATGAAAGATATTAAAATATTTAATAATAAATAATAAAACAGAAAACAAGAGAATAATGAATACAATAAACAACAGAGTTTCAACCACAGAGACATAAAAATAATACAGTTGGATAGTTTCTCACAGATGCAGAAAACAATACTGAACTATTCTCACTAAATGTCCCTAACTAAAGAACTACTTTTCCCTGACTACATACTAAAGCAAGGCAAGCTGATGTGTGCTGAGCGTCTTACCACAGCAAAAGCAGATGATGTCTCTCTTTGTCTGTGTCTATGTGTGAGATGTATTGCCTGTCAGAAATCTTTTCTGTCAGAGTGTTGCTGCGAGGGTTCCAAAGAAACCAGATGCTGGTTAGAGGATGACATCTCCTTTGGTCATTTAATTCTGGTACAGTATACACACACAGCTTTGCTAAAACCTGTGGCAGCATCTGAAAGCTATAAAAAAATTTCAAACTTTCCATCCTTCCAGGGTTCTCTGATAATACATACACATTTGATCCAGTTATAACAATACAACCTAATACACATGCATACATTATTTCTGTCCAGCAGGACCTACTGTTGATGCATTTTTAACACAAGTAACTTTACAAATATATTTTTAACTCAAACATCTGTACAAATCAGTGTGACAGCCAAATAATATAAAATTCCTTACAAAACTCCAGCTAGCTATGCTGGCATATGTACACATGTACTGCCCTACTCTCCCTGGCACAGATGGCACTACAGCATAATATCACATCAGCCATTCCCATCCTCTGCTACACAGTTTTAATCAACTCAGTGCAACTCTCCCAGAACAACCTGCAAAACTAAACACAATATTCTGAGACCTTGCTTGCACCTTTTATAATGGGAGAATAGTAAGTAGGTATGCACTTACAAAAAAAAATCTTAAAATAATCAGTTTTGACTTGCACATTGTAAAGCAGGGGTTTCAAGTTTGTGGCCCTCAAACATCAGTCAGCCCTGAAACTAGCATATGTTTGGATAAGGGAAGCTACTCCATTATATTCCTAACTGTAGTGCCACCCTTTCTTTCTGTTTATGAGGTTGGGTATCACTGTGCTAGACTTCATGCAGCTATAATGGTCATTTGGGTTTGAGGCCCTTGTTTAAAGCTTTGGTTACTGTAACAACATTTTATCTTTCTAGTTATGCATATATATTTTACATAAACATTCTATGCAAACAGCAGTCTACAACAACTATGAATTAATACCCCATTTAAAAGATTTTAGTCAGAAACTACAAATGTACTGCATCAACAGTCTCTACTCTTAACAAAATGACTGGATGACACATTAAACTAAAACTAAGCTCTCTATTACTAAAATGAATGGCTCTATGCCCAATAGTTGTGCATTTCTAGACTGTTTCAAGCTTAAACTAGACAAGTTGTCATTTGATCATGCTCAACTCAGCAATGCTGAACTCACTGGTCACTACTTTCCACTGAAAATCACTGTCAGTATGGTTTGTAAATGTACACCAAAAGTGAGTTCCTTCTCTTGGGAGATTTTTCCTTTCTACACATTTGTGTGGCCATGGGGCTGATATAAATATGGGGGGGGGGGGGGGCTTGCCTCCCTGCTATAAATGCTTTATTTTGGGGTTTTAATCCATTTGCCACTTTTTCCAGAGGTAACTTGTCAAGTCATAGTGGAAGCTATATGGGTAGGTGACTCCAATGACTTTCAGGACTACAGAGTTCACATTGGTCTTCAAAGTAACTCAATCAACTTCAGAAACAGAACCCAAAGCCACATGGTACATCTATTCCTTAAATCTTCTCATACGGACAGTGTTATGATGTGTGCAGCCCATGCCTCTAATAAACCGAAACAAGACTATGCCCCTTAATGATTCATACCAAGCTAGTGATGGAATGCTGACAGCTGGTGAGCATATGAAACCTAAGAGATAACGACTGTGCTCTGCAAATTGTGCCACTGTCCTTAAGCTGCCCTTCATATGCCACACCCCTATTTCTTTCTTGCTAGGTCTTAGGCAGATTAGAAGCCCTCTAATAGCATGCAAAAGACTATTGCCCAAGACAATACTTGCCAGAATCATCGTTTCCACAAAGGAGAAATTCCAGTCTCTTCTATCAGCCATCCATGTCTGCTTGTCTCCCTATCCCTTTCTGTTTTTTAAGCTTTACCTCTCCAAGTTGACTCCAAATAACTCAGTAGGTCCAAAGCATATCAATCAATTATTTTCCCTTTTCTACTATACACTCACACACACACACTCACACACACACACACACACACACACACACACACACACACACACACACACACACACACACACACACACACACACACAGTTTCCAAGTCTTTACTTCTAGCCCATTACCATTTTCACTCACATGAATGATTTCAGAACAGTGTTAAGTCTTCCTGGGCACCCATTAAGTACATTGATGATTTCAGCATTTACACTTTGTCACAAAAAACATCTTCAAAAATATTAAGAGTGAAGCTTCCAGTCATGGTGCAATATTGACTAGACAAGTGCTGATATTCTTCACTAAATGAACTTGTTTTTCTACAGAACACAATCAGTGCTACAGCCTCCACTGTGAAACTTAATGAATAATTGCAAAAGAAAGCTGGGCATGGTTACTAACAGAGACAGAAGGCTGTAATATATGTGGAGGTGTCAATTGTAATGAACTGTGTCACTGGCCACGACATAGTACAATGGAAAAAGTTAATTCATGTTTTAGAAAGACAGATTGGATAATTTCATAATTTTAACTAATAAGCAACAAAAGAAGACTGTGGAAACATACAACTTGCATGCAACTGCCATAACTTTACTTACCATGTGGTAAATTAAGGGAGCAGAATGTCGCCTTCCAGTCAGAACATGAGATAGGTTCATTCGATTTCTTGAGAAGATTGAAGACATTTTAGAAGACTGGGAAAAGCTCATTGCTATGATAGAATATGAACTCAACTGAATGGAAGAGGACATTTCAACTGTTTTACCTCAGGAAGGGGAAAGGGCTTCATCACTGAAATCAACAAAATTAGTGGCCCTCTCTGTCAATCTGATAAATGCCCCATGAAGGTTAGTGAATCAGGTTGCAGTTCCCATTTTTACTGAAAGACTAGCTAAAAAAGTAGAAATTGTCTCAATATGTTGAAAATCTACTGGATGCCTCTTAAAAGCTACTTTAATATCATGTATGAGCATGTGGGATGGCTTTCTGTTACCTGTGATTTTTCCACCTTATATGCATGGAGGGCCAGTGGTTTGAAATAAAAGGTAAGACCATGAAACCTTGTTAAGTGGCTCCCCTTCTCAAGTCCCACCAGCTTATTAATTCTTCCAGGGGAGAGAGTCAGACACCCCCAAACTAGGACACAGCCTTCCAGCCATTCATTCCTAGTTGATGGACTAAATGGCTCATGTATCTACAAGTGGATACAGTCAGGTATTAGGGAGTGGGGCAGTGTACTGTTCTCATGAAGGTCCCAACCCTGTCTTCCTAAGTGCTACCTGAAGGAAGCCAACTGATTCACAATGGCTGCCTGGGCTGGAAATGACATGCACTCTCTTACTGATATCATCCCATACTCAGTGACATGCACCACCTAAAAGTGCAAGTCTGCCATGGCTTCTACCAAATGCAATCACCTATACTCCTGAAGGTGCTGCTGATGTGATTGTTAGGCCACCTCCCTTATCCAGGACTGGCAGGCTATCACTGTGCCTCCCCTGCCTGGTCTTAATGGCAACTACAGTACTGACCAAGCATGAGTTATCTAAGTTATTCTCAGGGCTTCCTCTCTCTTTGTCAAATGCCTTGGCAAAGGTAAGTCTGCATTATCATTCTAGGGCATTAAGGTAAATAAAGGGTAATTAGTGATATGGCAGTTTGTTGCCTCACAGCAAGAGGTTCTCCCGTTTGATTCTCGGCTGGAGCACCTTCTGTGTGGAGTCTGCATGTCCTCCCCATGGTCGAGTGGCATTCAAAAGACATGCATAGAATGGGCGTGCCTTCGTTGAAGGTTGGGCATCGGGCTGGCACCTCGGCACCCATAAAAAATCTACTGCCAATCATTAGCAGACCGGAGTTCCGCTGTGGCGACCCCTAACCGGGAAAAGCCAAAAGAAAAACAACAACACAATTTATTCTTGCATACAAGATGATAGACTTGCTACTGGGACTAAGAGTGAGCAAATTCATGGAAAGATTTACTGTGAAGGTTAGTTTCTTTAGAGATTAACTTTGAAGAATAATGAAACATAACAACTTTTATGGGCTGGTGTTAGAGAAGCCCATCAGATAACACAGCAAAACTACAGCAGTGGACTGATGTAATTTATATATTTTTTTAACCTTAAAAAGTCTTAACTGTTCTAAAAGTCTAAGGGTGTCCCCTTAAAATTTCATATGCACGCATATCAGTGGCAGTCAAGGATCTGTTCCACAGGTCTCCAAAAATTAAAAAAATATTTCACAGTATACAAATCAATATGAACATGGCACTAGTAAAGACAGTTAAATAAATGCAATATATAAAGTATTGGGGCATTCATCTGAGAGCAATTGGGGAAGTAACTGAAATAAAATGATCACATGATACAAGCTGCTTTCTTCTGATAACATGATAGACACACTATTTTCTGTGAAACTGGGCACAGTTTAAAAAAAAAAGTTAACAAGAAAGTTATGGAATTTCCATGCATTTTTGTTAGGGAACATGCAGTCCTCTAAATATATATGTAAGGAAGACATCACTCAGGTATTTTTATGTTTGGTAATGAGTGAGTTTTGCTTCTTGACATATGAATGGTCAGAGTAATCTAACTAGGTTGCAATAGATAATGGCATTTTTCAGACCACAGAATAGACAAGTTAGAACTGTTACGATTGCCATAACACATTTCTATTACTAGCCTGGGATAGATTTGCCAGTGATTTGTGTTTTGTGATGAAATTGCATAAAGATGATTTACGGAGGAGGAAAAAGAGAAACTTCAAAATAAAAAGAAGCAATTGATGGGAATAAAGGATGTATACCAGAAATACATAAAGTGAAGATACAAACTGAAGGATTGACAGAAAGTTCTAATTAATTTGTAAAATCTTGAAAGATAGATCTTTTATTTTAGTCCGGACAAATATCAGACAGTACCAGCAGTGAGAACAAAACAGCAATACTCACACAGGGTGATTGCAGGGATATGAATTCCACAGGATACGCAGTTGTCCCAAGATCCTGCATTGATAGTTGAGATATCCTAAATGTACTAACAAAATCATATGAGTGACAGATGTAATGGGGTCAAAGTGAGAATTAAGTGTCTATATGAATAATCTAGACTTAAATGGATTTCAAGTCAGCAGCTTGCGATGTCAACAAGATTTATTACACAAAAAATTGCTGGAAATAATACCTAGACAAGCAACACCAAGCATGGACAGTATCCCAAAACTAGCATGGAGAGTTTATAATTATAAGATTGACTCTTGTCTCAGGAATCTATATAACAAGGTAACTCAGCATAGGAATATCTTGCCATCTTCAACTGAAGCAGTTGTAGTGACAATCTCTAATGAGGACAAAGAAATACCTGCATATTTCTACATGCCGGTTCCTATTTGGGACCATAATTATAACATGCTCATGGCAATTCTTGTGGTTTGTATGATGCTTTGGTTTCCAGATTTAATTCTTCTCAATTCATCTTGGTCAATTTGGGCTCATTATGGGGAGGCAAATGTTTACTAATATACTGAAAGCAGAAATATTCAAACTTGTGCAGTCTGAAGAGAAGGACAGAGTTGTGGTAACTGAGGAAAATACATTTGACAGAGTGGAGTGATATTACTTAAGAATTCTGTTGACACTAGGATTTTACTGGATTAATTATGTCTACTCAAAAGGATTTAGTGGACAGAGTAAAGAGAGTAATGTGCAGGAACTAGGCAAGAATGTCCTTTTCCCCACTTTTTGTACATTGAGCCATTAACAGTTTGGATTACCTTGAGGTGAATTTATTGGTAGCCATGTCTCAAATTCATAAAAAGTCAGTAATGGTTGGATACCTGATCATAATCCTCTGTTATACACAGTAAGACACCTAAATTGAATTCAGAGGACATATGCTGTAGTTTTTACTTCGTTATGTTTTAGACTGAAATTTACCTTCAAGGTAATTAAATAGGGTATTTATATAAGTGTATGTAGAGCAAGTAGTAAGCCTTTGAAATTTTATCTGTATGTAATTGGATGATTGACAAGTTGCTTAATCTGCTAATATTAGTGTTTATGCCATATTACATATAATTTGCTATTGTTCATATACATACATATACAAATATACAAATATATATATATATATATATATATATATATATATATATATATATATATGGGTACCTTCATTTGATCGAAATTTCATTTGATCTAAACTCATTTGATCGAAAGTTCATTTGATCGAAAAACAGTATTCACGGCAAATAACAGGGATTTGTCCCCCTCTCCAAGGTCGTGTGACCCTGGAGTTGGTATATATAGTTAGGTTGGTGTCGGGGGAGCCCTCCACCTACTCTCATTCAAAACCTGTACTTTTTGTGTTATTTTCTTCTTTTGAAGGAAATTAGGTGGGGGGGCTTCACCACCCACACCCAGACCCCTAATGTGGGGGGCTGCGTGCCCCCAAGCCCCCCCAACTATATATACCAACTCCAGTGTCACACGACATTGGGGAGGGGGACCAATCCCTGTTATTTGCCTTGAAGTGTACTGAATTACTGGTTGTCAGTCAAATTAAATTTCGATCAAATGGGTTTGAATCAAATGGGCTGTCGATCAAATGAAGGTAAATCAAGACTGCTAGTCTTTTTATAAACAGGTCACACAGATTTGTCTTCAAGTACTTACATTTATCAAATATATAAATGGTGGCTATTTAAATGTGCCTGCAAGACAGAAATGGTTGCCAGTCTCATGGTAAAACACTTGAATGTTTCAATGGTGCTGTGCAATGACACTATACTGCAACTTTATGTTTATTTAACACAGATGGAATGATCTGTTTGATATTTAATACTTGTGAATGTCAATAAGGGTCTGCGGATCAGCCACCATAATCAAGCATACTTATGACTTGGAACATACGCCTTAATCATAAATGTGTGCGACTACCACAAACTCAAAACTGTCATTTGTAGTGACTTATTTTAGATGTTTCACAGGCAATACATTATCACCATGAAAGGCCTAAGAAGTATCTCAACTCTACTTTGGAAAACTGTTTATTGTTTCAATATAAACAACTCAGAAATTTACATTTGCCTGATGCTAGCTGTAACTGGATACCTTGGGACATGAAACAGATTAAGTAGTTTACGTGTTTTGGTTTCTAAGCTAATAAACCCCAGGCAGAAGATACTTTACGGTACACATATATGGCAATGATGCACTTACAATAGCAAAAACTCAAGCTCTCAAACAGCAGAGAACTGCTTTAAAATAACCAAGAAAAAAGTGCAGTACAGGCTACGGCCTAAAACACAGCAACAAAGTTTCCATATTAACAAACGGAATACACCGATGTGTGTATGCGGTTTTCCTATGCAAGGTCTTAAGTATACAGCACCATAAAAAGGGATGGCTAATACAAAGTTTGTGCATACATTCTTCTTTGTGAGTGTTTTTCAAGTTCTTGTTTAAAAAGGTTCTTCAGATCAAGTCTGGTATCAAACTAATATATAGTGTTTGATATGCTGCTTTATTTATTTTACTCTCTGTTGATCACTTTAATTATCTATACATGCAAAAAGTTAATGTGATTTTTGTTTTAGTGTGTAAACTATACTCTGAGATACTGTACATATGAAAGATATATAGAGTCAAATTCCCTAAGGACATAATTGCAGAACTAGTAGGGTACAGTGACTAGTAGGGTACAGCTTTCTTCGTAGACCTGTCAAAAGCCTTTGACATGGTCAATCATCAACTACTCTTACATCGTTTAAAATCCCTCTCTCTGGACAATCTTGCATTAAGCTGGTTCACATCCTATCTTCATAATCGGAAACAAGCTGTCCTATGGGACAACCATCTTTCTGAACTTCTCCCCACCTCTATAGGGGTCCCTCAGGGCTCCATCCTAGGTCCTCTGTTGTTTTCTATTTTTATTAATGACCTGCATCTTGCCACCCCTCAATCTACTTGCATTCAATATGCTGATGACACCACCATTATCTGCTCTGCCACTACCCAGGCCGACCTTCACTCCATCACTCAAAAAACCTTCACCACCATAGAGAAATGGTTCTCTAATCACTGCCTCCTCCTCAACCCAAAGAAAACCAAACTCCTCCTCTTTACACCCACACACCTCTCTCCCTCTATCAACTTCACTCTCACATCTAACAATGGTACCCTAATTACTCCAGACCAAACAACCAAACTCTTGGGTGTGATTATTGACAACCAACTAAAATTTGATATTCATATTAACTCCATCATAAAATCAACTAACAGAAAACTAGGCTCACTCTACAGAATCAAGTCTTTCCTAACTCCTGAAGCTAGAACATATACTATATCTCGAACCCACTTAATTTCTACCTTACTATATGCTTCCCCCATATACACTAATCTTTCAAAATATAATCTCAACAATCTTGCTACCTCATATAACCACATTGCCAGATTTGCTACTGCCTCTCCATATAGAACTCATCATTGCATAAATCTCCTAAAACTAGGATGGCTAGAGTTACCAAAACTAATTCAATATTACCAACTTACAATTGCCCACAAAGCCCTCCATTACCCAGATAACACACCTATGCTCTCCACCCTCATAAAACCCTACAGTAATCTAAAAAACCTACGCTCTTGCAATAAAATTTTAATTCAAACTTCTCTATCAAATAACGCAGCAGGTGACTCTACTTTTTCCAACTCAGTTGGCAAAGTGTGGAATCAACTTCCCCCAAGACCTTACATCCCTGACCTCAATTCCTTTATTTAAAACCAAACTCAAACACTTCCTAACCAACCACTGGCTATGCTCATGCAATAACGCTGGCTGACCTTTTGACTCCCTCCTTACTTAAATCTAAAGAAACATCTCCTAACCAATCTCTGGCTTTTCTCTTGCAATAACCCTAGCTGACCTTCTTCACTCCTCCCTTCTTTACCCCTCTCCTCCTCTTTCTTACCTTTATCATTATACTATTTCCATTTCTGTGGAGTCTCTGTCCCCCCCCTCCTAAAAATAGCTTCCACCCTTTTCTCAACTTATAAATATTGTAATTAATTTTTATTTTTAACCTTGTCAGTTACTGACCATGCTTATCTTCTAAGGCACAGTTTGCTCTCTATTGCCTAATTATACTGTATTTGAGTTTTAATGTTCTTGTTTTTTTTTTTTTTTTTTTTTCTTTGTTTGTTTTATACTATTGTATACTGTTGTATTATTTTATTATGAAGTAGTTAGCGGAGCTTTTCTCCTCGGGCCTCCACTGAAAATGGACATGTATCCAGCTGGACTAGCCCGGTTAACAAATGTAAAATAAAATAAAATAAATACCCCCTTCTTACCTAGGATAGTGTATTGACAAGTAAACAGGAAGCATGCATCCCCCCCACTTACCTTGGACGGTATGCTGACAATTAAACAGAGGAAGCACATACCTCCTCCTTACTAGGTTGGTATACTGACAAGTAAACAGGAAGCACATACCTTCTCTTTACCTAGGATGGTATAATGACAACAGGAAGCACATACCCTGCCTTACCATGGACGGTACACTGACAAAAGAAACAGGAAGCACATTTCCCCTCCTTACCTAGGATGGTACACTGACAAGAGGAAACAAAGGAAGCACATGCAGATACCCCCTCTTTACCTCAGATGGTATACTGACAAGAGGAAACAAGAAGCACATATCCCCTCCTTACTTCACATGGTATACTGACAAGAGGAATCAGTAAGCACGCATCTCATCCTTACCTTGGACATTATACTGACAAGGAAACAGAGGAAACACATACCCCCACATTACCTGGGATGGTATACTGACAAGAGGAAACAGGAAGCATGTACCACCTCCTTACCTAGGATGGTATACTGACAAGGAAACAAGAGGAAGCACATACCCCCTCCTTACCTAGGATGGTATACTGACAAGGAAACAGAGGAAGCACATACCCCTCCTTACCCACATTACTTATCATTAGCTGCTGTCTGTAAAAAGGAAAAAAAATCACTTTGGAAATGATGAGTACAACTGACAACATATTCTTAACACAATCATCATCATAATCATCACCAAACATACTATTTTTTTTTTTGGAAACATAAAAAGTGATGTTCTGCAACTGATCTTCTGGGAGTTGAAAAATGACTTGCACATGCCAAACAAGCAAAATCCATCAGAAGAAGCACAGAGTACACAAACTAATTCACAAAGAAGTCTTGTAACAGTTAGTTAAAGGCTATCTCATACCATGTCTTGCATACTAAAAAGTAATAAGGTATGCCTTCTGCTGCCATGGCGATAGTCTTGGTAACTAAAAGTTATTCTTCATATATGCACATGACTGGGAAATACGACATTTGCTTAATGTACAACGAGCTGGCTCATATGCGCAGCAATCTGCAACAACAAAAACATGCAAGAAATGTTGCTATCTGCTCTGCCCTCGTGTAACGGATCCTGAGAGCCAACTACGGTTTCTTATTCTTGGCAAACCTTGATAATTTGACTCGTATTAATTTGCATTTTGTTGTGCAATGAATCTCTCCTAATCTTACTTTCAGTGTGTGTGTGTGTGTGTGTGTGTGTGTGTGTGTGTGTGTATACCTCTGCACTGGTGTTAAATGGAAGTTTTGTTGTAACCAATCAACTCTACAATGTACCGTCTTTTACTTCACTGCACTGTTTACAGGACAGTGTTTTGAAATTGATCTAATATGTGCACTACTGTCCAGTTCGCTGTCACTGCCTAGTGACTGCTCTGTTTTTAGAGGATATAGCTGCTGTGTCTGTCACCCTCTGTATTACCCTTTTGTTTACTGATTTATTTAGGGATTAAAATTGATGCATACAAGCTGCCCTGGTAGGTGCAGTCCTGTTCTGTTTAGTGTTACTGCTTAGTGACTCCTTTGCTGTTAGAGACTAGTGCCCAGGGAATTCTCTGTGGTACATGCAAAAATACCGAGTTAGGCAAACACTTGTGACTCTACAAATTAGTTGTATGAACTTAGCAAATCTGGCTCAAGTATTGGTGATCCTTCTGTAGTAAATAATTCTAGTTACTGTGTTCAGTGCCTAGCATCTCTGACCCCAAAACTTGGGTCTATTGTATGGTAGTATTAAAAAAAATTGTGCAAATCCCTAACTATATGTATTTGCATATAATTTAATGCTCTTAGCTATACAATACTGCACAAGCAATGAAATTAACAAAATAAGAATTAGTGAAAATGCAAACTAAAGCCATGGATACAATCATACATCTCAACTGTACAGATTTTTGCAGAATGTCCAGATTTTTGCCTCAAAACTTCAGTGTGTTCCTCATAAAATTTATGTTTTTCTGGCAAACCACTTGGATGATCTGAGGAATGAAATTACTAAATAATAACATACACTTCAGTTTCAGACTTCATATCCTTTATAAAATGCATTTTAACACAAACCATGTTATTCTAGCTACTTTCTAAGTTTGTAAGAGCACTGTTTAAAATCTGTCCCTATTTTTGGGCCTTTGTCCCACATAATGTAAGGCTTTGCCCAGATTTCTTGAGCTAAGAGGTTGAGAGGTATGGATACAATATCTTTCACACTGATAAAATGAAAAGAATACTAGTGACTTTCATAGCACAAAAAAATCAGACTCATGAGCACAAGACAATTTAGTAAATTAGAGCTTGAATATAAGCAGGACAAACTATACTAGGTGGTTTTGATTAAAATGCAATAACAAAAAAAACAAAAATTCCTAAGGTAGGCATTTTTACTCCAAGAAATAATAAAATAGCAAAATACTGTAGCCAGACAGCCATATTGTGAGTACAGTTAAAACAAACATTACTCTTTCGCCTTGTCACAGTAAGGCTTCGTGAGAGTAACATTACATACACTGAAACTCCATTTATATACACCCATGACTGCAATGTCACAACAGCAGCCAATAAAACCCATGTTATTTACATCTAAAACTAGTAACTGAATTATGTCATCCAAAACAAAAGAAAAAACATCTAAAAAATATATGCCATTCTACCAACACCTTAAATAAACATTTCAGTCAATAAATTAATGTTCAGATTTAAAATAAACACCATTTAAATTACTCCCGTGTGAAGATTAAAAAACAAGAATCGACACTTGCTCATTCAAACCAGGTTTTGACATGGGAGGGCACTACTGCAAGAATCGACACTTGCTCATTCAAACCAGGTTTTGACATGGGAGGGCACTACTGCAAGAATTGACACTTGTTCATTCAAACCAGGTTTTGACATGGGGGCACTGCTGTACTGTTGACCAGAACCATCAACAATTTAATAATAATTTAAGTAATCATTTTAGCAGCTGCTATCTCAAAGTTGCTTATGTGACAGTCTGTGTACTAACCTGTAACATGAAGCTGCTGTAGATGTTTGTTATAGTTTAGCAAAATGTGTTTTTAATACAGCTGCTAAGAGCATTTATGCAGACATAATACCTCTGATTGTCCTTGAATGCACTAGAGCAGTGGTAATCCTGAAACACTACATGAATGGTCTGCCTACTCAAAAGCCCTTGAAAGGCAGTCCACACACTGTGCTCATACCTCTGAACATCTTAGAGCAAGAAAATTGGACAAAGCAATGAATAAATGTGTGACAAAGGCCCAAAAATAGGAACAATTTCTGAATGTTGCTCTTACAAACTTAGAAAGTTGATAGAATAAAAGATTTTGCATTAGCATGAATTTTCTGAAGGTATGAAGTCTGAAACTTAAGTGTCTGTCCTTATTTTCTAACTTCAATCTTTAATGATTTGCCATTAATTTAACAGAAAACCACAATTTTATGAAAAACGGACTAAAAGTATAAGGCAAAATTCTGGACATTCTGTGAAAATTTGTACAGTTGAGAGGTATGAAGTCTGTGCTTTTGTCTCACTGTTAATTATGATACTGAATCTGCATTATTCAGAGTTGCAATTAAGCATGCCATATAAGTGAGAAAATGACTTCAGCTGAACAAGAAATGCAAAAAGCTAGATTTCTTGATCAGTGGAAAAGATCTCTTCACATATAAACTTCATTCTTACTCTCAACTCGAGGCAACTGCATTTCAGCCTGTTGGCAGACTGGACAGCTTGTAGAGGAGGAATATCGCACCTCCACCAGCCTATACACACTAAGATTCCACAGCATTTAATGAAAAATCAAGTTAAACAAGATAAGTCATGTGAAAATAAGTGTCTTGTCAACAGTAAGTAAATGGTATTAAAATGTTGCGCACAAGTCTTATTCAAAATGATAAAACTCAGTGCATTCACAGTCTTCGCATCAATATCGTAATATATTATAGTGCAGAAAAAAAAAACAAATAATATATTCTTATAAATTTTCACAAACATTTTTTTAATAACTAGGGAACTGTACAACCTAGTCTCCACAAAAGAACATGCATCTTCCACGGGTTTATTCTTTTGTGCAAGAATGGGAAAAAAAACTTTTTTTTTTTTATAAACAAGAAATTATAAGGTATGTACTTACCATTAACTAGGTACCTGTGCTGTACATTTTCATTCTTCCTCATTTACGGTTTTCGGTACTGATGCCTGGAACCAACTAGGCCGCATTTATCAGACTTTGGATCCAACTCTCAAGCTCCTCCCTCTCCCCATAATGCCATATTCCATCCCTAGTGCATCAGATCGAGTTTGCTGCTCTATTCCCCAATAGCAGAAGAGAAACAGATATAGCCAGATAGAAAAGATAAGGCTCAAACCTGATTTCAGATACAGTCCAATAGGTCCTTCCAGAAGAAAAATGGATGAGGGATGGATGGGAGGGGAGTTGAGGAGGAGTGAAAATCAACAGCACATATGCCTAGTTAAGTTAAGTAAATAACTTATTTGTCCTTTTCATTCTTCCTCACTTGTGGGACAGAGTCCCCAGCCACGTTGACCTTGGGTGTCCCTCAGGACATTCAAGAGCACTGCTGAACCAAAACAGGCTCTACTTCTAGATATGATGTCCAGTTGGTAATGTGAAATGAAGGTATGAGACTTGGACCATGTAGCTGCTGCTCAAATGTCATCAATAGACATTCTTGACCAAAAGGAAGATGAAGTAGCCATGGATCTAGATGAATGAACTCTGGGAGGTTTTAGTAATGTCATACCTCTGAGCATAAATCCATGAGATACAATATGTAATCCCATTTAGCAAGGGTAACTTTAGAAATGGGTTGACCTAAGCGATTTGGAGAGAAGGATACAAACAATGGTCTGACTTTCTAAACTGTTTCGCCCTGTGAGGGTAAAAATGTAATGGTCTGTGCACATCAAGGAGGTGTAGCATGTACTATCCTTTATTGGAAAAATTAGGAAAGAAAACTGGTAAGTGAATGGACAGGTTTACGTTATTTTCAGAAGCCACTTTAGGTTAAAAAAAAAAAAGGGTCTGGCTGCAGGGAAATCCTATCTTTATGAAAAATAATGTAAGGGTTTTTGTTGAAAGAGCCTGGAGTTCAGACATTCTTTATGCCAAAGTTATAGCTACCAAGGAAACCTTCTTCCAAGATATAAAATTCAGATCAGAAATATCTGATTGCTCCAAGGGTTTTTCTGTTAGACCTTGAAGTACCACAGTAAGATCCCAAGGCAGTAAGGGATCCCTTATCAGAGGTCTCAGAAGAAAAATGCCTTTCAAAAAAGTTTTACACAATCTAGAGAAAGCAAAGGAAAAAGATTTATGCTGCCACATTAAGTATAATTGTGGAGAACTAGCACCATTTTTGAAAATATTTGTCAAAAAATGAAGAACAGTAGAAAAGTACAGTTTTGTACCTACCATAAATGTAGATGTTCGAGTGTTCACCCTGCTGCAGTCATCACACTTGGGTTATCCTGCCATCAGGTGGTCCCACAGTCGGCCTGAGTTCCAAAGTCTTGGTCCACGTTGGTTGCTGTCACTTCTTCCCTGACGTCAGTGCGCCAGGGGTATACAAGAGGCATCCAATGCCATTTTCTTCAGTTTTTCTTGCCCCAGATGTCAGGTGCCCCCAATAGGTAGGCAATATATATATATATATATATATATATATATATATATATAAATAAAACAATACCTTCAGGTACAAGCAAATACACCACAGAGGTTGTATAGGATAGAGTGGTATAGATAAGTTCAGCTAGTTCAGAGAGGATGGAGGGACGGTAACCTGGACTGCAGCAGGGTGAATACTCGAACATCTACATTTATGGTAGGTACAAAACTGTACTATGTTCATCGTATTACCCTGCTGCAGTCATCACACTTGGGTTGAATCCCAAAGCTAAGGATGGGTGGTGGAGTTAAACAGGGTTAGGAGAAGCTAGTAGGCCCTGCAAAACTGCAGTGGCAAAACCAGCTCTAGTCTTAGAATATAGGGGTAAGTGGTAGTGTTTGGTGAAGGTGTGCACTGAACTCCAAGTTGCAGCTTCCAGAATATCCTTGGTTGGCACTCCCCTGAGAAAGGCTGCTGATGTAGCTGTAGCCCTGGAGGAGTGGGACCTAATGTTAGCAGGTACCGGTTTCCCATGATGCGTGTAGCAGAAACGTATGCAATGCCCTATCCATTTAGAAATGGTCTGTTTTGAGATAGCTTTTCCTTGTGATCCTGCAGCATAGGCTACAAAGAGCTGGTCAGATTTTCTGAAAGCCTTAGGTTTATCCAAGTAGTAACGTAATTGCCTGTGAATGTCCAAAGAGTGCAGGAGTCTTTCTCCTTTGTTCTGGGGATTTGGGAAAAAGTTGGGCAAATGAATGGTTTGGTTTTGGGCCACACTGGATACCACCTTTGGCATAAAGGAAGGGTTAGTTCATACAGAGACTCTGTCTTGATGAAAAATGTGGAAAGGCTCCACTGCCATTAGTGCCTGTAGCTCTGAGACTCTTCTAACTAAGGTTATTGCTAGTAGCAGGGCAGTTTTCCATGAAAGAAATTTTAAATCAGCTGAAAACACTGGTTCAAAGGGCAGCAGTGTAAGCTTTTCCAGAACAAAGTTGAGATCCCAAGTAGGTGCTGGTGCTCACCTGGGCGGTCTTAATGTTCTTAGCCTCTCTGAGGTACTGTCTTAGGAGTGGATGTGAGAATAAAGGAGGATCCGTGTTGTAATGAGCTGAAATTGCTGAGGCGTGGATCTTAATAGATGAAAAGGAAAGTCCTTTGTGCAACATCTCAGTTAAATATTGTAGAATCTGAGGAATGTTTGGATCAAGGGGATTTTGGCCTTTAGCCTGGTTCCAGGCGCAGAATCTTTTCCATTTGATTGAATAGGTTTTCCTGGTGCTGGGCCTCCTGGTCTCCAGAATGACATCCATAACAGCTTTGGATAAATGTGTTGGCTGGTTGTTTAGGTAATTTGCCAAGCAGCCAAGTTTAAAGTCTTGAGCTGGCTGTGTAGAATCTGATTGTCTCGCTGGGTGAGCAGGTGAGAAATTTGTGGTAAAATCCATGGTGGGCCATGGGCCATGTTCCTTAGAATTGGATACCAATGCTGGCATGGCCAGTCTGGTGCAATAAGTATCATTTGTGGCCTCTCTAATCTGACTTTCAGCAGTACCTTTGCCAGAAGAGGCAGTGGAGGAAAGACATACACTGTTAATGTTTTCCAACTGAATGAGAGGACGTCCACTTTCCAAGCTTGTGGATGGAATGTCCTTGTGCAAATTTTTTAAGTTGGTAGTTTTGGGGGCTGGCAAACAGATCTATGTCTGGGCGTCCCCATTTTTGAGCTATCATTGCAAATGCTTGTGGATCTAGATTCCACTCGTGTGGATCCATGATGTTTCTGCTTAGGTCATCTGCCAATGTGTTTTTCTTTCCTGGCAGGAATTGTGCTTGTAATTGAACCTGGTAAGACAGTGCTGTGTTCCACAAGGTCATTGCTTGCCTGCACAGAGGGTAGGAATGTGTGCCCCCTTGCTTGTTTATGTACCACATTACTGTGGTATTGTCCATCTTTATTATTAGTTGTCCTGGATGTAAGAGGTCCTTGAAAGCTGTTAGGGCATTCTGTACTGCTAGCATTTCTTTTTGACTGATATGTAGATGCCTTTGATCTGTAGTCCATTTGCCCTGAATGCACTGTCCTGCCATGTGTGCTCCCCAGGCATAGTCCGATGCATCAGTTGTCATAGTTTGCCTGGCTGTGGGTAAGGTGAAAGGCTGACTCCTGTTGAGGTGACATGCCTGTGTACACCATAGAAACTCCTGCTGAAGGCAGGGGATGAGTGGTATCATTGTTTCCAAGCTGTGGCTGTGCTGAGTCCATACGCTTTTCAGGTACAATTGTAATTTCCTCATATGCAGTTTTGCAAATGGTATTAGTAGTATGCAAGATGCCATGAATCCCAAGGCCTGCAGAATTTTTCTTGCAGGGAGTTGGGTCTTTGTTGCCATTATTTTGAAATATTGAGTCAGCTGTTGTTGCTTGTCTGGTGTGAGATAAGCCATCTGGGCCATTGTATTCAAGCTGGCACCCAGGAATATTATGTTTTGTGAGGGCACTAGTTTTGATTTCTTTTCATTTACTGTGTACCCTAGGCAACTTAGAAGGTGTTTGACAAATGCCAAATGCTTTAAAAGAATGTCCTTGCTTTCTGCTTGAATAAGGCTGTCATCCAGGTATGGGTATATTTGAATTCCTCTTTGTCTGCAGTATGCAATTACTGGTGCCAGGCATTTTGTGAAGACCCTGGGCACAGTAGATAAGCCAAAGGGCAGTGCAGAGAATTGATAATGCGTTGAACCTGCAATGAAGCGGAGGTATCTTCTGCAATTTTGTCTGATAGGGACATGCAGGTATGCCTCCTTGAAGTCCAACGTTACTAGCCAAGCATTCTTGCCCAGCATGGGAAGAAGCTGCTGTAGTGTTAGCATCTTGAATTTTGGTACTTGCAGATAGGTGTTCAGAATTGAAAGATCCAGAATGGGTCTCCATGCTTTGTCTTTTCGTGGGACTAGAAAGAGTCTTGAGTAAAATCCTTGTCCTTGCTCCTGTGTAGGTACCTGTTGAATGGCTCTCATGTCCATGAGAGCTGTAATTTGTTTTTGTGCCTCTGCCCATTGATTTGGTGGCAGGTTTGGCATTTCTTTTTTCCTTGGCAAGGTATGAAAGTGGAATCTGTATCCTTGTGAGACAATGTTTGGGACCCATTTGTCTTTTGTGATGATGTGTCAACTGTCTGCAAAAAATGATAATTTTCCTCCCAAGGGAGCTGCCAGGAGAGATTTGCTTGATAGTTTGAGGACTGAGTCATTGTATTTGTCTTCTGCTAGCTTGGGGCCTGTCTTCTCCTTCTGTCTGGGTAGCAGCACCCCATTGGTGAGGTTTGTAAGGGCCTTGTGATTGACCTCTGCCCCTTGGGTGTCTGTATTTGCCCCTCTGTGATCTGTCAGAAGCTGGAAAGGACCAGTTTTTTGTTGGCCAATTTCTGCTGAAACGAGGGGGTTGTACCTGTAAGAAACCATTGACCGTCTGCATAGACTTTGCCTTATCCTCCATTTTCTTTAAGACCTCTTCTGCTTTGACACCAAATAATACATTCTCCTGTAAAGGTGCATCCAATAATTTTGCTTTAACATGATCAGGCAGGGTTTGTACTTTTAACCAAGCATGTCTATGTATGACAGACCCAGTAACAGCTGCTCTACAGGAAGCTTCCAATGAATCAAATCCACATTGTAAGGTATGTTTGCCCACCTGTTCAGCTGCATGCAACAGATCTTGCATTTCCTTGAATTCAGACTGTTCAGAATGTGTGCTCATTTTTTGTTTTAATTGAGACATTAGGAATTGCTGATATTTCAGCATGTGAAACTGACAATTTAATGCTCTCATAGCCAGAGTTGCTGAGGTGTATATTTTCTTTCCCCATCTATCTAGGGCTCTGGAATCCCTTTCAGAGGGCACAGGATTTTTAGCCATAGAAGCTTTAGCCCCCTTGGGACCCTGGGAAATTGTTTCTGGGTCAGCCACAGGGCTTTTATAAAGGGATTTGTGTGAGTCAGGTACTCTGTAGTATCTGTCTGGTTTGGCTGGAGCAGGAGGTAGAGAGTCTGGATTTAGACTAGACTCCAAGTAAACATCATCCACAATATCTAAAACTGGAGGGATAGCAAGTGGTCTGTGCTGGGGTAGTAAAAGGAACTCTCTGAGCCTTTTCTTAGAGTCAGAGTAGTCCTGGCCTTCCCAGTGGAAATGTTCCCTCATGGTATGTAAAGTTTCCCCAAAGGAGTAGTCTTCAGGGGGAGATGCTGAGGGGATAGAGTCTTCAGCACCAGAGTCTTCATAAGGGGGAAAAGTGTAATCCTGTTCCTCAGAAGAATCTGAGGAAATAGAAACCTGGTCAGAGGAAGCATAATCCTCCTCTTGTCTTGGTCTTTTATCTGGAGGGGGATGGGAACCCTGATTAGGGTAATCAAATCTTCAGCCATCTTAAGCATCTGTTTCTTAGGCATGGGGCCTTGAACTGTAGACTGATGTACAGTCTTTTTTGGTTTTAATGGAGTTTTAAGCTTAGCATAAGGTTTAATGGTGAGTGTAGTCAGTCTGAAGACACCTTCTGCAACCGAAGATTTTTCCACTGCACCGGGGTCGCCTTCTCCTCCGGTGTCAGAAGGGCCTAATGAAGATGGTTGCGTCGGCCTAGTACACTCCACTTGAGAATCCACAGCTGTCTGGGGTTCCAATTCTACGGTCGTCAGGTGCCTCACTGAAAACCAGAGAACCGGCGACAGGCCCAGCAGAGGCCTCGAAGTCTGGCTTGTTCCTAGGCTGCCTGTCCTTATCCTTGCGTTTTTTATGCATGCTAGTCGTCGGCTGCTCCAACGGCATGATATAATTAAATTTCCTACCAAAGTAATGTTGTGCGAAGTCAAAACAGCATTTGATAGTTTGTTTATTAAACCTAGCACAAAACCGACAACCTGTGACGTCGTGGTCTGGGCCTAGGCAAGGAATACAATAAGAATGGAAGTCCTTATGAGGTATTTGCTTCCCACAAGAAATGCAATTGTTAACTTTTTCTGACATCGGACTGAGGTAAGAAAAGGTTCCCCAACGGGGTACTTAGCTTTATTGAAGACTTTGGACTGAAATTCGATTTGAAAATCTCAGGTGTCAGCCGACCGGCACTTGCGAACTGCTTCTGCTTCTGCTTCAGGCACCACGCGGCAAGAAAGACTGAAGAAAATGGTGTTGGATGCTTCTTATATAACCCTGGTGCACTGACGTCAGGGAAGAAGTGACAGCAACCGACGCCGGACCAAGACTTTGGAACTCAAGCCAACTGCGGGACCGCCTGACAGCAGGATAACCCAAGTGTGATGACTGCAGCAAGGTAACACGATGAACATCTGGTGCAGAAGGATCATTCTCCCTTATCTGATGCCCAAATAGGAAACCTTCCCCATTTCCTTGTATAGACTTTTTTGACAGCATCCTTTTGAGAAGCCAAAATAGTGTGATGAACTGGGAAAGAGGGCCTGGACTGTCTATTACTGGAAGTGAAGAAACCATGTGGTCAGCTTGAAGGACTGAATGTCATGGTGTTGAATCCCTGACAGGTGAGGGATGAGATTCTGAGTAGGCTGCAGTATCCATGGAGGATAACGAAAATGGGACTGTAGAAAGGGGAACCAAACTTGTTGAGGCCAGAAGGAGGCAATGAGGCTACAGAGTTCTTCAGCCTGCTTGCTTTCTGCAAATATTTTGGAATCAGGGAAAGAGGAGGACAAGCATAAAGGAGACCTGAGGGCCAAGTGTGAAGAACAGCATGTCTCGGTGACTCCCCCTGAGAAGGGATAAGAGCTAAGTAGTTTCTGCACTTGTTGCTGAGAGGGGTGGAAAATAGGTTCTAGCAAGGTTGGCACCAATGCCTGAAGATCATATTCACTATGGACTGATTGAGAGACAACTCATGACGGATCAGAATGGATATGCTTTGTTTGACTGCAAGCACACTGGTTTTCCCCAGGATGTATCACAATAAGAAAGCAGTCTGATGAGAATGCCCATTCCCAAACCCTTGTGGCCTCTCTGCAATCAGGGTAAGATTGAGTTCTTCCTTGCTTGTTGATCTACCAGACTACAGACATGTTGCCAGTCTAAACTGCAACACCTCCCAATGGAAGAGCATCTTGAAATCCCTGCAACACTAAAAGACTGCTCTCATCTCTAGGACACTGACATGCAACTTGGTCTCTTGGGCGGACCACATACCTTGATAGTTCCTCCCAAGAAATGCCCCCACCCCCACCCCAGTTGAGAAGTGTCTATGGTCACTGTGGCTACTGGGTTCAGGAGAGCAAAAGGTCTGCCCAGAAAAAGATTGCCTGATTGTATCCATCAGCAAATGTGTTGCTTGCAAATCAGTGTGAGTTTTACTTGAAAGGACATAAATTACTATAGAATAGACCACTGTAGAAGTCACATAAAGAAGTGTGCAAGAGAGAGAAGTATTATGACAGCTGACATTAACCCAAGTGCTTGAAGCACTAACCTCGCTGGATGAATAAATGGGAAAGGATAGCCTGAATCTGGTTTCTGATAAAAGTAATGTAGTGGAGAGGTAAAGATGCTACCTGTTTTGCTGTGTTTAAAACTGACCAGATGAGGTCCAGGCACTGAAATGGTGCAAGTTTTGAAATGGCAAGATTTATCATAATGCCCAAAGTGTCACAAATCTGGAGCAAACAGTCCCTAGCATGTTGAAGTTGATGCCTGGATGGGGCAGTTAGGAGCCAGTTGTCTAGATATGGAAAAACCTGGAATCCCTTCAGCCTCAAATGAGCTGCAACTACTGCCATACACTTGGAAAACACCCTGGGGGCTGTAGTAAGTCCACAGGGCAGAGCTCTGAAGTAGTAATGACTGGCTCCCAGCTGAAAGCGGAGATGTCTTTGGAATCGTCTGTCTATTTTGACATGATAGTATGCATCTTGAAGATCTACAGAGCACATCCAATCATCCTTGTGCAGAAAAGGCAGGATGAACTGAACTGTGACCATCCAGAACTTTGCTTTCTTTACATACTGGTTCAATCTGCTTAGATCAAAAATGGGTCTGAGATCCCTTGTTTTCTTTGGCACTAAAAAGAAATATGAATCCAGTCTGGTCAGGTTGGACTTTCTGGATGACTCTCTTTTCTAGCAGATTTTGTATTTCTTGTGCTGCGTCCTTCCTCTGACTGGGTGGAATGTCAGGACATTTCTTCCTTTGACAATGATGAAGGGAAAATGGTATACAATAACCTATGGGTGTTATTCTTAGCACCCATAAATCTCTTGCTATGTATGTCCAAGCATCTAGTTGCAAAGATAACTGATCCCCAACTGCCTCCAGAGTTGGACAGTCAGGAAGCACTTCAGGAGCACTGAAATCCCTGGTTCTGTGGGCTTCCTCTGCCTCTAGGGTGACATCTACCATTAAAATTTCCCACTCAGCTTCTGGAGGAATTATCCCCATGTGAATCCTGGAAAGGTCCCTGAGATATATAGAACCAAATTTTCTTACCACCTCTCTGGTTCCTAGCAAATGTCCGGTGAGGTGCAGAAAACATGACCCCCATGGCAAACAGACTCTTTCCTTCTTGTTTGCTGTGGGTAAACATATCTTTTACTAATGGCACAAAAAGTGCCATCAAATGAGATATTAACAAAGGACATCTTAAAGGGCTCTACAAAGTCACAGAGCCACATCCAGGCATGTTTCCTTATGGCGATGTCTGAACCGGCTGCTCATGAGGTCCCTTCAGCTGTTGGACAGATTAACCTCATCAAAGTGTATTAAATGGATAAAAGACTGGCCAGTTTACAGGAAGTCTTTTTGAAATCCTCAGCAGACATGGACTCAGAGCATTTGACTTGTCAAATCTCTCTGAAGATGAGTAATGTGCTCCAGATAAATAAGCACCCTCAGGACAAAAGAAGCCGAGGTGAATGCTTGCTTTCCAAATCTGTCCAATGCTCTAGACTCCCTGTTATGTGGATGGACAGAAGAGCTTTGTTCTGCTAGCTCTTTCTTAGTGTCCCCTGCCGCCACCATAGCATCAACTGGGACTCCTTTGCTCCAGTGGGGTCATTCTGCAGGTGGGGCCAAAAACTTGTCAGGGTGCTTGGGGAGGAGCTCAACAGTATCTGGCTGCTTCCATGCCTGGCAGCACACCAGATCAATATGTTCATCTGCCGGGGAGTTAACCAAGACTTAGACAGGCCAGAACCAAAAGCCTTCAAGAACACCGATTTTTTTGGAGTGGGGGCTTGGGATGACCAACTACCTTTCTGCCTCAGGATCTCTAGAACATCACCGAAGGATATCTCATCCAGTGGTGATCTGAGGGAATCCCTCTCATTCATCAAAATCTGTGTCTTCTATGAGACGCTCTATGAGGGAGTCTATGCATCTCCTCTTACCAGTCTTCTTCTAGGACTCCTCTTCTGTGGAATGTTCTAGACAAGGGTCGGAAGAGAGGGGTAGTTTCTCTACTGGAACTGGCCGGAGACTAATTGGAAATGTCTGTCTCTGTGGAATACGTCTGAGAAAAAGTCCTTTCCACCACCTCAAAGGCAGAGGGACTGGGAAAAGCTGACCTACTCCCTCGGAGCCAAAGCTTCTGAAGAAGGTAGATCATGGCCAGTCCTGGATCTGAGCCTCGAGAGGAGAATCAGATCAAAACTGTCTAGTGCCAAAGCTCTGAAGGGAAGGGGTGGAGCCAACAAAACTGCAGCCAATCCTATTCCCCTGTGATCTAACTCCAACACTTTGTCTCCAAGACCCATTCTGATCCAAGGATATTACAGCAGAACCAGCCAAGGAAATAATCGGAGTGGAGGATGAAACTTTCCTCAGATCCAATAGTGAGCCTCTCAGAGATCTCAGATTCTGGAACTCCAAAACCACAAGTCAGATTGGAGAAGGAGATAAAAATGGACTTTGAATGCACACTCATGGATTGGGTAGAAGACAGAGCTGGCAGGAACCCATCTGGATCTGAGCTCTGAGAAATTTTTGCATCATCCTACCTACATCTGCTTCTGGACCTAGAAGACGGTGTGGAAGGGGGCCAGGAATGTTTCTTCTGAGTCTGAAACAACTGTCCAGGTAAGCAGGGTGAAATAGGTTTGACCATACATTCAGGAGTACAGCTCCTATAAGACATACCGGGCTTTGGATCTGAGGACTTAGGATCTAGTGTGGATATCATTGGTGAAGGAGAGAGAACTACTGGAGCTAAAACCTTCAGATCCAAGGATGGTTTTGGATCCAAGGGTAGGCTGTGATGGTTTTGGATCTGAAGATGTCAGATCCATGATTTTTCTTACATTTTCCTTAGGCTCTGATGAAGACCTTGGGGACTTTGGAGGAGACCTTTTCTTGTGCTATAAAGAAACTGATTTACTAGTTTTTGAAGGGGTTTCAGCCCCAGAAAGTGAACTAGCAGGAAGCAAACCTTTCAATATTAATTTGTTATGGCTGTCAGCCAACGCTCTAGGACTGAAAGCAGAGCACACTGCACAGGCTGCGTTTAAATGGTTGGGTCCAAGGCAATAAACGCACTTCTTATGGGCATCTGAGTTGGGGATCTTATGCCCACAAGTAGTGTATTTTTTAAAACCCATTGTTTTTTCAGACATGTTAACAAGGAAAAAGCTACAGGAGGAAAACTAGAACTTAAACTATTAAGTATACAACAATAAAGTTTTTTTATATATTAGAGCAGAGAAAGGAAGAAAAGGTCAGTATTACCAATTATGGTAATTATAAGAATTACCATGCTTAAAAAGGTAAAGAGAGTACCAACAATGTTGCACTATTAAACGAGCAGTAGAAAACAACAAAGTTATTCCAAACACCAGCAAAGGAAGGTATTAAGGAAAAATTTAAGCTTTCAAATTGACAGATGTAAAGAGAGATGATTCCAAAAGGGAACTTTCTTACTAATACTTGAGAGCAGAACCTCCGTCTAACTACAATGGTGGCAACCAGGATTTGAGGCAGTAGGGCATTATGGAGAGAGGGAGGAGCTCAAGAGTTGGATCCGAACATCGGATCTGGAAGCCACAAGTGAGGAAGAATGAAAAGGACATCAGCTCACCTTTATTAAATTATCATGTAAGACATAGGCAATCATACATTTATATAAATGAAGACAAATCATATTGACATAATTTTTATTGCAAACATTATAAATAATTTATAATCTATCCAGCTGTTGTCAGTCAAACATTACAGAGCTCATTCAAATCCTACCTTCTTTTAAACCCTGTTCCTTCTCTGCAAGTATTGTTCCCACAATTCCCATTTTTCTATGTAATTGGCTCCTACCCTTTTCTAAAGATCTCAGTCACTTACCATGCCTGGGCCATTTAGTTTCTGTATCATTGCTCAAAAAAAATAATTTCTTTAATCACACCAATTTGCTCACCCAGTATCTCTGACAGAGTAGTCTGCAGGGAATCTTTAAACTCTCATTACACTCCCATAAAATATGTTCCCAATTGCCTCTTTCTTCTTCAGCACACCTCAAACATTTGCAGTCTACCGGAGGAAAAATTCTTTGGAGTCTACTTGGAATATAAAAATACCTATACAAACACTTCCAAGCAAAGATCCTAAATCTTCTAGACTCTGATGCATACTTGGGAGACATACATATACCCCACTGTTACTTTGTGAATTGCTTTTCCAATCTCTCATTTCAATCCTTTCTAACTTCTTCTGATTATTCTTATAGTTATGCAATATTGTGTATGCTCTATTAATCCCTTTTTTAAAATCAGTTCTATATTCTACTTAAACTCTACCACTGCTGGTCTTTCACTTAGGATCTCCTTATTTCTTTATCTTTGCCTATACTCTGATATCAATCCTAGATAGGGAAGTTGGTCTCTAGCCTGTAATCCAAATAAATTATTGGCTTCTTCCCATTCTATTACCTTTCCATCTCTAATTATTTGCTCCCAATACCTTGGTTCTTTTGCCAACTTTCTCCAATAAATTCCAGCCCCCTCTTGCCTATTGTCTATATCCCTAATTGCAATCATCCCTATTGGCAGACTGTCCTTTCTCCATTCCTGTGTTGGCTTAGTTCTTAGAATACTTTCTGCTACTTTGAGAATATAATATTCTCTATGGTTATTGTCATTCTACTTAAGGATCTGCATCCAAAATCCGTCTCTCCTGGTTTCTTGAGCCACCCCCTCCCCGCTTTTCATCATCATCCATTTCCACTTTGAATTGTAGGTTTCTGTTTTTGCTATGTACAGGGAACCTCAACTGTGTAGCTCTGAAATATCCCTTCAAATCCAGTAATCCCAAACAGCCATGTTCTACTGGAAGAATCAGCTTATCCCACTTGACTCCTGCCATCTTCCCCTCCCAGATAAAATCCTTCAGCCCTTTATTAAATACTATCCACAACTTCTCCTCTGGTTGATAAGAATATGTCTGACCCGTCTATAAAAGTAAATGGACTAAAACATTTTAACTGCTTGTAACTTGCTACCATATCCATATAACAGAGCTTCCAATTACTCAATTTGTGTGTTACCTTTTGTTTAATTTCTTTCCACATATCCGTAGGTACCACACCAGAATCCTTTTTAACCCATACTCCTAAATACTTCATTTTATCTTGTCCCCATAAATATGGATATTGCTGAACCAGTTTGCATGTGGATACATAATTTACAAATATTGCCTTTGTTTTAGCTTTATTAAATCTGTATCCTGAAAATATGTGATACTGTATCAAATTGTCCCACAATGAAATGTCCTTTTCTAGTTTTTATCAAGTGTAATACAATATTAAATTCTTGAAAGCCGACAATGTTGAATATGACATTGTCAATATGAGAATACTGAAACTGCAGAACATTGAACAGATAAAAGGAAATCTCTGTAAGGGGAGATTTCCATTTACTTCAATGTAGTGCGGTCTCAGAGTTGGTATATTTAAGTAGCAGGGGGTGTGGGGGTGCACGGGGGCTTGCCCCCCTGCCTACACTCTTTAGTTTTTTTTTTTTTTGTGAACATTCAATGTTTTAACAGTTCAATCACTAAAGGTCGACCTTTAGTGATTCGAACTGTTAAATATTCAATGTTCTACTATAGACCCTAACACAATATCATCTGTAAACAGAGCCAGCTTTTCTTTACTACCATACCAATTACATCCTTGAATTTCTGAGACCATTATTTTCTTTACCAATGGTTCTATATACAATGCAAACAACAAAGGGGAGACAGGACACCTCTGCCTGGTTCCTCTGTTCAAACAAACATTTTCAGAGAGGACACTACCCACTTTCATTTTAACTTCTAATCCCTCATATATCCTCCTAATTAACCTTACAATTTAATCAGGGAATGCAAATGCTTCCATTGCCCTGCTCACAAACTCCCAGCTTACTCTATCAAATGCTATCTCTGCATCAAAAGTGGAATTTTCCTATATTCTGCTTCCCTCTAGATCATCACTGTTCTGTTAATGTTGTCAAATACTTGCCTACCCTCCACAAAACCACACTGATCCACATCTTCAATGTTGGCATCACCCTTGTCATTCTTTTAGGCATCATACGCATAAATATTTTATAATCATGGTTTAGGATTAAAATGAACCTTTATGAAAGCTGGATCTGATGGGTCTTTACCCTCTATTTCTCCCAAGAATTTTCTTAAGCTCCATTACAGCAGTTTTAGGTGGAATGATAAATGCATACCAATGTAATCCTTCTCCCTTCCCAGCAGCCCCTAAGTACTACAAATCTACCATTATTATATTTTTTATCCTCTTCTGTCATTATTGGAGCTCCTCTTGCAATAAATATAACCACTACTCTTTTCCTTTGTCCAAGATATTCTGCTGCATAACCATCATGAAAACCTTTTTTCATCAACTTCACATGTACAGTTCTTTCAAAATATGTCTCCTTTAGCATAACTATTTGCACTGTACATTTTTTACATAGCCCACAACTCTTTCTTTTTTGTATATATCCATGAGTCCACCAACATTTAAAGATAATACAGAAAGTGTCATTATATTAAAAATTTACTATTCCCACCTTTTATGTGCAACAGCTTTTTTGTTAAGTATCTAGTTCTAGCTTTTACTGCAGTGGTGGTGCTGCGGTAGCATTGTCGCCTTATAGGAAGACGTTGTCCTGTTCGATTCTCAGCTAGAGCGTCTTCTGTGTGGAGGCATACGTGAATTGGGCGTGCCTTCGTTGAAGGTTGTGCATCAGGGCTGGTAACCCAGTACGTAAAAATCCACTACCAAACATTAGCGGACCGGAGTTCCGCTGTGGCGACCCCTAACCGGGAAAAGCCGAAAGACACAAACAAACATCTAGTTCTAGCTTTTGTGTTACATGCATACACTACTGTTTGGCAAGTTGATCTTATAAAGATGTTTCTTGTCATATCCATTTGAGCCTATGCCACAGCTTACAAAACTTTTTGTTTTACTGAAAGCCCTCAAAAAACAAAACAAAACAAACAAACAAAAAAAACAAATACATCCCCAATACACCCCTTACACCTATTAGCTTAATAACACACACAACTATGTACATCTTCAAATACTGAAGTTTTACCTTCCTTATAGAAACAATTGTCCCCAACTGACAGCTACGCTCACAAATTTGGGTTAGCCTAAAAGGAAGGTTATCCTGTGCTTCTACTAAGTACTGTCTGGTTTTGTGTTATCTTTATTGCTGTCCCAGATTGGGAAAACACTTGAATGTGAAAACACTTGAATGTTTCAGAAAACACCATCACCTAGTCATTGAAAGAAAGAAGTATTCTTCTTTTATTGCTCTTTATCAGATTGTCTCCATGGAGAGGGGTGATCTCACTTTAGCATTCTAACCTTTATGAGTGACTCAGCACTCTCTGAAGTTTTTCACCTAAATAAAATGATTGGTAAAGCAAATGCGCTGTGGAGACCTAAACCTATACTATCACATCAACACCACCAATTAGCAAGACAGATACTTAACCAAACATATTCCCCATTTCTGAACTAGTCTACCTGTATCTATTAAGCAGCGTATTTCCCTAGCAACCTTTAAAATGAGTAAGGATGAGTGGATGGGTGTGCATAAATTCTCACCTGTGTCGTTTCTGTTAATCTCTCACTGGTATTGGGTGACGTAACAGAGCTTCTCAATGGTTTCCTTGACTGCTGCTCAATAAGAACCTATGAACCTACAGGGCTACAAGAGTAGGGTTTGAGTGAGGTGGGGCTCTGACTACAACTTGATATAAACATTTACTTCAGATATATTGAGAAACATCACCTGGTTTGTTAATTCCCTTCATACAGTGGCTACAATCCCTAAGTGCTGTCATTAAGATTAATCACATTGTTTCCCAGAGTACTGTAACCGACCAAAAAATGATCTGGAAAAAAATGTTCCTAGTACATATTTGCAATGTAATAGTAGCAAGCACTAATCAGAAAAGTTTGCTCACTGGAGTATGTGAATCTCTATCCAGTAGCCTTTAAAAGCAGTGACAAGTAATGGGCTTTATTTAAACACTACATTTTATCTGGATTCATATTTCATGTCTGTACATAAATAATGCTGGTATTCTGCATGATCATGTGATTCAAGTTCCTAATGGTTACATGACTGATGGTCATATGACATCAGTACCCCATTGCTCACCAAGGTTTAATCTGGCTCTTTCTCCACACATTACAAAACTCATCTCCCTAACATTGCAGGGTAAATTATTTCATGGATCACACATTCCAGACATAACAAACACGTGTGTTTGTATCTACAAACATGCACATATACACACTTGTAAATAAAACTGTTTTCAGGATTTTGTAATTTATCCATGTCAGACACAGATTCACAACTCTCATTGACTGTCACAATTGTTGGACCTCTGTTCTAAGCTTGCTTTCTATAGCTGTTTAGATGTTTTAAATCAAACTAATTTATACAAGTGAAACACAGTTTTACATTTTCCAGTTTATTTCAATCCACATTCCATGTCATGATATTTGGGCTTCTTTAAACTGGTCAGATGTTTTCAATCATACTAATTTATAGAAGTCAACACAGGTTTACATTTTCTATTTCAATTCAGCTTGAACCCTATGTCACAATTACAGACCTTTGTTTCCCTGCTTGGCTTCTGTAGTGGTTTCCCTGTGGACCTTAGAAGTGCTAATCTTCTTCCTCTGTTTCTTCTTCTTTCGGCTGCTCCCATTAATACTAAATATGAAGCCGATGGCATACGGAAATGTTCTGGGCAGGACTGCATGAAACAGATGTGAGCAGTGTTACAGCAAAGACTGCCAGCAGGTGGCAGCCTTACAGATGCTCAAAGAGGTCAATGAAGCACTAAAGGAGCGAGGCCAACTTGTTGTCAGATGGAAGACTGAGACAAAGTAATGATAAGCGAGCTCTTACAGAGCTGTCTGCTTGTCCTGCTGCTGACTCACACAATAACTCTTCCCTCCTTCTAAACAGTGGAAAATGGGTAAAGGAAAGTATTTCTCTCTGCTTCTCATACTACACAAGACTGTCTTCTCATCTCCTGCCAACTGCATTTTCAGTTTCAATTCCCACATTATCAGATGCCATCTGTTTGAAGCACTGAAATGGAACATTTCACAGAATCTGGATACCTAGCTCTTAAAGGACTTTTAACACCAAACTTACTGTAACGACAATCTATACTATCCCATCAATAACAACTGAAAAAAGCCTTATGCTGACAATTCAGTCAATGTGTTTCTGATGTGCACATGCTTAATAAACACAGAGCTAGTTTGCAATTATATTAACGCTGGCAAAAGTCCTGCCATCTGAAGACAGACAATAAAATACTATATTTTGTTATACAGGTTACCACTGAAATGCAGGATTTCACACTGCAGCTCGCAATCCCATCCAATCTCATCCAGGTCAGTATGTAAACATGGAAAAAATCTCAACACTAAGACAAACTGAAAGAATGAAAGTACTCACCCAGCTTTCCTATAATTGGTTATGAAATTCTTCTCCAAACTCGTCTGACATATCTTTAATCTGACCCTCACCACTTGTATTATACAGCCTTAATTTAATTACTGCCTGATCATTCCCATCCCTAAAAAAATCCACTCTGTCCTAAAAAAAAAATTTTATTCCGGCTTAATTCTATGCCCCCCATTACCATAATTTTCGAACAAATACTACACCAACAAATAACAAAGCATCTTAATTAGTATGGACTTCTACCTGACTCCTAGCACTGTTTCCATAAGGGCCATAACACACCTTTGCAGGTAATCTCAGACCTTCTTAGCTATGGAAAAGAGATGGTTAGCTGGAACTACCTTTATTGGCCTAAGCCATAAATTCAAAGCATCAGTCACCAAATGTTATCATCAAAAATTCTCAACATGCACTTTAGACATAAAAGTACATTGGTTTAAAAACTCTGTGTTGGATAACCTACACAAACTGGCATAAGCACGTGTGAAAAAGGTAAATTTTATGCTGATGATCCTCACAGACCAGTACTTGGTCCAGTTCTACTCTCTACATTCTTTAATATCAATACAGTAGTACCCCAGCATCACACTATTTGCAGATGATACTATATCCTAACAAGAGGTGAGGTAAAAAATAGATTAAAAAAATGTGCTATGCTCTTTGGAACATTTCGTGTTGCAACATACAACCCATAGTCTGAGTATAGCACTACAGATAAGTATTACTTATAAACCACACACCTGAATTCCAACAAAAAAATACCATTATGCAACTGGGTGCTTTACTGAAATATCAAGACACGGATTGCATAGTCTACAAACACGGAAAAATCAGAAAATGTAGGGGAAGAGCAAATATTGCCCACTGTCTTAGTTTAAACTACCTTTTCACAGGAGACATGTCCAACCCAGAATTGATGGACATGCTCCACCTAAAGAAAACCTTATCCCCTTGAGCCACACGCTCTAGGGATCTAAACCTCACCACAACAATAAATAGGACATGCTGGAGGGATATATTCCTGTCTCAGAGACTTCCCATGCTTTGGAACAAGATTCCAATCTACATTAGGCAGAGCTCCTCGCTAATCCTCTTCAAAGGAAACCTTGACGAGTGGATGGGAAACAGAAAGTTTACCTCAGGGGTCACTTCAATGGCTCTGCTGGACAGACACACAGGGAACTAATCTAAGGGGGCGGCGAAAGCCAACACATTCTGGCTAGGCTTATAAATGCCTTTGGGCAGAAAGCCTAGTATCCACCTATGAACCTATAAGACAAGACTGCCACACCCCCAGTCTACTATATATTCAACTCCAAATTTACCATACCACAGAGAAACGGAAATATTCCTAGAAATGATGGAAACAATCCTAGAAATGGTAATCTCAGACTTGGTATATATACGTTTACATTTTCTGTCTTTTAGTCTCCATATTTCGAAACTCTTATTACAGAGTACCACCATTCCAGACAGTTACCTATACAATCACCAACTCCAGAAATTTAGAAAGCCAAAGAAAAAAATTTCTTATATCCTGAACTGAAAATGCACTTCCAGTTGTCTCTCGCTATTCCACATCTAACACCCAGCACACATAAACTACAGTAAATTGTACTTGTAGGTGCATTAAATTAACCTTTCTCCCTGCTATAAATATCACCACCCAACTCTTCAATATGTAAATGACTTACCTATCACAGCTAGACTATTGCTTATTCTACCAACAACTGCATCACAGTGTTCCCCTCTCACAAATAAACATCTATTTAAAAGCTCCATATATCTTCTTCATACCCAAAAAAATAATACCCTAGTTTTAAAATGACCACAATTTAGCCTACTACCAGTGAGAAAAGAATCCATAAAGTAGTCCCCTCCAACTGTAGCCCCCCGAAGAACAAAAAATCAAAGAAATCACTCACTATAAGCAATTTCACAAAACATTACTACCTACTCCTAAAGGGTAAGTTAACATACATTTTATTTGCTTCCTGCTCACAGCAAGTGAGAGATAAATGTTTCAAAGCAGGCAAATTATCAGTAGTAGACTAAACTCTCAGTGTTGCATATATGTAAACACTAGTATGACTAGGCCTTTTTTGTGTGTGTGTGTGTCTGTTAACATTTTGTCAATCTGTACACATTAAAGAATTTAACTATTCTCTCTGTACTTAATACTACTTCGAAGCTGTGTATGTGTGTGTGTGTGTATGTCTGTAAGTATATATATATATATATATATATATATATATATATATATATATATATACACACACACACACACACACACACACACACACACACACACACACGTATGTACACATGTATATCTTAACATATAAAATTGTACAATAAGAGTATAGATTGCAATACAATTATGTTAACCTGAAAATTTGTGCAATGTATCTGAGTTGAGACTGAAAATGATCCCAGGACAAGTCAAGTCCATCTACCCAGTTAATAAAGATAAATAAATCAAATAAGCAGACATGAATGAATTAATTATAAAAATAAATATGCTTACAGTACCATATTTTTCAAGTATGACTTTCTCTGAAAGCTCCTGCAACCAAATTTGGTCTGGAATTGATCAAAGAAGCCATGGTAATGGCTGTTCTATGAAGCTATTCTTCAAATGCTACATGATTTAGATTTGGCAGCATGTCAACATCTTTCAAATTCCATCTGCTTGGATGTGGTTAAAATGTTCTTCTGGACTACACTACCCACCAGTTAACACTCAAACAAAATGTCTTCCCTGAGATATGATAAAGGTTAAATATAAATGGGTTACAGAAATTTACACATTCTTAACATGGTTATTTCAATATTCAGTAAATGCTGAAGGTTTTTCTCTTCAGTTCTGGTGGGTTGAAGAAAAGCAATCTACTCCATTCTGATGTCAGTACAAGCTTCAAAGCACTATGACTTCTATGGACAGAATGCAATAATGAAGGGCAGAAAAAAAACATTACCCTTGAAACAGGTTCAAGTGAACTGCTAAACCAAAAGTGGCTTCTATAATCTGAATGTAAAAAAAAAAAGAATAATTTATTATAAAGTCTAAGCAGTTTCTCATGTGACAGCCTTATATACATCAATCATGGTAACAAACATGACTAGTGCAACGCAAACAGCTAAACCCTTGCAAAATGAATGACTATTCAAATAGGTAATCACTTACCAACTTTACAAAAACAGAAACGACATGCACTGAATGTGTAACATGAACATAATTCAACTACATATCTCAAAAGAAATGTAAGGCTCTAAGTCAAGAATGAAAAGATCAGATGAGACCATAACTAAGATTCCCATTACCATATAAAATTATCCCGTCTTGAAGATAAAAGTGGTCCATGAAGCAGATCAAATCAGCAAAACACTGATCAAGTAAAAGTTAAAAACTGATTTGGGTATGATAGCCTAACAAGTTCTAAAGATATGCTCATCCCTAAACTATACAGCATACAACCCACTAACACTTCAATCAGGGATAAAGTACAGTTGCGTAAAATCTTACATAACAGTAGACATCCTCTTCATTGTTGCAATATTCTTTATATAAGGGATTTCCTGCCAAGGGTAGTTCAAGGTCCAGCCAGTATACCAAAGCCTTTTGAATTTATACACATTGTACACCAATGTATGCTCCCCGTGCAAGGCGTAGGGCATAAAGGTGATGTATGGGTTTACATACCTCAGAAATGAAACCCCCCCCCCAGGAGGGACAAACTGCCCCTAGGGACTACGAGGAACATATGCATCCAGAAGGAGAAAAAAAAAAAAAAAGAATCCCTGGCCAGGAAGGCAACATAAATAGGGTAAAGCAGAAGGGGGAGGAAGGAGGGAGTGAATATTATAACAGTGAACGAAAGGACATCTGCACAACTGTACCATATCCTTCAATATCACTGTTGCACGACTCCTTACATAAGGGAGAGTAAAAAAGCTCAAGAGGAAACTCGGAAGGAGGAAGGCACAGAAGAGCCCTCTATATACCAATACAGGATACCTCTGGCAAAACCATCTCTTGCTCTTGAAACAACATCCAACTTGTAAAAACTTAGTGAAAGTATGGTCAGAAGTCCAAAAAGCAGCCTCAATAATGGAATTGGTGTCTACTCCTTTGAAAAATGCTCCAGAGGAAGCAACAGCTCTGATAGAATGAGACTTTACAGAAGTAGAAAGACATTTACCATGAACGGAATAACAAAAAGAAATAGCCTTAGAGATCCAGCAGGATAAGATTTGTTTAGAAACAGCTAAACCCAGAGACCTGGGATGAAAAGAAAAAAAAGTTGCTCAGATTTGAGAAAGGCCTTAGTGTTATCCAAATATTATGTGAACTGCCTGCGTAAATCCAAGGTGTGAAGAACCTTCTCAGTAGCAGACTGTGGAGAAGGAAAAAAAGGAAGGTAAATTAATAGAGACAAGTCATTGACCACTTTGGGCATAAAAAAATGGATTAGTACGAACAGACACCCTTATCCTTTTGAAAAACTTAGAAAGGGGGAACAGCCATAAGAGCCTAGAGTTCAGATACTTTCTTAGCTGAATTAAGGGCCAAAAGAAGAACAGTCTTCGAAGTATAATGTTGCAAAGAAGCTGAAGTTGCAGGCTCAAAAGGAGCCTCAGTAAATTTTTCAAGATCAAAACTGAGGTCTCAAGACGGGGGAATAGGCTTACTGGGAAGCCTGATATGAAGGCCGCCTTTAACAAATTGACCTCAAATCTAGAGGCTAGAAAAAGGAGTCAAGGGCAGAAGAGCAGAAATAGCTGAGAGATGAGCTTTAACTGAAGATTATGCCAACCCAGCATGGAGCAATTCACACAAATAAGAAAGAACCAGAAGGATCCCCACTGAAAAGGGATCCTGGTTATGACAGAGGGACAAGACAGAAAATTTCTTCAATTTGGAAAATATGATTTCCTAGTAGGGAGTTTCCTGGCCTCCTGCAGAAACCTAAGCACATCCTCAGAAGATAGGCGACTAAAAGGGATCAAAATTCTTCAGATGAAGAGTGGACAAGTGAGGATAACAGATCCCTTGTATTGTGTGAGAAGGTCCACCCAGTGAGACAACTTGTGTTGATTGCCCCTGGCTAATTGAAGAAGAAGAAGGTAGAACCAATGTTGTTTTAAAACAGTGTCTACATTATTAAGCAATGGCCATAAAACCTTCTCATCATAAATAGACAACGGTTCTGTTAGCCATCCATGGCTTGAAACAATCGGATGCATAGGGGTTGAGTCGTGTCCTTGTACATTTTTGGCAACTGTACATAATAGGGATTACAGGATGTTCTAAGGTAAAATATTTAAATAAATCTTCCATAGTACGACCAGTCATAACCAAGTCATAAATATAAAAGTTCACCCTAGAAAACAGACCAATAACTTGGAATTCATGTAACCGCATTATAACTATGTCCCCACCTTTATCTGCAGGACGTACCTCTAAAAAAGTAGTTTTACTCAGTTCTCTCAATGTCTCACACTCACTTCAAGTTACATTATAAAACAATGTTTTTTGTCTTCCCTGTAAGGCAGTATGTATTTCTTTCTCACAGAGGTTAGAAAATGCATCTAATCTACAAAAGGATGTACAGGTGGTGTAAGCGTACTTGGTTTTCTAAAAATGTTGCCAGCCACATTCTGTTAGGAAACATCAAGCAAAGTCACACATTTCCTGCAAAGGGTTTCAAGTCTATCAATATATCTGTAAAATCTGATTGCTTAGAAGGGCACCACAGAATAACTACTTGGGGGGTGGGGGGTTGCAACCTAGGACACCACCCAGAGCCACCCAGGCAGTAATAGTTAATGGCAAATGGAGCAGCAAAAGGTTACTCTAAAAAGTCCAAGGAAAAAGTACACCACTGACTAATTATTTTTTTCTTTTTCCATGCAAACTCAGATGCTTACGGACAGAACCCACACTGTGAAAGTAGTGGATTCCAAATCAGACTTCAGACCAGTGACAAGTGGAGTACCAGAGGGTTCAGTCCTGGGTCCTCTCCTGTTTGGTATCTACTTCTCTGAAGTTTAGGCTAACACAGAAGGTCTTTGGCTAACAATGTTTGCAGATGACTGCAAACTAGGAGTCATAATCAAAACTCCTAACAATGTGGACAAACTACAAAAGGGCCTCACTGAGACAGATACCTGGTGTCAAAGCCATGGCCTGAAGCTCAATGCCAAAAAGTGTATTGTCATCCCCTTTGGTAAAAACTCTGTACCCATCAACTACCACATAGCTGGTAGTCTACTTAATGCCGAAAATGTGATGAGACCTTGGGACACAGGTGGACAGTAGTCTCTCCTTTGATAATCACATTGCCACAGTGGTCAGGAAATCCTGCTACGTGGCTCATCTCATCACAAAAGGATTCTCATCCAGAAAAAAAAGAGGTCATTGTTCCTCTCTACTTATCACTCATTAGACCCATTATAGAATACGATGCCCCTTTTGGTATGTACCTCACAAGACATCTACAACAACTGGAAAGACCACAGAAATACCTCACAAAGAGGATTACTAGCCTCAAACAGATGCCCTATGCAGACCGTCTCAAAAAACTACAGCTTTACTCCATCGCATATCACCTACTCAGGGGCGATCTCTGCCTAACATACAAAGCTATGTCAAACCTAGAGCTGTTGGACATGCTCCACTTAAAGAAATCCCAATCCCTCCGAGCTACACGCTCTATGGACCTAAACCCTGTCACCACAATAAACAGAACATGCTGGAGGGATAGATTCCTGTCCCAGAGACTACCCATACTCTGGAACAGACTACCTATATCTATGTCAAACAGAGCTCCTCATTAGTACTCTTCAAAAAAAATCTTGATGACTGGATGGGAAATGGGAAATTCACCCCAGGGATCACTTCTATGGCTCTGCTCGACAGGGGCACAGGAAAATAATTTTCTTGGGTGGCGAAAGCCAGGGTACATTTTTTGGCTAGGCTTATACAGGCCTTAGGGCCAATAGCCTAGTACCTACCTATGAACCTATGAAAGGCAAAAATGTACAGAATGATGTAAAACACTGTAAGTACTGGAGATGAAAACATTAATTAGTCACAAAAATGTTCTGATAAAAATAGCAGAAAACTAAACCGCTAGCAGGAATACAAACTAACTGATAATAATGCAACAAAAAATGCAAACACAAGATTCATAAGTAGAAACAAAACAGTAAAACTAAAGTGCATATAGAAAATGGAAAAGAAAAGCTAATATAGATAAATATTCCAAAACTATTTTAGCAACAATATTAGATATAGCTATTCTTTCAAGAACATCATAAATATAATGCTTGATTTGAATAAGTCCTGCAACCCACAGTCAAATCTTCCCACAAAAGATCTGAAGAGCAGCAGTGTTTTTCCTTACAATATGATGCACCCTGCATACTATGTAATGACATATTTATCATTTAAAAACAGATTTCTGGAATGAGAATGTGCTTAAGGACTCCTCTGGGTAGGTACTGCAGTGATCTGTATGTAATGCAAGCAAACATTTTCCTTTCAAGGCAAACATTAGAGACATAAATGCAAATAAAATAAGTTACATGTAAGATCCATACATGATACACTTGAAAAATTCAAACTAGAAAAAAAATGTGAACGGGGATACAGAGACAACGTGCTGCTACATAAAAATGCAAATACTGATTATAAAAATTACTGAGTCACCATGAGGGAGGGCAGGCAAGGGCTTTCAGTGCTACAGCTGCTCAATCAAGGATGCCAGTGATATACCCTACTGATAAGCAACAACCTGCACTCGAGTTTCAACCAGTGTACTTACTACCTGTGGTCCAGTTTAAATGCTTGGCTGAAATGTTAGTTCTATGGTGGATATTTTGTTTACCATCTCTGGATAAGTCATGTACTACCACTTGTGTTTTAGCCTTTTGTGTGGCCTCAATGACCTTTCACACACTGACTGAGAAGAAGTACTGAGAAAACATTACTTTTGTTCGTCATCATTATTTAAACTAACACCTGTGTGCTCCCTCTGTGAGCGTGTGGAAATAAAATGTTAGACAGAACATGGTAAACATTCCATGCCTTCAAAATTCCAAAGACAGATCTGAAGGGCGTTTTCAAATGGGGGGAGGGAGGAAGTGTCATAAACATGAGACTTCAGCTGGAGATGAGAGCCATCACCTGTTCCCTGACTCAGCCAGCATGTTGTAAAATCGTTGAATCCAGTTACCATCCTTCCTTCCAAGTTTGATTTCCCAAGCAACACTTGTGTTTCTTTACTACCTTGTGTGCCCAGGAACAAATGCTGCTGAGGCCAGGGGTCTGACAACAGGATATTTCACAATGGTTCTTAATATCACACTGGGGGGAGGAGAAATCAGCATTACAAAAACTCAGCCTTCTGGCAATTCTAGTAGTGGCAAGCATTCATCAGTGATAATTATTCACCACGTTTTCAGTTACCAGGAAATAAATCATTCCGTTAACATATAAGAAGAAAAAAATTAATAATGCTGCACAGCACTGTACCTGTCCATTAATGGTTTGTGCACTAGATTTTCAACATTCTTTCACTTATTTTCAGATTATCCACATAATCCAGCACTCACTGGATACAAAGCAGAGGAACTAATTCTGACTGGGATGACAACCCATCGCAGAGTCGCAAGACACACCTGCTTACTCACTCTTACATAACATACATAGGATCATAGGAGGTTACTAGACTATTGGCCCTGAGGCCCTTATAAGCCTAGCCAGAGTTTAGCCCATGTTTAGAGAAGTTCAGCACGGACACGGGTGGAATCCCATGGGTATATTTTCTGTTTTCCATCCAGTTATCCAGGCTGCGCTTATAAAGGGGTAAAGAGGTACACTGCTTGACGTGGAGAGGGACTCTATTCCATAAATGGGGGAGTCTCTGGGACACAAATATGTCCCGCCAACAAGTCCTTTTGATGTCACGGACCAGGTTGAGGCCAAGTGTGAGAGTTACTCAAGTGGAGCTTGACTTGCAGATGTCCATGATCGCCTTGTATGCCAGACAGTGGTCACCTCTGAGGAGTCTCTAAGAAACTGAGTAGAGTGATAGTGCTTTTAGACTATCTGTGTATGGTAAATGTTTGAGGTCCTGGATTCTCCTAGCTAGGAATCACTGTGGTCTCTCCAGCTGCTGCATGTGTTTTGCAAGGTACATGCCGAAAGGGGTGTTGTACTCAATAATGGGCCTTATAAAGGAAGAATACAGGGATGTTTTGACCTACTGCGGTAGTGGTGCTGTGGTAGCGCTGTCGCCTCACAGTAAGACGTTGCCCTGTTCGATTCTCAGTTAGAGCGTCTTCTGTGTGGCGACATGCATGAATGGGCATTCCTTCGTTGAAGGTTGTGCGTCAGGCCCGGCAAGTCGGCACGTAAAAATCTACTGCCAATAATTAGTGGACCAGAGTTCCGCTGTGGCGACCCCTAACCGGGAAAAGCCGAAAGACACAACAACAACAGGGATGTTTTGACCTCCATGTCCCTAAATGAGATACCCTTACTTATGAGGTGGACCATGTAGAAGGCTTTCCATACAACGGAAGCAACATGGTGGTCAAAAGTCAGGTTGCTATCAACCTGGGTGCCCAAATCCCTCACTACTGATTGCGTTCTTAGGATGCTATTAATGTGATAATCTGTTGGAACGTCACTCTTCCCAAAGGGGATGATGATGCATTTTTTGGTATTCAGCTTGAGGCCATGTTTCTGGCACCAGTAATTTGTCTGAGTGAAACCATCTTGGAGGAGGTCTACATCACTTGGGGAATTGATGATAGCACCCAGCTTGCAGTAATCTGCAAACTTGGTCAGCCATAGCCCAATGGTTTTGGCCTGCACCTCAGAAAAGTACATCCCAAATAACAAAGGCCCCAAGTTCAAACCTTGGGGTATGCCACTTGTTAAGGGTCTACTGGTTGAGGTGGCTTCCCCTATTTTGACTAGGTGGGTTCTACCAGTGAGCCAGTTTGCTACCTATCTGGTAACATATGGATTGATGCCTAGTTGAGAGAGTTTATCTATTATGCCTGAGTGGGGAATAATGTAAAAGGCTTTCAGACCCACTGTGGGTAACATGGAGGAATGCCATTTCAAACATGGCACGTCTTCAGGACATGGGGGAAATTGGGACAGCCTGGCAAACATATGGATACAGAGGAAAAGTGGAGATACTGCACAGAAGGCACCCTAGCCAAGAGCTGACTTTGACAACTAAGATCTATAAGGAAGCAAAGCTAACTGCTGTGCCTCTCCAAATTTCCAACTTTATAATAAACTAATTCATGTACAACACCTTATGAGATTGCCTTTTAGCTCTTTGTAGAAAGGTGTTTCTACAGAATACCTGCAGAAACATTTGCTATGGTGGAAGATATATATATATATATATATATATATATATATATATATATATATATATATTTGAAAAGGGGAAATTTGTACTTGAGAAGTACCACAAGGAAAAAAAGATGGACATTTGCCTTTATGAAAAAGCATGAACAAAATTTGAAATGTGGAGTCATGGAGTGCCATAAAAACAACCATGTTGAAATCTAATAAAAATTACTAAGATACTAAAATTCTAAATCTGCAACCACAAGTTTGTTAGTTTCCTAATACCTAACACTATGAATAAGCAAGTCTTGGTAAAGATACAAATTCCAATCGAAAAATAAATTTTATTGACTGCAACATCACTTAAGATACTTGGAATACATGACATAACCTGAACAATACTAATCATCTAGCCTGAAAATTTCAGAAAAATTACAAATTAATAATCATGAATTTGACAGGTTTAGTGCCAGTTTGTAACACCATTTTAAAATTCATTCAAAATGTAGCATAGTAGGTTCAAACCTGAAAAAGAAAAAAATTAGAGCAAACATTTATATTAAAATTAACAAGTCACCTCTCACAATATATTCAATGCTATGATCTAAGGAACAAAATCTTATAACTCTCATTAGGTAGCAACCACAGAAAAAATGTGAAGAACACTAGTCAGGCTATACCGCAGTACTTAATGTGACAGTCAGAAGAAACAAGTTACACATTGAAACATCTCTTGCTTCTAAGCCACATATTTAAAATTAATGGGTTAATGTAAGAGGAAAAAATACAAGTGCAGAGTTCAAAATAGACAGCTACTGGGCTAGTGTCCTCAATAGGAATGCTGGGGAGGGGGATACTAAGTCCAAGACGACACTAACTGGGAAGTATCATCTAACTTCTTTATAGTTTAGAAAATATATCAGACTATTTCATTTTAGGAGCAAGAGGCCTAGAAAACAGTCACACTAGGATGCAAAGGAACTTCAAACAACAAAATGTTGTTTATTCCCTACCTCTTCAGTAAGCTGGCATGTCTCCAAACAATGTAGAAAATAGCAATATGCTATAAAATGTTTCATTCAACAATAAACACTAACTATTGTGCAACTGCAAGCAAATGATTCAAGTTAAAATTCCTACATTACCCCACCACGACCAGCGCGCACACACTCGCACAAAAACATAAATATAAAGACTGAGAAAGAAGTGTGAATGGTCTTCTTGTGTTCAGGAAGAAAGGATAAGGGTGCCAGTTGCAGTTTTTTTTTTTTTTTTTTTTTTCAGACCAGCAATTTTCATAACGGAGGACAATGTGTGTCTTAGCAGGCTGATATTCAACCCTGTCTGAGTTAAAGCCAGTATTGTCACAGGTTCATAGGTGTGGATTAGGCTAACAACCAATGGGGCCTTTTTAAGCCTAGCCATGCATCACACATCTCTGGCAAGTTTTGGTACCCTTGATAAATGTAAACTGGGGCTTGGGAGATGAAACATTTACAAGCAGGAACCTCGGAGATAAACCATTTTCAGGCTGCATATGTCCATTACAGACAGGTGCCAAACCAGGCATGAATTTCATATTCTCCATCCAGCTGTCCAAGTTACACTTGAACTGGGTTAGGGAAGAAATGTGCTTCACATGGATGGAATGCCTGCTCCAGAGTAGGGGTGTCTCTCCAGCAGGTCCTACTTATATCACAGGCAATATTCAAGTGCTTAGAATGGTTATTTCTGGTGCTGTTTGTTTTGTGGATATTCAGGAAGTCCATCAGGGTGCACTCTGACAACGCTTTGTATGCTAGACATAGATCTCCCCTCAACAGCCTGTAAGAGACACAATGCAGGGATAGGGCTCTGAGATGGTCTGCATAGGGCACGTTACTTATGCCCTGTATTCTTTTAGTGAGCGACCACTGTGGATGTTCCAATCGTTGGATGTGCCTAGTTAGATACATACCAAATAAAGTGGAACAACAACCTCCTTGGACCTAGAATCCATAACTTTGCTTACAAGTTGCAAAACAGAGAATTACTTCCTCACTATTGTAGACACATTAGTTTGATGGAGGATTCTATGACTGTTCCAAATTGCAGTCATCTGCAAATTTGGCAGCCAGAGGCCCTTGCCACTGGCCTTGACTTCAGAGAAGTAAATGTCAAAAAGGAGCTTTCACTGGATGGATCCCTGAGGGACTCTGCTTATGGCTAACCTCTTTGCAGAGGTGAACTCCCGAATTCTAACTTCCTGGGTCCTGTCTGTCAGCCATCTGGCTATCCATCAGGTGACATAAGGATTTATACCGGACTTCTTCAGTTTGTTAACAATGCCTGAGTGGGGTATTGTATCATGTGCCTTGGCCAGGTCAATGTAGGCAGTGTGAACCACTCTGTCCTCATCCATGGATTTGGAGAGTTCCTCACAGAAATTTACCATGTTGAGTAGGCATGATCTGCCCTTGACAAAACCAAACTGGCCTGGTTCCTGTGTCTGGAGGTTTCCTATGTCATTACTGATCATTTCCATAATAATTCTTTCCATGGCTTTGCATATGAGACTTATGGATCTTGAGTTTTCAGGGTCTGTAAGTGGCCCACCTTCGGGCAGAGGGATCATGGTTGCTGTTTTCCATTTGTGAAGCACAAAGCCTCTATGGAGGCTATGGTTAAATAGTGATTCCAGAGGGCCTAACAGGTCATGTTTCCTGCTACTTAGAAGGAAGCCTGGGATATTCTATGGGCCTGTCAATGCAGTGTTCTTAGCCTTAGAGAGAGCATTGAGAACCTGCTCCTTAGTGACAGTAGGGGGAAGTTATACTTGACAGTATTTCCTGAGGGAAGGCTGAGGGGGAGAGAAGGGTAAAGTCAGAGATGAATTTATCTGCCCATAGGTTTGTTATATCTTCTGGTTCAGTACAGGTAGCTCCATTAATAATGAGCTCAGCACACAATTGTGTATTGCCTTTGAGGCTGCAGGCATAGCTAAAGAATGCTTTGTGGTTTTCCTTGTCCCAGGAGGCCAAATTCACCTGAAATTTAGCTTTAGAGACTAGTTTGTTTAGTTTTATGAGTGTGCCTTTACCCTGGTGGTGGTTACACCTCCTAATATTTGCCATGATTTTCTTTCCTCTGTTATACAGACTATTGATATTGTGATTCCACCAAGGTGGCTTGTTTTATGAGTTAGTTTTCTACTTATTCCTCACTGTACAGCTGCCTCTGTGCTGCTATTACCCTGGGTCATAGAGGGGGCACGTACAGCCTTCAAGGAAGCGGTACGGGATTTTGCCTATGGAGATTTGAATTTGTAGGAGCTCAAGTGCATTGTCCTGTTTGACCAGTCTTGAGGTATAATTATTTTGATGCAACTCAAAACAACTCCACCTTCATCCCTGCCTGTGTGGTAGCTGGTCTAAATGTGTGGAAAGCATTATAGCCTTGCTCTGCCAGGGTGCTCTATGCAGACTTAAACCATGTCTCAGTGAGTACATAGCTGTCAGCCTTCTCTTGGGTGAGGAATACTTGAAGGGAGTGGAGTTTCTTGTTTAGACTCCTATCATTGAGCTAATTTTCTTGGTTTTGATTTGCTACATTGGAAGAACTTTTAGCTTGGCACTGCCTTAAAAAAGGCACTATGGGGGAGGACAAAGGTTTAGCTAACATTCAAAAGTGTAGAGGGGAGAGAAGCAGACTACCATTGGTTAAGCCCCTTGGTCTGTTGGCCATCTCCTTCCATGCTGACAAATATTGAACCCACTTAGAATGACACCAGAAACTGAACAATTATTAAAGTCAGACATCTTCTATTCATATTGTAGCATCATCCCTGGAGAAGACAGAATGCTGTTCAATGCTAAGCTCATTCCAGCCTGGGACACATTCTGAGAGCTCAATGATGTCTCTTTTGCTATAGACTAGGAAGGTTCATGTCTGGTCATTTATACCCACATGGGGTATGTCTGAGTCATACTGATACTTGTGGTCCAGTGACCTCAGTGCATGCGTAATGTGATAGATCCTGGTCCCTGAAAAGTAACTGACCATGACAGCATCCCATCCTGACCCTTGGTCTTCACTGGAATTCAACCACAGTCAGCATGCCTGAAAGCATGCTTCCCACCCCACCTCCCAAAGATAGATGAATGGGCAGGTCCTCATTATTTCTGTCCTCTCCCACGCTAGCTCCAACAGGTACCTAAGCTTGTAATCAAACTCAAGTTGCTCAAGGTGCAATAAAAGCTTTCTCTCTCTCTCTCTCTCTCTCTCTCTCTCTGCTGACATCGCAGGAGCACTGATGTAACATTACATTAATCCTACAATACACAGGTATATTAGGTATACAGTGCAATAGGAGGTACTGTGATGACATTCTAAATGGACACCATCATTTCTACAATCTGGGTAATAAGAGAACTTGTACTATATATCTGCAGGAAAGTAAATTATCATGCAGTGTAGAACACCCAGGCATGTAATATTAGGATTACAACTGTAAAGTCGGCAATCATGTGATAAAGCTGGTTTTATAATGATCAGTAAACAAATCATCTACCAAAATGACATCTAATAATATCCGTATTTCTGCAGATATTTAAGGAAATTTGACCACCAGCTCCTCCTCCTCCTACAGAAAATTTTTTATCAAATATATAGCAAATGGCTCTGTCTGGTACACATGACAACAAAACTGCATCAATAAAGCATCACAACATGTCCGGTGTGTGTGTGTGTTTTTTATGCCACAAGCACAATATAAAGTAAATGCACGGCAAATAAGATGTTCTCATGTTTTGGGAAGTACAGTTGTTTTAGAATCTGCCATAAAACTAGACATTTGAGTGGATCACTGCTGCATCAGTACTGACTAATGGGACTTCTGTAGAATGCCAATTGACTGGCCTGACTGTTAGACCTTAGTTCTCTTTCTCACCTAGGCCAGACAACCACCCCTGAAGGAAGCCAGTACATTCTCTGGAAAAAGCAGATGTCCATCCATGCAGTCTTTGGTTCTTTCTTGTCCAGGATGGCAATCCTCTCCTGCATGACATTGTCATGGTCCTAAGAGAAAAGCAGGACACTACCACATTAGGAATAAATCTGGGATCCCTTATTTGGAGCTCAGCAGGCCTATTATTTTTAAACAAAAGAGTGAAAATTGATACAAAGATAAAAAAAGGGTATCCCGCTTGGCCCAAATACAACCAAATAGAAGAAGAGGGAGACAATGAGAAGGAAAACCTGTACTGCGAAACTGAACCACTTGAACATCCACCAGTATGTACAGAAAGCTCCTACACAACTGTACTATGTTCTCTGTATGAATCACTGTAATATTTGGACTGATCGATGTGAACTATAAGAAGCCCTGTAGAATGTCAACAGGAAATGCAGCCTTTTCCCAGGAGGCAATGTCTAGCTTATACTGCTTGGAAAACCTAAGGACAGATGACCAGGTGGCAGCTTCCAGACTGACCTGTCCACTCACTCCCCTAAAGATGGCCACGGTAGCTGCTTCCCTTCTAGTGCTGTGGGATGCCACATGTCCTAGTTATTTCCTCTATGATGAGTCTAACAAAAGGCAATAGAATGAGCCAGCTATTTTAAAAAGTTTATGGAGAAAGCATCTACTGCTTAGGCTTCTTTGTGTTGTTTCTTAGCTGCAAAGAATACAAAGATTTCATCTGAACTTATGGTATTTTTGTTTTTTTCTAAACATTACCTTGGCTGACTGCGGACATCCAGGAAGTACACGATTCTCTAACCCTTACTTGTGGATTAAGGAAAGAAATAGGCAGCTGTATGGCCCAATTAACAGAAAATTCAATTATTACCTTTAACATCAAGGAAGGGTAGCAACTTGGGATAATCCTACATTTGTGGAACATGAGAAAGGGCTCTTTGTATAGTAAAACCTATAGTTATAACTATCCTTCTATCTGAAATAAGACAGAAACTTCAGCGATGGAGAAGCAGCAGGTTCAAAATAGGGCTGTGCAATCTTTTCCAGGAAGTAACAATTACCTTTCTAGGTAATCTCAAATGTTGGACCCCTTTCAGAAAATGCCTGACTGGTTGCAGGAATGCTAGGGGACGGAGTGTTCTCACAGGCATGCAGACTGGAATGGCTGAATGATGTACCTTCATTGAAGCATAGCCCAACCCTGAATTGAACACCTCACAAAAAGAGAAAAAAATAACATGGACTGAGGTTAAATAAATAAATATTTCCCATTTGGCAGGTACGATTTCCTGGTTGCAGGCCTTCTTAACGATTTACAGCATATTGTCTGTAAACCAGTGCTCAAAGTGTAGCAGGGCTACATTATCCAAGTTGTGAGCCATGCAATCTTCAAGTTTGGGAGTTTGAGGATCCCACTTGTCTTTCATGAGGGAGTCAAGTTTGATATGTAGGGTGAGAGATTTTACCCTGGTCATCTGTATGAAAAGACAGAACTAAAGGTGCCTGGGCAATGTGTACTATTTGAAGGAATGTATGCAGAAACTGACCTATCCATGGGAGAAAGCATCTACTGCTCAGGCTTCTTTGTGTGGTGCCCCAAACCAGAATTATCCTAATTGCTTTCTGTTCAGAGAATCTGTGAACGATCTAAAGGAAATCATTGATGTGCAATATTTGGTTATGGTGATCTGCTGCTGACCTGCTCAGTTGGTCTGCCACTTACTTCAGATGTGATGGAATTCAGATTACCTTGATGGTTTATTTGTAACTGGGGAGCTATTTCCCAAGCAGCCAGGATCAGTTTGACTCCCGTATTCAGGATCAAGTATATCTTGCTTCTCTCTGCACCATATCACAACTGTACTGCTTGATGCAGGGTGGCACGGGACAAATCTCCTCTAGGAATGGAGTGTTGATTCCAGCTACTTCTGAGATGCCACTGGAGCTTCCTCCTATGCAGTCTCACAGAGGATACCATCAAAAAAGTGGTGGCCACTTACATCACAGCTTTTATAAATTCCTTGTAAGTGACAGAAGTCTTTCAGGCAATGTTCTGTAAGCTCTATTTTAGGGATTCTAGCCTGACCAAGGAAAGACAGGCCTTCTGCTTGCTGAAGTCGAATACAGGCCACAAGAAGATAATTTTTTTGGAGAGAAAGAGCTTTGACTTGGGGATACTGAATGAAAACACCAGCTTTTTGAAAAGAGATTGCTGCCAACTGCAGAGCCCTCTCGACAACTCCTAACAAGATTGTGCCTAAATGAGGCAGTCATCTAGGTAAAGCTAAATGCCCATGTTGTTGTTTCTGCAACAAGCAATTGTTGGATCCAGGAACTCTGCAAACACCAAGGTTGCAGTAGTCAATCCAAACGCAAGAAGGTAAACTGGTCATGGAAGCCACTTGAGACAAAGATGAGAAAGTATCTGTTGTCCTTGTGCACTGGAATAGGGGTCTAGGGTGAATACCAGAGCTTACTGAAACAGGAGTAGAAAGAAAGCCTGCAAAGGTAACATCCTTAATTTATTGACCTTTAGATAGTTACTGAAAATTGAAAGGTCCAGGATGCATCTCAAAGAATCCCATTTTTTAGGCATCAGGGAGTCCATTATATAGAACCCTTTGTTTTAGTGCTGCCTTGGTAATGACCCTATTGCACATGATAAAGAAGCTCTTTGAGGAGTGGATGTACAATATTCAACTGGTCTCTTGGTGGGTGGGGGAGGGTACGTGACATCTTTGGTATTTTGTGAAAGTGTAGGTTCCATCACTTACAGATTGCTTGTAGGACCAATCTGACCTTTGTGATGTCTTCCCATTTTTCTACAAACTGAGTTAAACTTCCTCCTATCACAGAGGATGGGTTGGACAGGGTTGGAGTTTGGGGATTGAGTAGAGGTAACAGAGGAGAAGCTCAACAGTCATGGCGTCAAAACTTGTGAGTTGTGACCCTGAGGTCTCCCAGGCTTCCCCTTCTGGTCTATGTGCCACTTCATTTTGTATTAGCCCTATTTACCTGCTTACCCTTGTCTTGCCTGAAATACTACGGCAAAGTCTTATCAGAGCAGTTTTGGTCTTACCTAGGTATGGGGGGAGGGGTGTATGTAAAAATGCTGTTTCACAGACTTCACAGTCTTTCCCCTTTCCTACATCCTTTTGATTATAGATGTTGTTGGGAGTCCCAAACAGCAGGTTTTTGCAAGTGTGACATTAAGGATCTGTATCATGATAGGGGCTGGATCTTCATCCAGACAAAAAAATTACATCTGCTACATCTACAGCATCTTATCTATACTTAATAAAGTGATTAGCCACCTGACCAACAGCCTGGGTGAATTCCAAATGTTTAGCCTTCAGTCTCTCAGATATGCCTTCTTTTCTTTCATCTGGCTGACGAATCTGACCTGGTACATAGTCATCTTTTCCTGAGAACTGATTGCCCTAAAAGCTAAGGTGGCAGCTATATAATTTTTTTCCAAAGCAGTCAAGAATTCTGCTGGCTTGGTCACTAGGGTGAGTTTTGGGAGCTGGATTTAATTCTTATCCATTTCATTTTCTAGATCCAAAGATGCCACTATTGGAAGACCTGTTAGCATTTATAAGAAAAAAAAATAAGACTCTTGAATGTTCTAAAACCTATCAGGCTTCTTTGAGGCAGGGCCTGGGTGTCTGGTTCCTAACAACCAGTCAGGAAAATATTGTTTAAATCTCCTGGGACTGGAATAGTAGCCACAGGTCTGGGAGCACTCAAACTCTTTAACAGTTGAAGTAGAGCTTCCGCACATTAGTTACCTCTTTCGCATCACATATGAAGTACTCTACTTTTACAAAAGGCATCAACAAACGACATTTCCTCTGTGTGAGATGCAAATGACACAATGTCTTCAGTATGTGTCATATCCTAACACAGAAGACATCTGCAAAACCTAATCTGGATCTTTTTCCTCACTAACTGAGAAGTCAGAATCCATGTCAGAGGATCCGGTCTGCTGCTGCTGCAGGTACTATAAAAAAATAGCATGAACCCTTGAGCAAGGTGGATGCATTCCTAGGAGAGATACCAGAGGTTGGGAATTGTGAGGAACAGCCAAATTCCTGAGACCCAGGAAAATACAGGCAAATGCCTTATGTTTAGGCTTCTGGGTCCTCTTGACTGGGGTTATCACTTGGGGGTCATAGGGATTTGCATACACTTTCCAACCAGGGACAACTTCACATTCTACTAAAGGAATACTATCCTGTCCTTGGCATACTATGGATTGAGCATCAGATGTGGGCAACTGTGAAGGGGCATCTGGGTCAACTACAAAGCTCTTGGCATTGGAAGATGCACCTTGGTCTGAAGGCATGACATTCTCCAGAAGAGCACTACCAGAGCTCTCGGGATAACTGTCGAAGGTGGGCCAGTGGCTGCAAAGCTGTCTCATTACAGCCCTCACCTTTTAGCCAAAAAGGGAAATAAGGTTCCACAGTCATACATCCAGTGTCCTTTATCTCCTTTGCTTTATGCTTCTCTTTTTTTTTTCCCCCTATGGACAGCCCGCTATCAGATGAGACCTATTGCATGGTTCAAGGTCTCAAAGGCATAATCTTTTTCAGCTAGCCTTGTTCTCCTAACCATGTCATCAGTGACACCCTGGAAGATGGTACAATTTGGAATAGCTTGCTTAAATCTCAAGCAAAATACTTGGCTATGATAGCTTTTCTGAGCTATTGGCCTTGCACGTGTACACTTAAAAACTTTCTGCTGACTGCGCATGCTGTTTTATCATGACAGTTGTCCAGTCCCTCTCTACAAAACTGCAAAGCACCCTATCAGACAAAGGATAGAAATGGGTCATGCTAAATAAGGTACTTAAGTGCCTGCTCTAAAATAGACTGAACACATTAGAATATGGATACAAGATCTATAAATCTTCATGGAAACACAAACTGTGGTAAGGTAAAAAAACAAAAATGGTACAGGAAAATGCCTAACTTAATCAGGCAACATAGTGAAATCTCTCAATAGCAGGCTCCCATATGGCCTGCAGAGGAGGATACTAACACTTTGGAAGTTGGTCCAGACATTGTGCCTTCTGTGACACAAGTCCTAGTCATTAGTACTACTGCAAGTCACCCACCTGAAGAATATCCTGTGTTCCACAGTACTACAGTGGCTTTGTAGTGAAGCAATGCATTCTGGGCAAAGCTGGAATGGGATTTGCATCAAATGAAGCCAAAATCACTGAATCCACAACAAAAATCATTCAACATGAAAACAAAATAAAAACATAAAAAGCCACTTCTATCAAGAAATAATTAAAACACACACACACACACACACACACACACACACACACACACACACACACACACACACACACACACACACACACCACCATTTCTGAAGGGAGAAGCACCTCATACTCCACTTTAAAATTTGGTTTTCAGACATGTATCTAATATCACTTTGAAAACCTACAGCAATAAAGTTTTTAGAAAAATGTGTGTATAACATGTTCTATTTGTTGTAGAGCTTTGGAACATTTCTGTGCTTATTTCTATTTACTGAATAAAGGGAAAACATTATTTCTACAAGTCTACTAAACTGTGATTAAGTATTAAAAAAAAAAAAAAGTATGACGGCTTACCAACATGACCGACCCACTCTGATTGAGAATACTGCAGTATAACCCACACTATGCATTATTACAACAGTCTTTGTTTCTGATCCTAAATGCAGTAATTACAGCAGGTATTTAAAAAGACCACGGTGGTGCAGCGGTTAGCATTGTCACCTCACAGCAAGAGGTTTTCTGGTTTGAGTCTCAGCTGGAGCATCCTCTGTGTGGAGTCTGCATGTGTTCCCTGCGGCCGAAAGAGCTTTAATAGACATGCAGTAGGTGTGTGTGTATGGCACTGGGCTGGTAAACTCAACACTGTAAAACTCCACTGCCAATCAATCTGCAGACCAGTGATCCGCAGAGGCGACCCCTAACAAGAGACGCTGAAAGACATTGCTTACAGCAGATATTTAAAAAGGTCCAAAGTTATGAATACCTGTACTTTTGAAGCACAAAGCCAGTTAAAACCATTACATTACAAGGTGCATCATCTTTCACTTCATGTTCTATAGAACAGTGTTAAAGACAGGCTGAGACTGTGAACCTGGCAATGAATCCAAAAGCTGGCACTTCAGCATATTTGCAACAGCATTCTATTGAGGCTCAGAAATGGAAGTAGTCTAGTAAGGCCACCAAAGTGCACATCACGTGAGGCTATGTTGTCCCTAAATGGTCAATGCAGGCATGCCACACCACAAATACAGTAATGATAAGGAACTTGTTACCAATTTCATAAACTGCTGCTACACAGTCAAGTATATAGGTTTGCATGAAAGAACAGTGACCACTGCAAGAACTTCTGTCAGCAACTGTACTTCATATACACTCTGAAAATGCATGCTATTGTCCTTGTTATCAGACTGAGTGCAGACATGGTTATATGTATTAACACAAAGTATAGTAAAATCTTACCATAAGATTAGATGCCCTTCTTTTCACTGTTGCAGTACTCATCACATATGGGATCTCCTGCCAAGACAGCCCAACATCCAGCCAGTATACTTAAGCCTTTACATCCTCCCAGCGTCATATGTCAGATGTATGCTCCCTGCACAGGCATTGGGCATTAAGATGATGTATGCATGTCCAATTCTCAGAACTGAACGGCCCCAGGAAAACTAGAGCAACCCCAGGAGAAAGAACATGCACACTCAGAGGATAGAGAAGGCAAAGACCCCTCAGCCAGCAAAGTGTTCCCAAAAGAAGAAAAAGAGAAAAGGGTGCAGGAGGGAGGCAGTGAATAATGCAACAGTGAAAAGAGGAACCTCTACTGTAAGAGTAACATTTTACACCACTGCACTTTGTCCTTCCTTATGACTGTTGCAGTACTTCATCACATATGGGAGATTACCAAAGCTATTGTGACGGATGCGATGAGTAAGTCATAGAGGAGCCCTTCACAAACACTTGTTGGATAGCCCTGGCAAACCCTGCCCTCTCTCTGGAAATGGCATGCAGCTTGTAATGTTAAAATGTTGAAAGAGGACCAAGTAACAGCTTCAAGAATTAATCTAGTATCCCAACCTTTGATGAAAGCTCCAGAAGAGACTACTACCCTACAAGAATGAGCTTGAACTAAAGCAGAAAGCTGTTTACCATGAAAGGAATTAGAAAAAGAAATGGCCTTAGAAACCCAGGAGGAGATGGTGTGCTTAGAAACCAGTAAACCCAATGTCCTGACATGAAATGAAACAAAAATCTGCTCAGATTTGCAGACAGCCTTTGTCTTATTCAAATAATATCTCAGCTGTCTATAGAGGTCCAAGGTGTGAAGAATCTTTTCACTAGCAGACTGCAGAAAAGGAAAAAAAAGGAAGGGAGCTGGATAGACTGATTAAGGGACAACTCTCTGATCACTTTGGGCATTAAAGGAGGACTGGTACACAAAGACACACTGACCCTATGAATAACCAAAAAGGGAGGACCTGCCATAACAGCCTGAAATTTCAGAAACTCTCTTGGTTGAAGTAAAAGCAATCAACAACAGTCCTCCAGGTGCTGTGTACCAAGAGGAAGAAGAAGAGGGCTCAAAAGGAGCCTTAATCAATCTTTCATGGACAAAATCAAGGTCCTGAGAGAGAGGGGAATAGGTTTTACTGGTGCTGTGATATGAAGGGCACCTTTAAGGAAGTGTTTGACCTCAAAACTGAAGGCCAACAGTGGGTTCAAGGGCACATAAGCAGAGATTGCTGACAAGTGCGCTTTAACAGAATATTATGCAAGATGACCCTGGAGCAGTTCACACAAGTAAGAAAGGATTAAAGGCCCTTCCCTCCACCCAGAGAAGGAATACTGGTGATGAATGAGACAAACAGAAAACCCTTTCCATTTAGCCATACAGGATTTTCTGGTAGTAAGTTTGCTGACCTCCTGCAGAACCCTAACCATGTCCTCAGAAAGTGGTGTCTAAAAAGGGATCAAAACCCTATCATCTAAAGTATAAACTCAACAAGAGTGGACAAGTGAGGGTGAATGAGAGATACCCTCTTGAGTGAGAAGATCTATCTGGTGAGATAACTTGTGATGCTAGCCTTGACTAGGTGAAATAGAATGGGAACCAGCACTGTCTGGGCCAAAGAAAGTCACCAGCAAGATTCTGAGACAGTCTTTACTGATCCTGTGTGTGACCCTGGAAAGCAGAGGAAGAGAAGGGTAAGCATACCTGAACATTCCCTTCCGAAAAAAGGACATGGTGTCCACCTTCCAAGACAGAGGAATACCTCACAAACGTACTACATCCAGAAGCACTTTTCTGTGAAGCATCTATTCATGAGCTTGTGTACCACACCTGCTCAGACAGTTTGCCACAAGGTCGTGTTCTAAAGGGATGTAGACTATCTGAAGGGTTCCCTGATAGCAGATAGCCAAACCCCAGGCCAGAAGACCAGTCTGCAAAGAAGATAAAGCCTTGCCCCCCACCCCATCCTACCCCCGGCTGTTGATGCACCACATGACCATGGTGTTGCCTGTAAAAGACCTTTAAAGGGCCTGGAGACCAGAGAGAAAGAAAGGCCTGAAAAGCAAGAATGTGTGACCTCATTTGTTTTATGCTGATGTGGTCCAACCTCTGATGAAGGGGGCCATATACCGTGAACCTTCAGATTGATGGAAAAGGCTCCCCAATCCAGACTGGAAGAGTGTGAGAAGAGCTTTTGAGCAGGGGTAGGAGACTGAAAAGGTAGGCCTGGATTGAGAGAGATCTGTCAAATTCACCAATGAAACTCTAGTTTGAGACAATGTAGTGGATGAACTGGAAACTCCAGAGGGTGGCAATGCTAGAGCCAAATCACCTTTAGGTACCCTTGAAGTTTCCTCATACGAAGTTTGGCAAAGGTAAGCATGGGAACTGTAGATGCTATGAACTCCAAGATCAGATAAATTGTCTTGCAGGAATGAGAGAAAGGGAGGAAGCAGAGACTGGAAGTAGGTTGTCAGAATGTAGGGGGGGGGGGGGCAGAGACTGGAAGTAGGTTGTCAAAAGGTGGGGGGGAGCAGAGACTGGAAGTAGGCTGTCAGAAGGTGGAGGGGCCTTGAGAGAAGAGAGGTCAACATTTGAATGATTTGAATTCTGCAACCCAGAAAACTCTGGTTTTAAGAAGGAGTCAAATCTGACTTCTTGGGAATGATGAAGAATCTCAAATTGCACAGAAGGAATATGGTGACGTGCAGATCCTGATGAAGCCTGGATTGGGAGGAAGCCTGAAGAAGCCAGTCACCCAGATGTGGAAAGATCTGGATTCCCTGAAGCCTGCAAAATGCTAAGACAGGAGCCAGGGATTTGGTTAATACCCTTGGGGCCACAGAAAAACCAAAGGGTAAAGCAGAGAACTGAAAATGAGTGGAAGAAACACAGAAACATATAAACTTCCTGAAAAGAGAGTGAATGGGAATATGAAGATGGGCATCCTACAGGTCTAGGGAGTCCAGAAAGGCCTGCAGAAGTAAGAGATGAAACAGAGTCTGGAGAGAAAGCATGTGGAAAGAAGGAATCTTTAGAAAAGTGTATACTATTACTAAGGGGTCAGATAATACTTCAGGTTGCCAAATGTCCAGCCTGAAATAGGATCTGTCAGTCCCCTACAAAGGATATCCAATATTACTCTCCAAATAGGCTTTGTGTCAGACAAACGGAGGACTGCAACAGTCACCTCCCTGCACAAAGCTGGGGCATCAACGGACCCAGGTAATTACAGACCCATACATCTAACCATCCTCATCTGTAATAGGATGGAGAAGATTATGGAATTAATAAATAAGGACATGAGTAACCTACGTACTCTTGAGTCAAGCCAGTTCAGTTTTGTAAAAGGAAGATCCTGCTTACTTAATCTGGTTGACTTCTTCAAAAAGGTTAATGATGCAATGGATGAGGGAAAATTGGTACACACCACATATCTATTCCTTGAAAAGGCATTTGACACCATCCAACATTTGGGTATTGTTAATAAACTCTGCCAGCCAAATGTCAATCCCTATATAATAAACTGGTTAGTAAATCAGCTCCTAAATAGAACCCAAGAATTTAGGGTAGGTGGCACTACCTCCTCTAAAAGACTTGTCACTAGAGATGTACCTCAAGGCTCATTGCTTGAGTCTCTCCTCTCTGTCATTTATTACTTGGAGGTCAAAGCTAATGTTAAGGATTTATGGCTGAACAAATTTGCAGATAAATGTAAATTTGGTATCATAATACATTTTTCAGAGGATACCAAGATCCTCCAAGAGAGCCTTTCCCAAACAAATAACTGGTGTGATAACCACGGACTAAAAATAAATGCCAAAAAATGTGTAATTGTCTCCTTCGGTAAGCATGCTGTCCCCTGTCCTATAACAATCACACTGACAACACACCGCTGAAAATCAATCTGGTAGTTAGGGAACTGGGAACCCACATGGACAGCAAACTGTCCTTGGAGCATTATGAATCCACGACTGTAAGAAATCCCTTTTTTATTGCACAGTTTATTGGTAAGAGTATGGCATCTAGACCCAGGGATGTGATCATGCCACTGCATTTGGCACTTATTAGGAAGAATATTTAGTATAATGCCCACTAGATAATGTACTTGCTTACACAGCTGACACGACCTGAATGACCACAATACCTTCTCACTAATAAAATCAAGGGCCTGCATCATAAAAACTACACTAACCATCTCAAAACTTTGCCCTCTTTTTGGTATCGTACAGGCTACTGAGGGGCTATCTCTGCCTCATGTCCGGAGACTGAGTAGACCCTATATCTCACATCTATTGCTCATCTAAAAGTCCAATGGTGGCACACACAGCTTCTCAAGAGACCTTAAAATCTTCTAGAACATAAATAAAACATATTGCAGAGACAGATATTTATCACAGAGAATACAGCTTCTTTGGAATAGTCTTCCTCTCCAAGTTAAGCAAAGTACTTCAACTACTCTATACAATGTAATCTGGATTACTAGATGAGAAATTGCAAATTTATGCCTGGTTTAGTGCCCTTTAGATACAAAATGAAAGATGACCCAGTGTGCTAAGAAGCACTTCAAGTCTGGCCAGTGGCACATACTGCTTAGTACATTTAAAAGAAAAAGTACACAAATAAAATGGGGGAAAATCATGCCTACAGTATATATTAGTAACATATATGCTTAAACAGCTGCAGTATTTACTAAAGTCAGTACTGTGAATTTATACCAATGAAAAATAAGCCTCGACTCGAACACAGTCAATCTAAACTGAAATTGAACCTGGTATTTTGGTATGCTTTCAATATATATGGTGCAAACAATACAGCTCTGAAGACATCTGTCAAGGCAGCAAAACATTCATGCTGCCACTACAACCCCCAAATGGCTAACATCCACAGGCTCCTCCTCATCTTTCTGCAGCCTGGTACTGTTGTCTTCTATTTCCCAACCATTTTAAATGGTAATGCAGTAAACCCGATCAGAAAGCAAGGTATTAATGTGAATGCTGACCAAATTAACTGCAAGGTCAAGCACTTTATTCCAATAAGTTAATCACATTACTGCAGTATGAAACAGCCATATTAGTAATATTACAAGTGTTTTGGAGGTGAAGAGAGTGTCTGACAGAGTGATGTTTATGAAGCTTGAAATTGATGGTGTAATGATGAATGTTGTTAGTGCATATGCTCCACAAGTTGGGTGTGCTATGGATGACAAAGAAAATGTCTGGAGTGAGTTGGATGAAGTGGTGGTGAGTGTACCCAAGGGTGAGAGACTAGTGATTGGAGCGGACCTCAATGGGCATGTTGGTGAAGTGAACAGAGGGGATGAGGAAGTGATGGGTAGGTATGGTGTTAAGGAGAGGAATGCAGAAGGTCAGCTGATTGTGGATTTTGCGAAAAGGATGGACATGGCTGTGGTGAATACATATTTAAAGAAGAGGGAGGAGCACAGAGTGACGTACAAGAGTGGAGGAAGATGCACTCAGATGGATTATATCCTATGTAGGAGGGTCAGTTTGAAGGAGATTGGAGACTGTAAAGTGGTAACAGGGGAAAGTAGTTAAGCAGCATAGATTGGTGGTCTGTAGGATGACGTTGGTCATCAAGAAGAGGAGGAGAAGTGTGAAAGCAGTGCCAAGGATTAAACGGTGGAAGTTAAAAAAGGGTGATTATGAGGTGGAGTTCAGGGAAGAGTTAAGACAGGCACTGGGAGGCAGTGAAGAGTTACCGAACAGCTGGGAAACTACAGCAGAGCTAGTAAGGGAGACTGCTAGAAAGGTGCTTGGTGTGACATCTGGACAGAAGAAGGAGGACAAGGAGACCTAGTCTGGTGGTGGAATGAGGAAGTACAGGAGAGTATACAGAGGAAGAGGCTGGTGAAGAAGTGGGATTGCCAAAGAGATGAAGAAAGTAGACATGAGTATAAGGAGATGAGACGCATGGCAAAGAGAGAGGTGGCGAAGGCTAAGGATAAGGCATATGGAGAGTTGTATGAGAGATTGGACACTAAAGAGGGAGAAAAGGACCTGTATCGATTGGCTAGACAGAGGGACAGAGCTGGGAAAGATGTGCAGCAGGTAAGGGTGATAAAGGATAGTGAGGAAAACGTACTCACAAGTGAGGAGAGTGTGTTGAGTAGATGGAAAAAGTACTTTGAAGGACTGATGAATGAAGAGAATGAGAGAGAAAGAAGGTTGGATGATGTGGGGATAGTGAATCAGGAAGTGAAACAGATTAGCAAGGAGGAAGTAAGGTCAGCTATGAAGAGGATGAAGAATGGAAAGGCTGTTGGCCCAGATGACATACCAGTGGAAGCATGGAGGTGCTTAGGTGAAATGGCAGTGGAATTTTTAACCAGATTGTTTAATGAAATTTTGGAAAGTCAGAGGAGGCCTGAGGAGTGGAGAAAAGGTGTTTTGGTACCTATCTTTAAGAATAGGGGTGATGTACAGAGCTGCAGTAACTACAGAGGGATACAATTGATCAGTCACAGCTTGAAGTTATGGGAAAGAGTAGTGGAAGCTAGGTTAAGAAGGGAGGTGAAGACTAGTGATCAGCAGTATGGTTTCATGCCAGGAAAGGGCACTACAGATGCAATATTTGCTCCGAGAGTGTTGTTGGAGAAATAAAGAGAAGGTCAGAAGGAGTTGCATTTTGTCTTTGTGGACTTACAGAAAGCATATGACAGGGTGCCTAAAGAGGAGTTGTGGTATTGTATGAGGAAGTCGGGAGTGGCAGAGATGTATGTAAGAGTGGTACAGGATATGTACGAGGCTAGTGTGACAGTGGTGAGGACTGCAGTGGGAGTGACAGATCCATTTAAGGTGGAGGTGGGATTACATCAAGGATCAGCTCTGAGTCCTTTCTTATTTGCAGTGGTGATGGACAGGTTGACAGATGAGACCAGACAGGAAGCCCCGTGGACTATGATGTTTGCAGATGACATTGTGATATGTAGTGAGAGTAGGGACCAGGTTGAGGAGACCCTGGAGAGGTGGAGATGTGCTTTAGAGAGGAGACGAATGAAGGTCAGCAGGGCTAAAACAGAATATATGTGTGTGAATGAGAGGGAGGATAGAGGAATGGTGAGGATGCAGGGAGTAGAGGTGGCGAAGGTGGAAGAGTTTAAGTACTTGGAATCAACAGTTCAGAGTAATGGTGAGTGCGGAAGAGAGGTGAAGAAGAGAGTACAGGCAGGGTGGAATGGGTGGAGAAGAGTGTCAGGAGTGATTTGTGACAGACAGGTACCAGTAAGAGTGAAAGGGAAGGTCTACAAGAGGGTAGTGAGACCAGCTATGTTATATGGGTTGGAGACAGTGGCACTGATGAAAAGGCAGGAGTCAGAGCTGGATGTGGCAGAGTTAAAGATGTTAAGATTTGCACTGGGTGTGACTAGGATGGACAGGATTAGGAATCAGTATATTAGAGTCAGCTTAGGTTGGACAGTTTGGAGACAAAGCAAGAGAGGCGAGATTGAGTTGGTTTGGACATGTGCTGATGTGGGATGCTGGGTATATTGGGAAAAGGATGCTAAGGATGGAGCTGCCAGGTAAGAGGAAAAGAGGAAGGCCTAAGATAAGGTTTATGGATGTGGTGAGAGAGGACATGCAGGCGGTTGCTGTGAAAGAGCATGATGCAGAGGACAGGAAGAAATGGAAACAGAAGATCCACTGTGGCAACCCCTAATGGGAACAGCCAAAAGAAGAAGATGATGATATGCTTCATGGTAGCTGACATAACTACAGAGCAATGAGAATACAAGAAAGGAGATGACATCATAGCTATCACTTTATTAAGAATTAAATAAATATGGACAATACTATAAATGTTCTTTAGAAACGTTATGCCAAAGTGCATAAAATCAAGGCTTCTGAACATGGGTGCCAGAACCACAGAGGCAGGGGCAAGACCTGTCATGAAAAATTAATAAAGTGGAGTTTTCATGCTAACGTGGATTTGTGTGAGGAAGTTAAACTAACTAAAGTAGCTGTTCTTGTTCTCTTATTGCTCTGTGTTACAGGAGTTATGCTGCCACTGTCCCGTTGGTACTGCCAGAGCTAGAGTCATGCCAGTAAGGAGAGTTTTGTTCTGTTATTTGCAGGAGGCATGTGTGTGTGTGCATGTGTGCGTGCGTCTGCGTGTGTGTGCGTGTGTTCGCGCAAAATGCCCCAGTTAAATATACCTCCTGGTTAGTGTTACTCAGGCTCAAACAAGAGCCTGAATCCTCTACCCATACCACCACTTGTGATTCAGGGAGATGAGTCCATAGCTCTTAACTGTCCAGCTTTTCACAGAATATTTGGGTCATACTTTTGGTCTGTTCCTTTTAAAATGTGTGGGTTTCTGGCAAACCAGTGAGAACTGTATTCACTAAATAATGATAAGACCTTTAAGTTTCAGTCTTCCTACCTTTCAGGAAAGACATGGCAACATAAAACACTTTACTTTAGCAACTTTTAAGATTATACAAGCAATATATAAAATGTGTCCCTGGTCCCCCCCCCACACACACACACAAACACACACACACACACACACACACACACACACTGCAAATAAATTTTGGCTTTTTCCAGATTTCTTATGCTGCGAAGTTGAGAGATTTAGTTGATTGTCAAGTGGATTTTACAATGAGCTTCGTTGAAGGTTGTGCGTCAGGGCCGTCAACTCGGCACGTAAAAATCTACTGCCAATCATTAGCGGACCGGAGTTCCACTGTGGTGACGCCTAACTGGGAAAAAGCCGAAAGACACAACAACTTACTAGAAGACTATTCCAAACTACAAATTTAAAACATATTCTAACAAGTGGTGCTGTATTATACAAGGAATATAATCAGGTTAATACAACCAGGAAGGTGAATCAAACAACGCAAACATGTATGCTTGCTCACAGGATGCAGGAGATCAAAATCGGGGAAGAGACCAGTCACCAATGGAGTTTCCCAGGGTTTGGTGCTTAGACTTTTTCCGTTTGGCATATACATCTCAAAAGTAAAAGGAAATATAAAAGGGCTTTGGCCGACTAAGTTTGAGATGACTGCAAATTAGGAGCAGTTACTGAATCCCCAAATGACTTAACCATCATGCAGAAAGGTTTCTCCCAAACAATAACTTGTGCCAGAGTCATGAATTGAAACTAAACTCCAAGAAATACATTATTGCATCCTTTGGGAAGTCATCTAATCCAGGGAACTGCCAAATTGACAATGCCCCTGAGAACTGACCCAGTTGTTTGGCATTTGGGAACTTGTGTGTACAGTGACCTAACTATAGATATATACATATATATATATATATATATATATATATACAATCATGTATATATATATATATATATACACACACACACACACACACACACACACACACACACACACACACACACACACACACACAAGCTAGTATAAGAGTATGTGATAATTAACTGAAAGATTTCCTACCGAACACAAAATCTAGACAAGAGACTGAATGCATAAAACATGACAAAAACACACACACATACTCACAAAACACACACACAACACACACACACCAAATGCCCATGCACCATATTTCTCATGTGTGCTAACCCTAACCTCACATATTAATTTATACAACACTCTAAACATACAGGACATAGACATAATACAGCATCTCTTCTTTCCTTAGCCCTTACTTTAAATTTAATTTGCATACACCTTCACATGCTCACACATGCACACTCATGTTTAGCCCCTTTCCTAACCGCCATATGCTTGCATATGCCTATACATCCTTAATGTGAAGGATTCCGTATAATGTAATGTTTTGGCATTCCATTTACTCACACTTCTCCCTTGTGTGTGTGTGTGTGTGTGTGTGTGTATATATATATATATATATATATATATATATATATATATATATATATATAAAATATATATATATATAATATATATATATATATATATATATAGGTATAGATGTATATAGATATATATAGATATGGATATAGATATATACATTTAGCCCCCCCACACAGTTTATGTAAATATTGTTTTCTCCAGACATTTACTCAGTTGCCTGTTACAGCAAAAGCCATGGTTGGTAGAGAGCTTGAAAGCATCAAATGGATCTCATTGTTGAAAGGTATCAGTCAGGAGAAGGGTACAAAAACATTTCCACAGCATTGGATATACCTTGGAACACAGTGAAGACAGTCATCAAAATGTGGAGAAAATATGGGACAACAGTGACATTGCTAAGAACTGGACATCCCTCAAAAACTGATGAAAAGACACGACGAAAACTGGTCAGGGAGGCTGTTAAGAGAAGGAGCTCCAGGAATTTCTGGTAAGTACTGGTTGTGTACTACATGTGACAACAATCTCCCGTACTCTCCATATGTCTGGGCTATGGGGTAGGATTGCAAGACAGAAGCCTTTTCTTACACAGAAAAACATCCAGGCCCGGCTAAAATTTGCAAAACAATACATTAAGTCTCCCAAAAGCATGTGGGAAAATGTGTTATGGTCTAATGAGACTAAGGTTGAATATTTTGGCCACAATTCCAAAAGGTATGTTTGGCGCAAAAAACATACTTCACATCACCAAAAGAACACCTTCCCCAAGGTGAAGCATGGTGGTGGCGGTATCATGCTTTAGGGTTGTTTTTCTTCAGCTGGAACTAAGGCTTTAGTCAAGGTGCAGGGAATTATGAACAGTTCCAAATGCCAGTGACTTTTGGCCCAAAACCTTCAGGTGTCTGCTAGAAAACTGAAGATGAAGAGGAATTTTAGCTTTCAACATGACAAAGACCCCAAGTATACATGCAAATCAACGAAAGAATGGCTTCACCAGAAGAAAATTAAAGTTCTGGAATGACCCAACCAGATCCCAGACCTAAATCCAATAGAAAATCGGTGGGGTGACCTGAAGAGGGCTGTGCACAAGAGATGCCCTCGTAATCTGACAGATTTGGAGCACTTTTGCAAAGAAGAGTGGGCAAATACTGCCAAGTCAAGATGTGCCAAGCTGATAGACTCCTACCCAAGAAGACTGAATGTTGTAATTAAATCTAAAGGTGCTTCAACAAAATATTAGTTTAAGGGTGTGCACACCTATGCAACCAGCTTATTGTATGTTTATTTTTTTATACTTTTCCCCTAACAGATTTGTTTGTTTTCAATTGAATTGTACAGGTTATAGGTCACATTAAAGGTGGGAAAAGTTTTGAAATGATTTATTGTGGTCTATACAAAAACCTGGCATTTTAACAGGGGTGTGTACATTTTACACACACACATTATACACACACACAAGTAAGTGCAACACAGACACACAATTTTTTGTACAAGTTTACGATTATCTTTTATTTCGATCTTTAATTTTTACTTAATTCATATGCCCAAAACTATGAACAAATAATTTTAAGTATCTGCCCCCCCCCAAGTGTACTGTCAATATACACAGCAGCAATCATACTGACCAGCCACCTTTACTTGTCTAATTGTCTTTTTTGAATTGTATTCACTCATTGAGACATTCTCCATAGTATCTCAACTATCAATGTTGTCAGAGAAACAAGTTCTACAATGGGCACACATTTATTAACATTCAGTTCAGTTCTTTAAACATGTACTCTTTTATATACTCTTCATACATCTTTCAGAAACAACAGTTATTATAGCAATAACCCACGCCTGGGTGTGGGTAATGCTAAATTTACCCACGGTTGGCGTGGTTTGGTCCCGAGGGCGAAGCCCGAGGACCAAACAGCCAACAGTGGGTAAATTTAGCATTACCCACACCCAGAAGTGAGTTATTGCTATTATATGACATTATTTAAGAAAAGAAACTGTTACTTTTCTTAAATAATGGCATAGTATAATGCCTGTTTACTGCCCTTCCGCAGATGTCTGGCATCCATGGCAGTTCTGATGTACTGCGCGCCTGCGCAGTACACCAGAGTTGTAAAGCAACGGAGAAATCAAGATCTCCGTTGCTTTTATGTCTCGCTATGTTAAATGAGTTTAACATAGCGAGACAGTTTTAAAATAAGCAGCGGACATCTCCGTTGCTTATTTTAAAACTGTCTCGCTATGTTAAACTCATTTAACATAGCGAGACAAAAAAGCAACGGAGATCTTGCTTTCTCCGTTGCTTTAAACACTGTTCTGCTATGTTAAATGGGTTTAACGTAGCGAGACAGCTTTAAAATAAGCAACGGAGATCTCCGTTGCTTATTTTAAAGCTGTCTCGCTATGTTAAACCCATTTAACATAGCGAGACAGTGTTTTTAAAAAACGAGTTATACTAAGGGAAAAAAGTCCGGGGGACCGGACCTTTTCCCATTAGTATATCTCGATTTACAACGGGCACGCTGGCCAATCAGCGTGCACGTTTCGGGGGGGTCATGGTATAATCTGGCAGTTAGTACATATGCCCGTTTTCTAAGGAAACCACTTTGGGGGTGGGGAGTGAAAACCTGTGGAAGGGATTTTGCTTGTACAATGGTCCTGCATCATCCTGTTCATTCTGCCAGAGTATGCCCCATTGCTGAAAGGAATTTGGGCAACACCCTAAATTTACATACAAGTCCTTGTATAGTACTAGGAATCTGTGGGAGAACAGCTCTGCTTATGCCAATATCAATGGGCATTATGTTCAAAGGTGGAACCTGTCAAAATTGTTGTTTCATTTTTGACCCAATATTGTTACTCATCAACAACCCCTGAGGGATTTCATGTTTGGTTAAATATAACTATAGTTCCATGGGTGTAATTTACAATGCCCCATGTCCTAACTGACCAGCACTTTACATCTGCAAAACTGAAAAAAGATACATAAAGAATCTATGAACATAACTAGAGTATCAGAAGTAATTATGGCACAGACGCTTTACTTAAACATTCCAATCTGTGCAATGGTCATACAAGGTTTGTGTTTTTTGGGAAGAAAAAAGTGAAAAGAAATTATAGGAGTAGGGATTGAGATACTTTAATTTTCTTCAGGGAATTACACTTGCAGATTACTTTGAATTCAGATGTTCTCCAGCATCTGAGCGAACATATTTCTATAACCCCCTGCTCAGAATGAAATCCAGTATGTTGAATATTTAAGTACTGACACACCCCTAAGACATTGTATGGTATTCAAGAGTATGAGATTGCTTTATTCCACCTCCATCCCACCTCCATTTGCCTACTCTGTGACTCTGAGTAAGTCACTTAACCAGTCTAGCCTCCAAGATCACCCCTGAAAAGGGGCACTTTGTTCAGTGGGCTTACCTAGTTAACCAGATGACAAAATGAAAAAGCAATAAAAACTCTAATTTTATCTTCCACAAATACCTCATTTGTAATATATGTCTTTCTTCTCTTCCTTCTTAGAAGAAAATGCTTTTGTTGGGGTTTGGAATAACGGTTAAGGTGATTACCTCACAGACAAAATTTACAGGGTTTGATTCTCACCTCTCACGACTCTCTGGTTATTGGTTAGGCAAGCAGTGGTCTGCAGATTACCTGCCTAGTGCTTTCCTATGAATTTATGTGAAAACTTTAATTAGGGTTGGACATTGTCGGAATGGTTAATGTTTTTACCTCAAAGACAAGAGGTACAAGATTTGTTCTCAACTTTGGTTATTGGCCAAGCATTTCCACACCAAACATTGATAATAAGCAGTGCAGCTCTGCATAAAATGTAACACAACAATGTTTTTCTATAAACAGGTGACTTTTTTCACCAAGTACAATGCTGTTTCGGCTACATCTCATACACCCCCCCCCCCCCAAACCTCCACTTCTGGGCCAGAGACAAATTTTTTTTTCCTGAAGCATTTGCACATTATAGTCACATCAGATACAAGGTGGAAAATATTAGTTTAAGCCAAGAGAGTTGCAGTCAGGAAAGCTACATTGTATGCTCACACTCACTTGCTCTCAACATTACTTTATGCATCCCCAATCCTAACAAATCTGTCCAAAACAGAAACCAGCAAAGTGGCAGCCTACTATAATCAAACAGCCAAATTTGCTAATAACTCATCTTTTAGAGACCATCACTTTCATAACCTAAAACAATTGGACTGGCTTGAACTGCCACATTTATTAATCTACAATCAACTTATCACTTATAAGCTGCTCTCCCAACCAAATAAAACATCAGCTTTAAGCAACCTAATTCAGCAGTATTCCTGTCCTAGACAACTCTGCTCCACAAACTGGACAACACTAAGAGATTGGCTTTCACAGTACTTTTTACTGGTGTAGCATCATTAACACCATCTTAATGATGCAACAAAATTTTATTTTCACATACTACCTTAGTGCACTGTACAGAATGGCTATATCACCCCATCACACACAGACGTCCCATTCATTTACCCTTTTGCAGTGGAAAGGTACAGCATATAAAAAACAACTTAGAACAATTTCTTTATACTGCAATACAAGGAAATGTACAACTTCTAGTCTGCTAGTCCTTACAATATGTTCTCTGCCTAGTTATTTGTTTATTCTGTACAGCTGTATCCACTTAACTCTACTAGAAGTAAATTAGAAAGACTTTCAGTCCAGTCTATATTCACAGCAGCCCACCATAAAGTAAAGAAAGCACACTGGTGTCTACACAATGATAAGTGAGCTTTGCCCAGAGATCCAGCATTTCTAATGCTGTCTGCACTGACTGTATATATACTACATCTGAAGTAACTACACAGAGTATGATATAATCTACACCGTTCTTCCCTGTAAATGCCCACTTTGTAGCCAGATGTGATATAACTCATATACTAAAGCATAAACAGTGCAACATAACACAACATAAAATCTCACTGTAACTTACTTTTGTAATGCATAACCAGTACTGAGTAGTCCCTGCTTGCAATGTTTTGTAACTGTACTACTCACTGTAGGAACAATGGACAAAGTGGGCAATACTGGTATCTACTTGCACATTAATAAAAAATATAACCTAAATTCATTTAAACAAGCAAGGCACACTACCCATGTTCACAGTATGCCAAACGTGGATCAAGTAGATAATAAACAAACAACTTGTAGTCAAGTAAATCCCAGTTTATTAAAAAACTCTAGCGCCTTGGCTAATGCTTAGCCTTCAAGGAGTAAATTCAAAATAATACTGATTCACATTTTATACCCTTAAGTACTCAATAAAACACTTAACCAATTAAATAATTAAACATTTAAATATTTACATTTCTACTTAAACAATATGACTTAAAAACACATTTTTTAAACTAAAAAGCACATTTCCAGCAACAATCTATATTTAAACCTTGTGGGTTATAAGTCCCAAATTTCAAAATAAAAAGTCTCCTTGTATAATAACATATTTATCTTATGATTCAGACTACCCATGTTCTCTGCAAATAAGCAGCACAATTCACTTTGTGTATTTTACATTTCAATCACACTAATAGAGTCGGTGGTCCAACAGGTAGCATTCTCTCCTTTGAATTTGTAAGTTCAGAAGACTTCTTTTCCCATACAAGGTGCTTCAATTTATTTTCCTGTCCTGGCACTGCAGTTCAGAATGAAGAGGGGAGGGTGCTGCATTAAGTGTGTCATCTGATCCTTCAGGTGAGACTTTACACTAAGGTCCCATCTGCTTGAGTTGGAGATATCTATGGTGGATATAAAGGACAACATGGCACTTATTTAAAAGAGTAGTGAAATTTCCCTGGTGGCATGATCAAATTTCCCCAAGGCAATATGAATATCACGTCTGGTCTCCCCTTAAAAATAAGGCCTAGGCCTACTGGAATAAACCCAGTCCACGAAGTCTAAATAAATATATCAATTAAATCAGTTTAGTTTAGCACACAGGAAAAACCCAGAGGAGTTATGCTCAATGCTAGGACCCTAAACAAGAAATCCACATCTTACAAGCTCACCTCACTCTGGGGAATATAGACAGCTATGCAGTTACCGAGACATGGTTTAAATCTGCAGAAAGTACTCCGTCTGTGCAAGGCTTCATTGTCTTCCACATATTCAGACCATCAGTTGCACGAACACAGACAAAATGTGGAGGAGTCTCAATCTATACTGCAGCAGGCATAACTCTACGTTGGTTAAAAAAGATGATGCTCTGGAATTTATCCATGTGCAAATCACCATAGAAAAAGTCCCATACCACATCTTGGTAAGCTATAGGTCACTCTCTATGTCCACAGTATTCCAAAGTTTGTACCCAAACCTACTGGAGGCACTCACCATTGATTGAAATATACTATAAATGGCAGACATCAACTACCCCTCTACAGACTGGGACACATGCACTGTCTTATATTTGCAGGCACAGCAATTCCTGGACTTTACTAACACAAGTATCCTTGACCAGACAGTACGCACACCTACCAGAGGTTCAAACGTACTAGACCTGGTACTCACCAATAAGGGAGAGAGCTGCCCCCCCCCCCCCCCACCACCACCACAGTGTCAGGTCCTCACTAGCGAGGACAGACCACAAAGCTTTCTCCTTCAAAATAAAAATCATCTTTGTGACCACAGCAAACCCTGTAACAGTTGGGGACTATTCCAAAGCAAACTACACCAGATTAAGTGATAGTCTGTCAAAATTCATTGCTCCTCCCAACTACAACTTATGTGGAATTGTTCACAGAGACCTGTCCTGTACAATCATGTAAATGGCTGTATACAGCCTGCTGCAGCTACTAGAAGCAAGGCTTAAACAAACTAAAAGCAAACCACACTGGTGGAATCCTAACCTTAAATAGAGTATATAACAAAAGAATAAATGTTATGGCTAAAATCAAGAAGAGCAACTACCATAATGACAGGGGTTTTGACTAATTATGCCCAGCAATGTCAAATACGAGGTTAACACAGCCTCAAAGGCTAAAGACAACCAGAAGGCCTTCTACAGCTATGTCCAAAGCCTCAAAGGCAGCGCACAACAGTGTGCCAAACTGTTGGTCAACGGTGCTATCTTCATTGAACAAGTGACATAGTGAATTGCTGGATGACAAATTCACCTCAAACTTTAATCCCATAAAATACCTACTAGCATAACCCCTCCCCCCCAACTACTAACAGGAAAGCAGGTCCTGGTGGCACTCACTAAGGCCAAAAACACAGCCTCAATAGGCAGTGACAATATCCCAGGATGCCTTCTAAACAGCTGGAAACATGACCTATTCAGAACAACAAGTCATTTTTCAACTATAGCCTCAAAATAAGCTTTGTACCATGATAATGGAGTACTGCAACAGTTATCTCACTTCACAAGGGTGGACCATCAACTGATACCAAAAACTACAGACCTATTAGTCTGATAAGTCTAATATGAAAAGTCATGGAACAAATTATCATGAAAATCATCAACAAAGACACAGGCAACATTCAGGCACTGGACCCAACCCAATTTGGCTTTGTCAAGGGTAGATCATACCTACTAAACCTGGTGGACTTCTTTCAAAAGGTCATCAAGGCAAGAATGAGGTAAAACAGGCCATACTGCCTACCTTGGGTATAGTTGACAAACTCTCAGAAATGGGCATAAACCCTTAGATAATTCACTAGATTGCTTTCTGGTTCACAGACGGGACCCAGTAAGTCAGGACTGGTGACATCACCTCCACTAAGAGACCAGTCACAAGCAGGATACCTCAAGGCTCCATGCTGGGGACCACTCCTATTTGGCATCTAATTCTCAAAGATAAAGGTTAATGTCAAGGGCCTTTGACTGACCAAGTTTGTAGATGACTAAAAACTGGGAGTTATCACAGATTCCTCTCATAACACACACATCTTACAAGAGGGTTTAACACAAACAAATGGCTGGTGCCAATGTCATGAACTAAACCTCAACGCCAAGAAATACATTATGGTGCCTTTGCGAAAACTCCCACCCATGCTATTTATTCCACTGCTAAGACAACCTAAAAGCTGAAACAGTAGTCAAGGACCTGGGAACATATGTAAACAGTAATCTGGCCTTTGACCAACATGTGGCCAAGACAGAAAAAAATCATTCTATGTCAACAAACTTACAAGTAACAGCATGGTACCCAGGTCCATGGAAGTCACAGTGTAGTTTTATTCGACCATCATCACACCCATCACTGAGTATAATGCCTCCTATGGTACGTACTTTGACAAGACATGCAACGGTTAGATCACCCACAAACATTCCTTACCATGTGAATCCTGGGAATAAACACACTGTCCTATATGGATTGCCTTAAAGCCTTATCTTTATACTCCATCTCCTACAAGTTACTGAGAGGCGATCTATGCCTGAAATACAAGGCATCCTTGGATACAGCTCTGATGGGGCATTTGCACATCTACAAAATGAACAGCACAACTCCTACTCAACCCCAAAAACACAAAACTCCTCCTCTTTATTCCAAAAACTTACACCCATAGCAAAGCATCTTTCAAAATCTTTTCAGCAAATGGTACTGAAATTGAGTTAGTCCACCATACCAAACTACTAGATCCAAGGATTTAAAATTTGCTTGTGACATAAATAAGACATGTTGTCGAGACAAATATGCATCTCAGAGGATCAGGAATGAGCTCTTCAACCAAGATACCACCAACTCGGGCATGGTTGGACCTTGGCTTAACATCTCATCCAAAGGATGACACTCAGGAGTGCAACACACTACACGGCAATGATGTGAGAAAAGAACCCACGGCCTTCTGCTCTAAAGGGAAGTGTGCTTCCTTTGCACCACTGACAATAATAGAGACATAGAAAAACTGGGGCCTCCATGCACAGACACAATCATTTATCAGCTGCTTTTAAAACAAAAAAAAGTGTGGCTAGAGTTTTGTATCAAAACTTATCTTGCATCCTAGAGGCATAGAAGTTGAATATTAACGTGACTGCATTGGTGTTATCAGGGAAGAAGTATAAACTAGGAGCTTGCATTAAAAAATCCAAATGCACATCAATGACCGTTCAAAAACTATGATCCAAATAATCAGCTTTGTAGGTTTGACCCTTTTTCATAAATCTAATAAACTCCAGTTATCTACAGGATTTCTAGAGCTATCAAAAGCCTTTGAAATGGTCTCTCACAGTAAACTCCTCAATCAGTTTTCCACCCTGGGTCTAGCATCTACATCTATTCAAGGGTTCTCTAGCTACCTTGCCAAAAGGCAACAAGCTGAAAAATGGCAAGGATTCATCTCCACACAGCTTCTCACTTCCACAGGAGACCCACAAGGATCCATCCTAAGCCCTCTACTGTTCAATAGCTGGTACTTAACGTATTATCGCAACCACATTGGAAAGGACTATCACTATGTTTTCTACCAGCCCTTCAAGATATGTTTTTTCTGGGTAACAAAATCCACCTTTTTTATGATGTACTCTTTACAACACTATTTACTTTCCGGGGTGTAATGGAAAATTACATAAATCATCGGTTGTCCATTTCTTCTGTGCTGTAAATGTTACCACAATGCCTGTTCAAATACATACAAAACAGTGTTTTGACTTTGCGGCTTGAGTCTTAACCTAGTAGAATATAATTGTTGTGAAGCTGAAACTGTAAAGTTAAACAAATGTTTTGAATGTAAATTCACAGTGATTGCCATAACACTTCCACCACAGAAGAAGCGGTGAACCGTTTGCCAAGCCATGACAGCAATGCCAGGTCTCTTACTGTGGGGAGCGCATGAATCAGCTCAGTAGCCACGCTGCTGCAGTATTCAGAGTGCAAGGCTGCCAGAATAACTGAAATGGTAGAAAAATAATTCACTGTTAAGCAGTAGAGAACATTCAAGCAAAGTGATGGGAAATCGTCTGCCTGCCTCACTGCTGAGACAAAAGGACGTCTTGTTCAACCACAAACAGCCTGAAACGCTAAACGTCCATGGTACCATTGAGCGGTCACGCACTTGCACTACATTACAAGGGGGAATCCCAAAGGGTGTTAGCCTTACATGTTTGACTGTGGTACTTCCTCTACTATCCACCAAGCAAACAGCCAGCTCACTCCATTACACTATACCGCTGGTACTGACTGTCATGCCGTTTGACCATCTTACTACGCAGAACTGCATACTGAGTCATGTAGAATGTGGTTGCGATAATATGTAAGTACCCAATATTTTTATCAATGCCCTACATTTACCTTTTTGTGAAGGTACCTTGATTCAATACGCAGATGACTCTACCATCATCTGCTCTTCAAACACCTTAACTCACCGCCAAGAAAAAGCTCAACAAGCTGTCATCTCCATTGAAACCTGGCTTACAACGTCACAACTCTTACTCAACCCCAAAAACACAAAACTCCTCCTCTTTATTCCAAAAACATATACCCCTAACAAAGCATCTTTCAAAATCTTTTCAGCAAATGGCACTGAAATTGAGTTAGTTCACCATACCAAATTATTATGAGTCATAACAGATGATAATCTTAAATCTGACTTGCACATCCAAAGCAATATCAAGAAAGCCCATCAAAAACTAGGCATGCTCTACAGAAGAAAACATTTTCTGTATAGCTTTATTCACTAATTTGGTATTAAGTGTTAGCCTATTACTATTTAAACAGGGTTTTTTACATTCGGAGTATTTTCTGATGAAGTCTGGGAGGCGCCTGGACGAAAACGCATGTCTTGTGAAGCGTTAAGCTTGTATGTACTAGCCAATAAAGAGTGGAGTTTTTGTCTCTTCGAAATCCAGTCTGTTTTGTTTATTAGTTACCTTTTTGACTGGTTCCTCATTTTTTGGTTATTGGTTTGCGTATGGAGGAGTTTGAAGGACAGAATCTTGCTGACACACACAACGGATGTTGTCATGGGTCCGAAGTGGGTGAATTTCGCAAACTTGCCAGTCAACTTAGCCAGCTTGTCAACCTACTCACTCCTATTGGCCAGGGGCTGGCTGCTTTGCTCTCTAACACCAGCGTTCCATGTAACCAGGAGGGGGCGTCTACTTCTGGTTTCCCGCAACGCGCACATGGTTCCCATTTGGGACTTTCAACCACTAACAGACCATCCACCAGTGGACACATTGTCTAATACACCCACTGTTTTTTGTATGCAGGACAGGTTATCCCCTGTGGCGGGGGAACCCGGCAGGCCGTGCTCAAGAAAAAGTGACTTCTTCCCAGGTAGATTTAACTACTTGGTTGGCAAACAAGTCTTACTTTCAGAAATCTGATAACTCTAATTGTAATCCGCCGCTTCTGGACAACTTTTCACATGGACTAGACCAGTTACACGACTACCTTTTAAGGTACAAATCTTTGTCTTTAGACATTATGTATTTGAATGAATGTATAACAGCGGGCATTGTACCTAAGGGGTTGCGTATACACAAATACCCCAATAATGGTGTAGTAGGGTCTGCTTTTTATTCTGAACTATTGATTATTTTTGATAAATGTGGTTTTGATATTTTGAGGATTATCATTAAGAACAGCGAACGTGAAATGGATAGCCTTAAAACTAGTATTGACAAACTTAATGAGGTCATTACCAATGATTTATTATTCAGTATTGAACAGGAAAAGGCAAGGTACTTTAATATTAGAAAATGTGTAGCTGAGAAATGTGAAGACATTCTGAAAAGAAAATACAAAAAGATGGATAGAGACTTCAAGGAGTACAAGGACGGTAGACAATACCCGGCCCCAAAGACACCCCCCCATTATTTTCAAGATGGTAGGAACAGTTCAGGGGGGAATTTTAATCAAAATCATAATGCACCGGAGAGGGACGACAATCCTAATATTGTAAACACTTCCTTGGACACCCACGAGTTTGTAAATGGCTCCTATGACCATGTGGCGGGTAGGTCCGAAAGGATTAAGAACTTGAACAAGCCTCAGGGAAACCATTTTTACAAGGGCCCTGTAAACCACAGGGGGGAGGGTACCCCAGGTACCAGAGATACTAGATTCCGGTGGTATTTTGAAAGAAAATTATGTTTTTAGTTTTTTAGGGTTCAACATTTTCAACTACAGTGATCTCATTGTTAATGACGATTTTTTTAAACTTTTCATTAAGGGGTTCAAGCTTATCCCAGCCCGTAAAAGTAACTTGACAAGGGTTATTATGAACATTAAATTGTTTGTACGTAAATTGAACCTTGAGTTTATTTTTCGGCAGGTGGCTACAAATAACCAGACCACAGCACCTCACAGGTCTAGCACCTACAACCCTCCCTTGCACCCCCAACTAAAAAACTTGGAACAGGTACTTGAGACGGAAGTTCATAGGGTGCACCCTCACACCTGGGTTTCCCACAATTTGACTATCAACGAGGAAACATTATTGCGGGAGTTGGCTTCTAACCCTAATGTGAGGGTGATGAAGCCGGACAAAGGTGGGGGGATTGTGCTAATGGATAGGATCCTTTACAAGGAGAAGATGCATACCGTGTTGCATGATGGCACTAAATACAGCCAGGTGTCACTGAACGAAATATACATCTCATATCACAAAATCGACTTGGCTCTTAAAGATTTGTTTGACCAAGGGGTCATTGATTTTGCTACTTATACATTCTTGGAAAATAACAAGCCTAGGGTGTCATCCCTTTTCGGTATACCCAAGGTACATAAAAATATCAAGGATCCACCCTTAAGACCTACTGTAGCCTCTGAAGGCTCTAAAACTACTCCCTTGGCTAAATACTTAGATTGGAAATTGAAGAGGTTATGGAAACAGGATGAACATATTTTATTGGACTCCTGGGACTTCCTTATCAATGTCAGACCAGATTTGTTTTCCAAGGATCTGATTTTTGTTACTATGGACATTGTTGATTTATTCTCGGTTATCCCACATGATCTTGGGCTTGAATGGTTGGAGGAAGCCCTTAGACTACAAGAGGGAGTATCCGAGAATGATATATTTCTATGCATATAACTGGCTGAACTTATACTCAAGAGCAATTTTTTGTTCTTTGAGGGCGAGTTCTTTCGGCAGGAATGGGGTGTTGCTATGGGGGCCAATTGTGCCCCTACATATACCAATATCACTCTGGCTATGTGGGAATGTAAATTTGTATTCAATAGCCCCTTTTCCAAATCATGGAAATTGTACAAAAGATTTCTTGATGATATCTGTTTGTTTTGGGATGACTGTCTAGCCCAATTGGAACAATTTCTTGATTATTTGGCACATACTACCACCTTTTTAAAATTCACATATGAAGCCACTCCCCTCTTGATGCACTATCTTGATGTTGCCATCACCAAGACCGAAGGGGAATTTAAATCTAGAATTCATAGGAAGGTTAAATCTTCAAATTCCTATATATGGTTCTCCAGTGCTCATTTACCAAAAAAGTGTTATCATCAAGGGCCAGTTAGTGAGGGCGAGTCGAATGACCTCTCTGGAAGAAGATTTTTTACAATGAATGTGATATTATTACTGGGATATTTTTGCAAAGAGGTTATCCCCAGGGTATGATTCAGGAGGTCAGGGATGAGGTTATGGCAGGTCGATATGACAGATATCCCCCTATTTTGTGGAACAGCTCTTTCTCAACGCAGCATCAAAAACCTAGTGAGGATGCTGATTTGCAGTATAATACAGCCTTTGTTACTGACTTTAATAAGGACTCCTACTTCCTTAGAGGTGTTACTGAAAGAGAATGGGGCAAATTTGTTGAACTTACAGACCTTGAAGTCTTCAAGAAACACACCCTTAAGTTTATTTACAGAAAGGGACAGAACATTAAGGACATGCTTGAACAGAATAACAACACCCATGTACCCTCCCATAGGAAGAAAGGGATGTATAGGTGTGGTTCTTGTCCCCAATGCCCCCGCATTGCCCACACAGAAAGTATTTACATTAAGGGAAGAAACAAAACTTTGTCAAGCAATACATACACCAACTGTAATAGTTTTGGGGTGGTCTATATTGCTTCATGTGGTCAATCTGAGGGGTTTTATGTAAGGAAAACAGAGGCAAATGAGATGTTGAATATATGAACACCTCAATGATATTAGGAAGTGCAACTCTACCAATGCACTATACAGACATTCATTAACCTGTGGGGGAGCTAATTTTACTTTTTTTGTATTAGAGGTAGTACCTAGGGATATCAGGGGAGGCCCATGGGAATCTAAGTTGGCTTATCGTGAAACTTACTGGCAAATAGTTTTGGATGCCAGTAAATCCCTGGGTCTAAACGATCATATTTCCTTGTTACCCCTGTTAAAACTCAGGGTGGCTAAATTGTGATTTTTAACTAGACTTGTTATTTATATTTATACATTTTTTTCTGAGGATGGATGTTTTATACTTTTTAGAAATGTTTTTATATTTTTAAGAAACTCTTTCATCTTTTTAATATGTGATTTGTGTTGTGTGTATAGTGTTATCCACTTCTTCTTCTTTTGGCTTTTCCCGGTTAGGGGTCGCCATAGCGAATCATCTGTCCTCTCATGATTGGCAGTGGAGTTTTGTGGTGTCGAGTTGCCAGCCCAGTGCCCAACCTTCCACAGAAGGCATACACACGCACACACTCACACCTAGGGCCAATTTAGATTGTCCAATCCACCTACAGCATGCCTTTGGGATGTGGGAGGAAACCGGAGCATCCGGAGGAAACCCAAGCGACCACAGGGAGGACATGCAGACTCCGCACAGAAGGCACCCCAGCCGAGAATCAAACCGGAGAACCTCTTGCTTTGAGGCGACAATGCTAACCACTGCACCACCGTATAGCTTTATCCACTAATTGGGTATTAAGTTTTAGCCTATTACTATTTAAAAAGGGTTTTTCACATTCTGTGTATTTTCTGATGAAGTCTGGGAGGTGCCTGGATGAAAACGCATGTCTTGTGGAGCGTTAAGCTTGTATGTACTAGCCAATAAAGAGTGGAGTTTTTCTGTCTTCGAAATCCAGTCTGTTTTGTTTATTAGTTACCCTTTTGACTGGTTCCTCATTTTTTGGTTAAACGAGATAAATCCCCTGGACAAATCCTATACTTATACTCAACAGCAAAAAAATGGAACTCCTTGCCTGTAACCACCAGAAGTATTCCTAACCTACCCACCTTTAAATGCTCCCTAGTAGAATACCTTACAAAATCTTGGACCTGCTCCTGTGCCAATCCTGGCTGAACTTACTCACTATTCTTCCCTCACCCCCTTCAACCTAGATCACACTCACAATCCTCTCCAGCCTCCTACTCCACTCCATTTTGTTTTCCCCACTACCTTACCTTATTTAATTCATCTCTGCAGACCTTTCCTCTACCCCTTTCCCTCCCTACTCACCTAAACTACCTGAAGACACCCTTATCTGCACTCTTTTTATAATCTCCTTCTCTCCATCCTTCTTCCTTCTATAAACCTAATATGAACACCTCTCTCACACTAAAACATCATTCAATTTCAACTCACCGTCTCCAATCATGTAATCTCTGACATCTCTTTAAATATCTTATTAGAATTCTCTTGGGTCTCTTACCACATACTAATTTATGTAATAATAAAACAAGTGAATTTTTCCTCACATACTCTCTTCAACTAATTATTGTTTTTCATTGCACTCTACTATGAAACATTTGTTATATGTTTTTCTCATTATAACATTTTTTTACTCTTATGTTTTGTAGTGTAACATGATACTTTGGGATTTAAAATATCTGTACTTGATTTTTGAAATATTGTGATTGTGGAGCTTCTCTCCCCAGGTCTCCTTTGAAAATGGGCACTTACTAGCCTGGTCGGACTTTTGTGGCAAACAAATGTTAAATAAATAAAAAAATAATAAATAATAAGAACACTGAAGTTCCTAATGTGTCTTGGAAAGTTGCTCCGTATAGACATGCAACACATCCTTCTAGGAAACAAAACAAAAGCAGAAATTAAAACATCCACTGCGCTGTCCTTCCACTGCAAACACTTACCATATAAACAGTTCCCAAAATGCTACCACTAACAGTGTAAAATAAAGGAAAAAGTCACAATTCCTATATTTTCAAAGGTGAACTAAATGTTGCTTTCCTGTAACACGCCTCTCAGTTTATCCCAGATGAACAAGATCATAGCTGCAAACAAGCTTCATCCTAAAGCCATGGATTTAATTTCTTCAGTATCTTCAGTCTCCATCTATCTGCTGTGTGACTCTGAACAAGACAGTTCATCCGCACTCATGTGTCATCATTGAGATGAACTTACAGAAAAATTAAAAATTGCATCATTCTTTTCAAAAGCAACATTCCTTTGGCAACCATATATTTGTTAAGCAAAAACATACACACACATATCCAATAACAGGCTCCTAATGCAAACCAAGTGCAGCAGCTCTTTATGCAAGTTAGGAGAGCTCATCTTCATACACGTCAAGTCAGTTCATAATACCTGCTGCGTTTTCCTGAGCTGCTGGATGAAAATATACCACATCACACATGAGAAACAGTAAAATTTCCCCTAGTCAGAATAAGTACCACATTTGGTCTCCCCTGAATAAAAGGTGACTGGCCTTCTGGAACTACAGATAGATAAAATATTTATGAAAGTAAACTGAAAAAGCAAGGCACTGTTTCCAGGACAAACCATATTAAAAAACTACAAAGTAATGATATTGTGGCTACTGTGTACTTATAAACCACAATGACATTAAGGAAACAAAGTTTCCAGTAATACCACTGTAACATAGTACAAATTAAGTTCCTATGTGGAACATGCTGCAATGCTTAATTTACTGCATAACTATTTAACAGTTGTTAGCTCCTGTGTAAATGGGCTGGTCCATCAACCACAAGCCACGTCAAGGGCATGTATATACAAATGTGCTTGTAGGTTGTGAGTTTTGTGTGTGTCTGTGCATCTTTATCGCTACCTATCACTGTGTATGCATAAATGTATACATGTATACACATACACACCACAAGTATGTAATGAATAATTGCCAATGACATTGTTTAAAACACAAAACATCTACATACTCTTTGATGATAACTTTTTTTAGATTATTTAGTTGGCAATGATGGTGATCACAAATGTAAACCAACAGGGTACATTTGTAATTACCAAAACTAAAACAAAAATCAACTTTTGGACAAGAACCTTCACTCCCTTTGCACCCACACACATATAAATTAAACATACTGCTTTCAGGGTCACACAACCTTGTAGAGAGGGGGAAAATCCCTGAATTATAAAACAGCTGATCTGCTGAAGTTCAACCATTACATAATTTGACCAACTATATCATGGGCAAATAATACCAACATTTCGGCATGCAATGACAAATTGTAAAACACCCTTACATGCATGCTTGTGTGTGTGTGTGTGTGTGTGTGTGTGTGTGTGTGTATATATATATATATATATATAGATATATATATATATATATATATGGGTCTATATGAGTAGATCGACATGTCATAACATCGACATCCACTAGTACGACACGGAATCACCGACAAGTCGTATTAGCGAAACCTGAAATGATCGACATTTACTTGTTCAACAAACAAGCAGAATGCAAGAGTAGTAAATGAAAACTGTGTTACATACATAAAAATTGAATAAACACGTGCAGGTAGTGAGCAAATAGAGAGGCAGTGTACAAGTTAAATACCCGCGTTACTCAGAGCGATATGTGCTCTGCACCGAAGAAAAATGGCCAACACAGATTTGATAAACTAATCTGTAATATGGAAAACTACTCTAATGTTGACTTTGTGAAAGGTATCGCAAGGTTATGTTGGATGTTTGAATGCTATCGCAAGGCAGTTTGAAATGGCAGTAGTCCGTTTTGCAATTTGTAATATTTATTTACTGTCGTGGTGAGGATTTGTTTATACGACGTGTTTTGTGTTTGAGTTATGTGGCGGATCGACACTATAATGCAAGTGTATTATATAGTACACTGTTGTGGGATATTTGATTTGGACTTGTCGAACAAGTAAATGTCGACTATTTGAAATTTCGCTAACATGAGTTGTCGGTGATTTCGTGTCGTACTAGTGGATGTCGATGTTATGACATGTCGATGTACTCATATAGACCCATATATATATGTGTATGTTTATATGCTTGTTGTTTGTTTGCTTGTTATTTCCCTGGAAGCTAATTCCACCTAATACGCAACTTCTCAGCGCTTCTGTGGATCACTAGTGATATCTGCATTGCTTACTGTACTTATTTCCTTGTTTCACTTGAAAGAAAGTTACTGTTTGTCGTTTTTGCATTTAGTTACTTGTAACACATTGCACTCAAGTTACCTGGCACTTGCTCACTAAAGCAATTATATAAGTCAGCACTAAAAATTAAAAGCACTACACCCTCACTCCCCACTGGCCCTTGTTTTCAGTTAAGGATTTCCCCAATATTATTCTAACATGTCCAAAGGTCAGTTGTCAATCTCCTCTCCGGTCCAGCTGGTGAATCTGGGAATCTTGAGGCAATGTTATAACTGCCTCATGTACACAGACAACCCTCTCCTCCTCCCACATAACACAAATACTTGAGAGAGATGCAGCTATTTAGCCAAACTGGAGGCTGAGCTCTCTCAACTCAGGACTGGCAAGACCAGACAGGAGGAGAAGGCAACTACACACACCACAAAACCAGCCTCACATAATGCTACCACTCCACTGAATCAAACACATAAACACACAAAAACATACTCGGAGGCTCTGAGTAAAATTTACCTAAACAGCAGAGGCCTCCAAAGCAGACACCCAAACAACTGCTACCTCAAGACACCCCACAAGCAACACATAAACCACAAAAGCAGTGTGCAAAGCAGTCACAGCCCTTAAGGCCAAATACAACACCAAACATACTTGTCATAGGTGACTCCATAGTCAGACACACTGACGTCCCACTCACCAGGCTGAACAAGGAGAGGGTCACAGTAAGCTGCATATCGGGCGCTAGAATCCGCCACATAACACAAGCACTCGGGTCACTCCACGGCAAGTACAAATATGACACAGTCATTGTCCATGCTGGTGTGAACGACCTGAGACGTACCTCCCTGGACTACATGAAAAGAGACATAGAGGAGCTCTCTGATTATGACCCTAACCCTGAGCAGTATCCTTCCTTCACCAAGAATAATGCCACAATATAGAGACAAGATGATCAGCTTTAACAACTGGCTTAATGTCTGGTGTCATTCAAAGGGGATCCAGTGTCTGTCTGCCTGGGATGACATGCTTGACAAGCCACGCTGCTTCAAGGGCGGCTTGCACCTGTCACCCCTGGGATTCCGGATATTGGCTAAGGCTCTTGCCACCCCCATAGTGCCTTTTTTAGGCAAGGCTCAAATTCTAAACCTACCACCCTAGAAAACAAAAATGGGAAGAAACTGAGGGTAATGCTGCTCAATGCCAGAAGTCTAAATCTCAAAATGCACGCACTCAAGGCCCTTCTCAGTATGGAGAACATCGATGTCTGTGCTGTAACTGAAACCTGGTTCAAGGCTCCTGAGAGCACCCGGCACTATTAGGTTTTACCTCATATCATGCGTTCGGCCCCAAAACCGGACCACACCACAAAAGGAGGGTGTATCCATATTCATAAAGGATACCCACACCTCCAGGTTGGTGGCAACGCACTAAGCTTGGAAACCATCCAGGTGCAACTAACCATAGGCAAAACTGCTCTACAAATTGTAGCATGCTACAGGCCACCCTCTCAAACTCAGGAACCCCACACAGCCTTCCTGAAGACACTGGAGGGTATAAATGTATCTCCAAACACCATCATATTGGGTGACTTCAACTACCCGAATATAGACTGGGAACATTACTCAAGCCCTAACTTTCTAGCCCAACGGTTCCTGGAGTTCATAAATTCAAATGTCATGGAACAGCTAGTCACTGTTCCCACGAGAGGAGAAAATATAATAGATCTCATTGTCACAAACATGGGGACAAAATGCTCCACACTGGAAGTATAACCCTCATTGGTGAGATCTGATCATAAAATCTCACTGGAAATCCACATCCCGCCCCCACCCCAAACAAAAAAGACCATAGTGAAGAACTTCTCTAAAGCAAACTTCACACTACTCAAGACTGGTGTAGTATCTTTCAAGGCCCCTGAGCCAGAGGAAACCACAACCCAAGCTGCGGAAGCCCTTACAAATGCCTTCTATGAACACCTCCAGGACTGCATGGATCAGGCAATCCCAAATAAAACCAAGACTCTTTCCACAAAGGGCAAACGTCCAGTCTGGTGGACCCCAGCCATTAACAAACTTTACAATAAGAGGAGAAAGCTATTACATGATAGAACAAAATCCATAAAAGGGAAGTCACCTCTGATCATTATTAGTAAAAAAATACGAGCACTCATAAAATCAACTAAGGCCAATTTTGAGAGAAAAATTGCCATGGATTCGAAGGACAATCATAAGGCCTTTTTCAGCTATGTTAGGAACCTGGGTGGAAACTCCCAGATATGCTCAGAATTAGTCCAAAATGATACAAAAATCACTGAACCCACAGACATTGCCAACATACTGGCTGACAGGTTCAGTGCAAACTCACCCCTCTCCCCTAAAGGAGAGATAACTATCCCAGCCGAGTGTAGCCTCCCGGACATCTCAAATGCGCAGGTGAAAGCTGCTCTCTCTAAAGCTAAAAACACAGCATCAATGGGACTGGATGGTGTCCCGGCTGTGTGCTACATGAGCTAAATGAGGAATTAACCCGCACATAAGGCAGCTGTTTAATCTCAGCCTTACCACAGGATACGTGCCCAAGGAGTGGCGTCACGGCAACTGTGGTCCCACTCCACAAAGGCGGCACCTCTACGGACCCTGGTAATTACCGCCCCATAAGCTTAACAAGTCTAGTCTGCAAAGCTATGGAGAGGATCATAATGGAGCTCATAAACAAAGATATAGGGGACTTGCAGACATTGGACCCGACCCAGTTTGGCTTTGTCAAGGGAAGATCATGCCTTTTGAACTTGGTCGACTTCTTCGAAACAGTCACCAAGGCCATTGATGAGGGAAAGGCAGTCCATACAGCCTACCTTGACCTTGCAAAGACTTTCGACACAATACCCCACTCGGGTATTGTAGAAAAACTTACCAGCTTAAACGTAAACCCATATGTCACAAGATGGGTTGCAAACTGGCTTAAAGACAGAACCCACAGGGTTAGAGTTGCTGGCGCTGTGTCAGACTCCAAGCCGGTCACAAGTAGTGTCCCACAGGGCTCGGTCCTTGGCCCCCTATTGTTTGGCATCTACTTCTCAGAAGTACAGGCCAGCATGGGAGGACTTTGGCTGACAAAGTTTGCAGACGACTGCAAACTGGGTGCCATAGTGGAAAGTGCATCGGACACGGATATCCTTCAGAAGGGACTCACGGAAACAGATAGCTGGTGCCAGAGCCATGGCCTGAAGTTAAACACCAAAAATGTATAGTCATACCCTTCGGGAAAAACAAGGTAACCCCAAGCTACCATATAGGTGGCAATCCACTAAGCACAGAAGAGGTTATCAGGGACCTGGGGACCCAGGTTGACAGTGGCCTTTCTTTTGACACTCACATTGCTAAAGTGGTTAGAAAGACCTTCTACATTGCCCACCTGATCATGAAGGGATTCACATCCAGATCTAGTGAGGTCATTGTTCCCTGTACTCTTCACTTATCAGACCAATGATTGAGTACAATGCCCCATTCGGGATGTATCTCACCCGACATCTGCAGCAATTGGAGAGACCCCAAAAGTTCCTCACCAAAAGGATAAAGGGACTCCAAAATCTGTCATATGCTGCCAGATTGAAGAAACTCCAGCTCTATTCAGTCGCATACCGTCTGCTCAGAGGTGACATGTGCCTGACATACAAGGCCATGTCCAACCCGGAATTAATGGACATGCTCCACCTCAAAAAATCCAAATCCACCAAAACCACTAAAGCAAGCGACTTAAACCTTAGCACGGATATAAATAGGACGTGCTGGAGGGATAGATTTATCACTCAGAGACTCCCTATGCTGTGGAATAAAATCCCGGTCCATGTGAGGCAAAGCACCTCGCTGACTCTGTTCAAGAGAAATCTAGACCTGTGGATGGGAGATCGTAGGTTTACCCCGGGAATCATCTCTGTGTCACTGCTGGACAGAGGCACAACAAACTAATGGGCACAGTATTTTTTCATATAAGGGGTGGCGTAAGCCACAAAAATTTGGGCTAGGCTTATAAATGCCTTAGGGCAGATAGCCTAGTATAAACCTATGAACCTATATATATATATATATATATATATATATATATATATATATATATGGATCTATTTCAGAAACTCAAAATTCATATGGTTGAGACCCTATGACTGAATTTCTGAAAACTCAAACTTCAAAAAAAAAAAAAAACACACCCCCACCCCCACCCACACAAAAATCTACTTTTGTTTACATTTTTGTAGGGGAGCAAGCCCACCCTGCACCCCCACTCTCTGCAAATTATATATACCAACTCCAAGATCACACTAAAGTGGTATTGGGTAAATTTCACGATCCCCTCTGTACCACGAGCTCCATTCAAAAGCTTAGAGTTTTCAAAAACTTGATCATATGGTCTCAACCATGTGAATTTTGAGGTTGTGAAAACTCAGTCACCTGATAGGGACTCAAACACACACACATGCACAGAATATACTATGCTGTATATATTTATACATGAAGACTCTGTAAAGGTAAGAAAACTGTCTAAATTTAAAAAAATTGGAGATGTAGTCTGCAGTGAGCTATAACTGGAGCTAGACACTTTCTGAGCACTGATGGTGCAGTGGATAGTCCAAAGGGTAGGGCAGAAAACTGATAACACGATCCAGACACATAAATCCTTAAACTGAAATCTGAATGAATACAGGCATGATATTAAGCATTTTTTAAATCTGCTATTGCCAGAAAAGTTAAATGAGGAAGAAGGGATAACAGGTTATGATGTGACAACATTCTGAACTTGAGAACTTTCACAAATCGGTTTAGGAAAGCAAGAATGAAAGAAAAGAAATAGTCTCCGAGCATTTTCTTTCCTTCTTTGGCATGAAAAACATCCTCCAAATCTGGGAAGGAGGACAGAGGGATACAGAGGAATCTGGTCAAGTAGATGTAGAATTACCACATGGAAAGGAGAAATTTCCTCCCACTGCCATCTGTAACCTTAATGAATGATCTTCAGAACATGTTTGTCTGAAACTGTTGCCAAAGACAAAAGTAGAGATTCAGACTTTCTGGAAGGGGAAAGGGACTGCCAGGGTGGGAGAAGGGACATGGTCCCTTAATTAGTCATTCCGATATGTTGGACTGTCTTTGTTTTGGGAAGTTCCTTATTCTTTTTGGAACCCCCTTGCCATTGCTTCTTAAATGTCTGTTTACCAGCATTTTGTCGAGATTGTTTAATGTATTTCTTGAATAAAAATTGGATGAGGGGTTACAGAATCTCTTAGACAATTTGGAAAAGGAGGGCTGTAAAATATTAGCTATTCCCTGTAACAGATTACCCCACTCATAACCTCCACAGCAGAGGGACCAAAGGAAAGTTTAAAATCTAATTTTTCACATCATCTGGGAGGTTCTGAGTATGCAGTCAGGTAAACCTCAACAGTTCCCAAGACCACAGCCTTGGAAGAAGTATCAAGAGAGTCATCCGCACACTTTAAACAATGAGTTGTGAACTGTAACATGGAAGAAACTAAACCACTTAAAGCAGATTTTCCCTCTCATGAAGAAACTACAGACAAAACATTCCTCTTCCTTTTTAGGGGCAGCAGGTTGCCTGTCAGAAAAACTGCAGGCAGTGACACACATCCTTGAATACTAACAGTACTAGATGAATGGGTGAAGGTTCTGGAAATTCCATTAGTAATGTGTCATAGCATTTTCTATGGACTGAGACACCTCAGTATTCTCCCACTGAAAACACTTGCACATTCTGGAAACACAGTACAAAGCACTGGCTTCAATGAATGAGAAGCCCCCCCAGGAAGACTATGATACTGTGCTCTCCTCCTGAATCTAAATCAGAAATCCGAGGTGAAAGCCCTGCACCTGTCCCTAAATTTTCCTGCATAGATTCAGAATTTTAAATCTCTTCAGGAAATGAGGAATCGTTTTTTTTTTTTTTTTTTACCAGAAACCACTATATAACGAAGATCAACAGCCTGAATTAGACTTTGAGCCAGATCTAGTAAACTACAGTAAACAGAGTCATTAATGGCAGCAGCAGCTTCCCCAGGAATGGGCACATCATTCCAATGAAACAGGGAATAATTCCCTGCTCCCTCTCCCAGCACTGACAAGATTGAATCTCTTATCCACTGAGGGAACCCAAACAACTGCAGAGGATGTGGCTAACCCTCAGTCCACAGTGGCTGTAGGTACTACACTAGATAGGTCCAGTGGTCTCAGGAACCAGCTTGGGCAACAGCAGTAACCCATCTGTATGTCAGACAAACTACTAGCTTGCTTATTTTTTTTTTGTTTGTTTTATTACTGTGGCTGAAAGAAGAACCTATCATGGGAAGGGTAGTTTGTTCCATGGTCAAGCCGAAAATGGTGCCTCTTTTCCAGAGAAAACAAGCAGCACAGGCTGGTGAATATTTAAAGTTGTAAAACGTCACTTATTTCCCCAACAAAATCACAGTAAAAAGCACTTTAATATGCTATGAAAGCAGCAAAATTAAGGTAAGAGTAGAAAAACTGTTTTCAACTATTTTTAAAATTGACAGAAAAAAGTGCTCTCCCATTTAAAAGGACAGTTATGTCTTGTGACAGTCCACTAAAATGAAATCTCTTAGAAAAAAATAACTTTCCTAACCAGGAATGTACATTAAAGAATAAGTAGTGTTAAAATGTGGAAGATTTTTCCCCCAAAGGGAACGGATCTAACCAGCAATGGAACACCACCAGGCAACTGTCAACTGTTGATCCTCAAAAACCACCTGTCTTTGGAGACAGGAAAGCTCTGAAGGACTTGCTGCTCAAACCTGCATTTTTAGGCGGCTCAGCTCTAACTGTCTACTGGTTTGAGTATGTGGAAATTGTCCTGAAACTATGGAAGCTAGCTGGCTTTTATATACAGGTAAGGCTACTGAGCAGTGATCAATATGATGAACACAGAAAGTCATCTTCATCAGAATCCATTCCAATAAGCAAATAAATCTGGGAAGAATAAGCTAAAGACACCTCCCCAAAATTTAACCTTCTTCTTCAGGAGAAGACGACTCCCTAGTGCTCTTTAAAGGGTTGTCAGAAGAAGGAATACATACAGGAGAAGTAACTGACAAAACCATGAGGAGGCTTCAAAGCTATTAAGGCTTTAAAATAGCTTTGGATAAAACCTTGCTATTCTTTCTGGTGGTCCTTTAGAAACAGGAGGAATATGCCCAGTTTTCTGATTCTTTTTAACAGGTATGTCCATCCATATAAACCTTGGAGGTTCCCAACACTAACATACCTCTATTAATGATCCTGACACTTCTTCCTGAACAAGAATTTGTGGAATCCACCCAGGCCCTGATGAAATCAACAGTTTAGGTTCCTCCTTCTCATCCGTAATGGACATCAGCTGAGCACCAGTACACAAGCAAACAGCCTGCCCAATATCAGCCTCCAACAGGGTCATGGCAGTTAAGCCAGGGGTCTGAACTGGATGGTTCATAGTCTCATCAGACACAACAGAGATGCCCCCCACAGGGTCTAAATACTGGTTTCAGTTTTTTCATCTTCTTAAAAAAAAGGCTGGACATCCAGGTGGGAAGACCCCGAAGCCATAGTTCCTTGAGCAAAAAACTTTAACGTTCTGATTTTCAAAACAGACTGAGAAAGAATAAAAACTACTGTGTGGGGTCTTAGGAACAAAGGATGGCAAATAGAACACTCTTGATGACTGTGTTCTGCCCAAGGCTTAGTAGTCTACACCTAGGCTTAAGACCTACAGACCAAAAACAAAAAGGTGTGTTCGGACTGACAGCAAAGTTGTTCTAAGAGATTTGTGCTCATACATCACAAATGTACCTTATGCTTTGTACGCAAAACATACACACATGGAAGGGCCAAGGCTTTGGCGTGCTGGCCAGACATATGGCTACCCTCGGCAGGACTTCCCTATAGTAAGGAATACTGCAACAGTGATTACAGAAGAACATCACTTGCTTCATTTTAAAGAAACATCACTATATTTCCAATGTACTTTTTATATCTCTGCCATAAGTACTATTTACACAAGTATTTACATAATTTTGGATAACATGTACTCTTCCAACATGGTGAGAATCATTACAACCTGCATTTTTCTTTTTTTAATTGTTACTAAACTTTTGTAAATAGATTTAGTGTTAAATTTTAGATATCTTGTAACCTACGTTTTTATTGTTACTAAATACCTACATTGTTATTGTTGTTGTTACTAAATTCTTTCATAACATGGAGCTTTTCTCCCCGGGCCTCCACTGAAAATGGATATGAATCCAGTTGGACTTTCCCGGTTAACAAATGTAAAATAAATAAAAATGATATGTTACACAGGCCCAAGGCTGCACAAAAATCAGGTTTGTTGTACCAAAGCAGAACAAAATAATATTAGCCCACTTGGCTTAGTATAGTGCATGTATGAACTTAACAGTGCCATCATGAAAGGCCATACAGCTCACATAACCAGTCCTGTAACACCTTCTCCATCCTAAGGCTGTTCAAATGACAAATTGCAGCTCCTGCCAGGCCTTCCCTTCAGCTTCACCAAACATAGAAAAAAATCTCCACCTGTGTTTACCTCAGGCCAACTGACTTCTAGTCTACATGTCATTTTAAACAGGAAAGAACTGAAAGACACAGACTGCTGATATCTGTTAAAATGGTATAGAATTGATCAACAGTGTCGGGGAAAACCTCCGCATGTTTGTGATCTTAAAAAGCAATCTGAAAATAAATTGATTTACCTATCAAAAAGTAGGCTCTCCTCTACGAAATATCTTCTAAATTAGGCATGAACCTGACACTAAAAAAAAATTTAAACATGACAAGGCAAGAAACACATCATAAAACTGCACAGAAGGAAACAAATAAATGATTTCAGTCAAAAAATATATGACCACTGCAACAAGTCAAGTCTAGAATCCTTTCATCACTATATCAACACTGTTAAAACTAACAATCTGTTCACGTTCAAATTTTTAAGTACAGTTTTTTAGATGGTACTCACCCACAAACAGTGGGATTTGTTTTACTTATAGTTAAAATATAAACAATGATTTTCAAGAAGAGCTTTTAGGAATAGACCCACCAGGTTTGTATAAGCCTGATCATTCAGTTCCATTATCAGGATACAGAATATTCTTACATATTAATTTTTAGGGTATATAACATGCTTACAGTCAGACACATAAACACATGCACAGGCTAACGGGTATCAAAGTACTTACAATGTATTACTTCACTTTTGGCCATAGAATATGTGACTATGTTACTGAAATTTATAAGCACATATGTAAAATAACTGACTTTTAACAGTAGCATTTTCTAAGCAATGTTTGAAATGTTAAACTTGCAACTGACTTTACAGTTTGTTTGTGTCTTTCGGCTTTTCCCGGTTAGGGGTTGCCACAGCAGAACTCTGGTCTGCTAATAATTGGCAGTTGATTTTTACGTACCGGCTTGCCAGGCCTGATGCACAACCTTCAACGAAAGTACGTCCATTCACGCATGTCTCCACGCAGAAGACACTCTAGCTGATAATCTAACCGGACAGCGTCTTACTGTGAGGCGACAACGCTACCGCAGCACCACCACCGCAGGTTAATCCTGACAAATAGTACTTTCAATATAAAGACTTGTCTACATTGTCGAATTGAAGGCCTTTTTCTAGTTATGGTTGAAATTGTAGCCATTCTTCATCAGGAATGTACAGCATGGATGAATGCATACTCTGCCTCCATGGAAGACAACACAGTAAGTATTCACTCATCATCATCATCATCTTTCTGCTTTTCCCATTAGGGGTCGCCACAGCGGATCATCTCTTTCCATTTCTTCCTATCCTCTGCATCTTGCTCTGTCACACCAACCGCCTGCATGTCCTCTCTCACCACGTCCATAAAACTTAGGCCTTCCTCTTTTCCTCTTACCTGGCAGCTCCATCCTTAGCATCTTTTTCCCAATATACCCACCATCCCTCTTCAGCACATGTCCAGACCAACTCAATCTCATCGTTCTTGCTTTGTCTCCAAACTGTCCAACATGAGCTGACCCTCTAATATACTGATTCCTAATCCTATCCATCCTAGTCACACCGAGTACAAATCTTAACATCTTTAACTCTGCCACATCCAGCACTGACTCCTGCCTTTTTGTCAATGCCACTGTCTCCAACCCATACAACATAGATGGTCTCACTACCCTCTTGGAGACCTTCCCTTTCACTCTTACTGGTACCTGTCTGTCACAAATCACTCCTGACACTCTTCTCCACCCTCTCCATCCTGCCTGTACTCTCTTCTTCATCTCTCTTCCACATTCACCATTACTCTGAACTGTTGATCCCAAGTACTTAAACTTGTCCACCTTTACCAACTCTACTCCCTGCATCCTCACCATTCCTCTACCCTCCCCTCTCATTTACACACATATATTCTGTCTTAGCCCTGCTGAACTTCATTCCTCTGCTCTCTAGAGCATATCTCCACCTCTCCAGAGTCTTCTCAACCTGATTCCTACTCTCACTACAGATCACAATGTCATCTGCAAACATCATAGTCCACAGGGCCTCCTGTCTGATCTCATCTGTCAACCTGTCCATCACCACTGCAAATAAGAAAGGACTCAGAGCTGATCCTTGATGTAATCCCACCTCCACCTTAAACGGATCTGTCACTCCCACTGCAGTCCTCACCACTGTCACACTAGCCTCGTACATATCCTGTACCACTCTTACATACATCTGCCACTCCCGACTTCCTCATACAATACCACAACTCTTCTCTAGGCACCCTGTCATATGCTTTCTCCAAGTCTACAAAGACACAATGCAACTCCTTCTGACCTTCTCTGTATTTCTCCAATAACACTCTCAGAGCAAACATTGCATCTGTTGTGCTCTTTCCTGGCATGAAACCATACTGCTGATCACTAATCATCACCTCCCTTCTTAACCTAGCTTCTACTACTCTTTCCCATAACTTCAAGCTGTGACTTATCAATGCTATCCCTCTGTAGTTACTGCAGCTCTGCACATCACCCTTATTCTTAAAGATAGGTACCAAAACACTTTTTCTCCACTCCTCAGGCATCCTCTGACTTTCCAAAATTTCATTAAACAATCTAGTTAAAAATTCCACTGACATTTCTCCTAAGCACCTCCATGCTTCCATTGGGATGTCATCTGGGCCAACAGCCTTTCCATTCTTCATCCTCTTCATAGCTGTCCTTACTTCCTCCTTGCTAATCTGTTTCACTTCCTGATTCACTATCCCCACATCATCAAAGCTTCTCTCTCTCTTATTCTCTTCATTCATCAGCCTCTCAAAATACTCTTTCCATCTACTCAACACACTCTCCTCTCTTGTGAGTACCTTTCCCTCACTATCCTTTATCACCCTTACTTGCTGCACATCTTTCCCAGCTCTGTCCTTCTGTCTAGCCAATCGGTACAGGTTCTTTTCTCCCTCTTTAGTGTCCAAACTCTCATACAACTTTCCATATGCCTTATCCTTAGCTTTCGCCACCTCTCTTTTTGCCATGCACCTCATCTCCTTATATTCATGTCTACTTTCTTCATCTCTTTGACAATCCCACTTCTTCTTCGCCAGCCTCTTCCTCTGTCTACTCTCCTGTACTTCCTCATTCCACCACCAGGTCTCCTTGCCCTCCTTCCTCTGTCCAGATGTCACACCAAGCACCTTTCTAGCAGTCTCCCTTACTAGTTCTGCTGTAGTTAGCCAGCTATTCGGTAACTCTCCACTGCATCCCAGTGCCTGTCTTAACTCTTCCCTAAACTCCACTTCACAATCACCCTTTTTTGACTTCCACCATTTAATCCTTGGCACTGCTTTCACACTCCTCCTCCTCTTCTTGATCACCAACGTCATCCTACAGACCACCATTCTATGCTGCTTAACTACACTTTCCCCTGCCACCACTTTACAGTCTCCAATCTCCTTCAGACTGGCCCTCCTACATAGGATATAATCCACCTCTGTGCATCTTCCTCCACTCTTGTATGTCACCCTATGCTCCTCCCTCTTCTTAAAATATGTATTCACCGCAGCCATGTCCATCCTTTTTGCAAAAGCCACAATCATCTGACCTTCTGCATTCCTCTCCTTAACACCATAGCTACCCATCACTTCCTCATCCCCTCTGTTCACTTCACCAATATGCCCATTAAAGTCCGCTCCAATCACTAGTCTCTCACCCTTGGGTACACTCACCACAACTTCATCCAACTCACTCCAAAATTTCTCTTTCTCATCCATCGCACACCCAACTTGTAGAGCATATGCACTAACAACATTCATCATAACACCATCAATTCCGAGCTTCATAAACATCACTCGGTCAGACACTCTCTTCACGTCTAAAACACTCTTGGCATATTGTTCCTTTAGTATAACCCCTACCCCATTTCTCCTGCCATCCATACCATAATAGAACAATTTGAACCCATTTCCTAAACACCTGGCCTTACTTCCCTCCATCTGGTCTCTTGCAAGCACAATATATCAACCTTCCTTCTCTCCATCATATCAGCTAGCTCTCTTCCTAACCAAGTCATACTGCCAACATTCAAGGTTCCTACCCTCACTGCTACACTCCTAACCTTCCTCCTATCTTCCTGCCTTCGGGCATGCCTTCGCCCTCCTCTTTTCCTTCGGCCAACAGTAGCCCAATTTCCACCAGCACCCTGTTGGCTAACAGTACTGGTGGCGGTCGTTGTTAACCCGGGCCTCGACCGATCCGGTATGGAAATATGAAATTTTTCCGCCATAAGTGATGTGGCAGAATTTTTATGCCGGATGCCCTTCCTGACGCAACCCTCCCCATTTATCCGGGCTTGGGACCGGCACAAAGAAATGCACTGGCTTGTGCATCCCCAGTGGCTGGGTTCACTAAGAACAGCTAAAGATTGCTAGAGCTCCTAGATGGCTTAATGGTTCTCTTAAAGCACATTCTACCACAGGCTCATATCTTACTAGTACTAAAGCACTGGTCTTACCACACAATGGTAGAGTCCCCTGTCTGACTTTGTGAAATGAAGCTGCCTGTGGGCATGATCTTAAACTGGCATATAGCAACTTATATCCAAAATGCAGACACATCTGATACAATAAAGTGACAGGACAACTGTTTTCTTGTTTCCTCTATTAAACTTTTGATTTTGTCGCAATGTGATTTTTGTCTTCCTCCTGCCTTTTTTGAATCACTGAATCACCCGTTTCTTGAAGTATGTCAAGGTTTATTTATTTAACCCGTTAAGTGAACTGATTCTCAAATTCTTTTCAGCTACAACTATAAGATGCAAAATATTTATACAAGACAGAGACAATGTTCAGCATACTGTCAAAAACAGAAACAAACTGATACTCCAGAAATGACATTGCATATTAAAAAAGAACAGCATCTCTAAGAAGCAGAGAAACAATTACAAGACGCCATATCATAGAAAGGTCCCAAACTACAAATTCCGAGTGCCACAGCTACACTTAGTTGAAGATACAGTCTTAGAAATGCAGAAGTTATAGCAAGCTCACTCCTGAAAAACAAGGCTTTTTAAAAAAAAAAAAAAAAACAAGAAACATCTTTATTCAATTATAACTTATGACATAGGCAATCATATTTATATAAATGAGAACAAATCATATTGACATATTTTTAGTTGCAAACATTATACCTCACTTATAATCTATACAGTCATTGTCAGTCAAACATTATATAGCTCGTTCAAATCCTGCCTTCCTTTAAACCTCATTCCTCCTCTAAAACATTATTCTGCAAGTATTGCTCCCACAATTCCCATATGTCTTGATCTTAGATCGTCTATAACAATGTTATTTTTTAAACACCATTATTAAAATTACACCATTTTAAGCATTTTTATTATTTCTATGCATTGTGCATTATGTTTTTTTAACAACTATGAATCACTCCAGCATTACAGGAATTGTTCGAGCTCTGTCTTCTCTTAAATTTCATTCCTCATTCTGAATGTTATTATGCATGTATTTTTCTCACAAATTCCATTTATTTCTATATAATTTGCTGTTCCCTTTCTAAAGATTATGCTTCCAAGACTACCTCCCTTCCAAAATTCAATACTTAAGTTACGGCCGGTTTAGATTATGCTTTCCATTTTCTAGTAATTCCTTTTGGCATTAAACTTGGTCTTATTATGTCTAAGCAATTCAATGAGATTAAAACTACTTAAGTAGCAACTACATGTGCTGGAGTGTCTTCCTTCTTGCTTGTGCTGCATTTTCAGATAGGTTTTCTCCTTGTATTGGATACAAGTTTGTCATGGCTGAAAACCGACCTTAGCGGTCCAGTTCACATCAAGAGGCATCCCTCATCAGATGTTAACATCTTTTCTATGTGAAAAAATATTGTTTATTTGACTTTGAAACCTGTACAATGCAGTAGTAATTTCTGTTGTGTTACGAGCAGAACCTCTAAATGCTCTGAATTAATATGCAATATACAGGCATTTAGTGCTCTCATCTGCATCTAAAGTACAAGAATTGTGAGTTTAAGTTACTTCAGTTGAGGAAGTCAGAACACAGTGTTCAAGATAATCCACACTTTATACCCAGTAAGCACTATACTATAAATCAGAAGAAATGTCAATTATGGTCAGTGGTATCATGAATGCTAGTGTATTAAAGCAAGAGATGTAGTTTCATGCTATGCTTATTCAAGAAACAAACAGGGCCCAAAAAAGAGTTCTCCATACAGAGAACACACCTCCATGTATAACAGCAAGAAAATGAAAAACCTTCCTTGTAAGATAAGATGCCTCTAGTCTATACAAACGGGATAGCTTCATTTTACTATGCATCAATGTTTAAGTGTTGCATGTCTCCAAATGACAAGGAAGTGTGGGTGTGCTATTCTTCCTCTTCAAGTGAAACATATCACTCTGTTTGCATAGTATGAATGTTGATTATCAAAGAAGCTCTATCCAGTATATACACATGTTCAACGTATTGATCACTGCTGCAGTAGTCTTAGCTATACGGGTTATAGCCTGCATAGAATACAACAGCTGGTCAGCTTGCAAAGCTTCAGGGCACATTCCACCTGCCCAGTCAGTCAGTCAGCTAGAGCAGAACTTACTAAAAGCACCAGGTTTGGGTGCTGAGCTTTTCAGAGCTTTCCTGCTGCAGAAGAGTCTGCTCCTCTGCAGGTTACCAAGGATCAACTGTTTGTTTACGTTGCTTCTTTACTGGGCAGATAAGTTCCCTTTAGGGAAAAACCTTCCACATTATAAAATTTATTTTATTGTATCTTCCTGTTTAGGAAAGTTATTTTTAAAGTTAGGAGTGAGTATTTTGACAGACTGTCATGACATTTGACTGTACATTTAAACAGTTTAAAAGCTGCTTAAAGTAACTGAAAAACATTTTTTTCTAAGAATCTGTGCTCATTTTACTTTTGGGGGCTGGTATGGTATGTTAAAATACATTTTATTGTGTTTTTAATGAGAAAAAATGACGTTTAAAGACTTTAAAAATTTTCCAGCTTTTGCTGCTTGTTTTCCCCATGAAAGAGGCACCATTTTCAAATTACTGGCCCCAAGGTTGGTCCTTCTTTCAGCCCAAAAAGGAGATGTTAAGCAAACAGCCTTTGCCATCACAGCAGGGTAACAATTTGGTTCAGCCATAGGTGGGTAACTCTGCTGAGACCATAACTGGTCCCTCATGCCTCTCACGCCTTGCCCCTGTTGCATCTGGTGTAGCGCCTACAGGCACTATGGACCACTGTTTAGCTATGTCCTCTGCAGCTGTTGGGGTCCTCTAAATTGGCATGGGAGAGTCACTATTGTCGGTCCTGGGAGAGGGAACAGAGAAGGCTTTCCTGTTTAATCAGAATATTTTGCCCATCCTTGCAGAAGCTGCCAGAAGGTTTTTCTGGAAGTTTTACCAATTTCAACAGTTCTGTTAGCTCTGGAAGATGTTTATGTCACTGCCTGCAATTTTCCTGACTGTCAACCTGCTGCCCCTAAAAAGGCAGATAGAATTTTGAATTATGAGGCTCATATGTTAAAGTTTGCTGACCAACTGTGAAAGCATGATGAATGTTTCGTCTGCAGTTTCTTCTTGTGAAGTAAAACCTGCTTTAAATAATTTAGTTTCTTCAATTGTACAAGTTACTCATTGTTTTCAGTGTATGCTTGACTTAGTTGATGCTTCTTCCAGGGCTACGGTCACAGGTAATGTTTTGAAGAGGTTTGCCTGGTTACTTTTCAGAACCTTGCAGATGATGTGAAAAATGAAATTTTAAATTCTTCTTTGGATACAGATTTGTTTTTTGATCTCTATGCTGCAGACATTATCAGAAAGTGTGATGAAAGGGGTAAGCTGATATAGGAAATCTCTTATTTTTTGTCCTTCTTTTTCCACATTTTCTGAAGGATTCTCTAACTTATCATTCCAGCTTTGGTAAAACATCATCAAAATGCAGGCAAGCAGATGTTTAAGAAAAAATGGCAAAGTGTTCCAAAAAGAATTCAGGAATCTCCCAAAAACCATGGACAGTCCAACATGTAAGGGACCTTCTCCCTCCCACCCTGGCAGTCCCAAATATTTAAGCAAATTAATTTAAATTTCTGTTTTCACAACTGAAGTAGTCCAGTAAAAGGTTTTAAGCACCAGCACTACAAAACAATGGGAGAGAAAGTTAAATCAATAGGTGAGATTTAACCAAACAGTTTAATTATTCATTGATTTAAGTGGATGGTGAGCCATTCCAAACAGGGACTTTTTTATCCATAAACTTAGACTGAGCGATAAGGTAAACCACAAATATAAAACAAGTTAAAGCTACAAATGCAAGCTAAATCAGAAGACCTAATAAATGAGAGAGAAGATACCAGTTTAGTACGTGATGTATCAAGAAATAACACACAGCAAAGAAGCCAAATAGCTTTCCACTACTACAGTTCCTGAAGTACTAACATGATGCAAGAACAAGCTGCAGTAAAGAAACAGTGGTCACTCCACCCTCTAATGTACATCAGTGAAAGGTAAATACAAGGCAAACACTGGCATTTCCTGACTACTTTTAACCCCAAAGTGAACAGTAAATGGCTCATCAACATACACTTTTCAGAAACATGAACACACAAACACTAAAGGTATTTAACTACAGCTAACAAAAAGTACAAGTCTTTGAGGGTTCATTCACTATAGGACTTTTATTCCTTTACTTGCTTTTTGCACCCAAGGATTGGTGTCATTTTAGAATTTCATTTACAAACTTAATGTACAGGACGGGACTCCATGATTAATGCACAAGTTTAATTAGAATCACACAATTCCTAACATTTTGTAATACAGTCAGGAAGTTGTTCTGATGCAGATCATGCGACAAGATGCTACGAGAAGTCGTCCTCTCGCAAATATTATTTTTACTTTATTTAGTACTTGTAAGCCTTCATGTTTTCAGGGGAAACACATGACCTTTGGACTACATTAGATTACCTGTTAGTCATACCATGATGTAGACAACATTTTTGCAGTTATAGTGTAAATCACCCTAATAATACCCACAACCACAATGGGGGTATTTGGTTACAATACTCCAGTGTTGTGTGTCTCCTATTCAGGGCATAGACATTACTTACACAATTGTTCACCAAGCTTCTATACAGTTGTCTCATTCACAAAATAACTGCTGTTTGTTCTTTTACATACATTATAAATATGTAACTAAAGTTGTAGTACATTCATTAAAGTTGGCATACTATAATCTTGTAACTGAATGGCTAGTAATATAACAATCATACATCACTGTGTACACACTTCCAACTCTGATGGCTCACTTGAACCCTCTTTCTTTAATTTAAGGACTAGGCACTTAGTGCCTGTGAGTTGATCAACACACCGACTGTTTAAAAAAAGTAATTTATGCCTCATGACTTACAAGCTAATCTTAGCAAAGTTGCCTGGCTAGACCCACAAAACCATAATGTATACAACATGATGGGATTGTGGTGGTGAAAGTTTCCACTATGCATTTTTTCTAGTAAATTACTTTAATCCTTTCATTAAGTTACCAGTTACTGCTCATCCATCCAACAGCTCACATTCAAAAGCAAAACAGAACAAGAATAACAAAGAATGCCACTGCTAAGATTACACAGGACTCAAAGTTAACAGAGATTTGTCAGAGATGGGTGAAAAGCTTCCAAAACTCAGACAAAATTATTAGGTGAAAGACAATATCTGGAGTGCTTGATACTTTGCAGCAGTGTTTTATATGGCAGATATAATGCAACAGTTTTCCCCCTTCCATCTGACTGAAAGATGATGAAGTATCAAAGCAATTAGTACTCCGAAGAACAACCAGGAACACAATACAGAGGATTTCCAGAAAGATGCTGAGAAACATCTAAGCCTTTAACTTAAGACAAGGAGGCCACTATTGCAGGCTAACACTACATTTACAAAGAGACACAGTTACTGCAGCTGTGAGGCAGAATAAAGACAGCCTGAATTCTTGCACAGAACACATGTTATAACCATAAAAACAATATCATTGCAATTAGTCAAACAGAAGCACATTGTTAAAATGAGTTAACCGGGCTAATAAAACAATCAAAGCCTGTAGCCTGCCATTACAGAGTTTTAGTTAATTTTGTCTTTTTTTTTAACCCAGAAATATTACACTGTTTGAAATTACTATTGCAAGGGAAAAGTGAAGAGAAGTTTTCTCTCAAACACAGTTCGTGATCCTAACTTTGCTAGCTTACGGAAAATGATGGTTTCAAGTTAAACTTTACAGAGTGTAGAGTATGTGACACCAACAACAGATCAGTTTCTGCTGGAAACCAAAACTGCAGCAATACATAAAGAAGTAAACAATCACTGCTACACTCTAACACAAATTTAGAAAAATGAACAGTTACGTCTTCTCTGCTGACTCCAACAAAAACTAAATAATCAACATGTGCATTCGCACACCTAACTAGCAGAGTTTAATGACTAAGGCAATTCATATGAACAGTGCCATTAATCACAACCTATCCAGTCGCTCCTACTGTGTTACTCAGACTAGACGAGTTCAGGAAGATGACGCAGCTTTAAAAAAAAGAAACTCATGAGTGTACTTACAAGAATAGGAACGAGAGGTCTGTTTGTTGCTCACCCACTCTTCTAGATGTGTGCCAGGAAGCCTGAAGGACATGTGAAATGGCTTCAGAGAATACACGGCTCTCCTCCCTCTTCATCTCCCCCCTCCCTTGCCTGCTACAAACCAACTGTCCATAATCTGTCACTGCCACTGTCAGCCTAGAGATACTCAAAGCATAGGCAGCATGGCTGATAGCAAGACCTCTGCCATCAACCCCTTGCCTCAGGTAAAGGGCAGCAACAGATGTAAACAAGAGGGGGAGGGGTCAGGACTCCCTACTTGGAAACAGCTGTTAGGGCATAAGCACTTCTGATTCTACAGTGGAACAGATTATGACAATACACAGACAGAGTGTCCGATGCACAGAAAACCTTACTTTAAGAAAGTTACTGATATTTGAATAATAATTTTTACATCTTGATCTATACGGGTTCAATAAGAAAAATGGTAAAAGAAACAAACATAGATCTAGGAACACTTACAGTAGTAATGTCTAAAGGCTTCAGTGACACAGACCCCCCCCCCCCCCCCAAGAAAAGTCTCAACAGGTGTCCAATTTAGGAAAGGCAATTATTTTCTTTTAAGGTAATTGCATTAAAAATGACCATATTGCTCTCATTTCTGCCTGCAAATCCTGATATTTTAGGACTTTGTGCCTCTCTATACTTAACGGACTGTAATCACTAGGTGTAGCAGTTTCAGTGATTAATGATACTTTTGTCTTTTTTTCATCGACTACTTATATTTGGTTTCTTACATCTATTTTTTGAACTGTTGGTAATGGGTGATCTGATGTACACTTCATCATTCCCTATAATGAATTTTTGGTTCATGTTTCCAATGATTCTCAGCTACTTTTATATTTTAGTGTTTGCATAATCCCCAATTTAACAGTATTGCCACATTAACATGCCTTTCAGTGTACAGGCTCTCTGCCGTGAGTGTATCACACCCAGCAACAAGATGTCTGACTGTTTCCAATTCTTTCTTACAGAACCTACATTTGCCTGTTTCTCCCACATGTTCAATGGACTTTGTAAGCCAACATGTACATACATAGTCCACTATTTGGGGCTCCCATTATTAACCTTTCATTGTTTGGTTTCACCTCTCATTAACTATTCCTGCATCAAATCCTGATCAACATAGCGTTGTTCCAGATCTCTACACTTACCAATAAACTTACGGCTTTTAAACAATTTGTTTCATTCTCATTTGATCCTTCTTACATTCTTTCTTTTGTTTTTTTGGCACACTCATTTGCTGTCTGATTTTTATCTACTTCTGATTTGATTTCCATTCTCACTTAACAAAGGAATGCTTCTGCTAAACAGAGCTCAGAGGCCATCTTAGATTCCCGTTCCTCATGTTTTAAAACTTTCATTATGTTTGGATCTGATGGTGTCAGTAGACATGTATGCAGTCCCATGACTGTAGAACTATACATGTAATCAATTTTGAGGAGGCCCATACCTCCTTCAGAACAAGGGAATATATAATCTTGGTATACACAGATTTTTATACATCATTTGATAATTGTAGCATTTTTCTTGTTTTCCTGTCCAACTGATCCAATACCGTCTCACATCAGTCAGGCACACCAAAACTGTAAATTATAACAAGAACAGCAAACTGGTTTATAGCTTGGACTTTATTCCCAGATATCAAGGCTGTTTTTAGTATTAGTTATTTGCATTTGTTCATATTTTACAGCCGATCTTTCATCAATTCCCAAATATTTATACATGCCCACCTACTCAAGTTCCTTTATATCCTTTATATCACATTCCAGTCTCAGACTGATATTTTCCTGCTTTAAACATTGCTTTTGCACATTTATCAAAACAAACAACATTTTATGTCATCTGAGAAAATTTTAGCCACTTGCATTTCAGCTTTCAACTCCTCATCTGACGATCTATTCATTTTTTAAGTCATCCATGAAACGTGGATGAGAAATCTTTAAGCAAGGTTTTTTTTTTTTCTGGAGCCAAATTGTAACCTTGTTTAACCTGTAAAGTAAACATCTTAATGGGTTAAGGGCAAGACAAAACAACAGTGTTGACAAAGAATCACCCTAGAATTTCCCCCTTTGAATTTTAATTTCTGGAATAATAATTTACCCTTTGTCATGGCTTAACTGCAGAGTGGTTTGCCCGCTCGATCATAGTCACTCTAATGTAACTAATCAATGTAGGCTTTAGCTTGTATATCTGTAAGCACTCCTTTATCCATGGATGTGGGATGCTGTCAAATACTTTTTTTTGAAATCTATCCATGTCATGCATAGACTGCTCCCTTTTCACAATTCTCTATTATGGCTTTACTTAGCAACAAATGATCCTTTGTTCTATATGACTTTCTTTTGTTACCCTCTTGCTCTATTGCCATGACTGAATTTTATTCCCAAATGACTATAAACTCTTGTCTGCATCAATTCTAGTATATTGTTTGTACATCATCAGAAGGCAAGTTATTGGTCTGTAGTTTTTAGTATGGCTTACACATTCACTCTTAAGGAGGAGTATCATTTTTCCTGTTCTTTAACCCAGTTGGTGTCTGTTCAGGATGTGCATATAAATAATTCTTACTCAGGGCTAAATCTCTGTTTAAAGATGATAATACTTTTTGTCTAAAGTTAGATATTGCATCTGGGCCTAGGGTTTTCCAATTAGGGGCTTTTAAAAATTTTGTTTCAATTTTTTTAGCCATTACTTCATCCCATTTCATATCCTATACATTGTACATTTGAACTACTTACGGTTTCTATACATTTTTCTATTCATTCAGCATAGTTGTTATGTTCCACAAGGTCTTCATAAATAGTTCCCCAAAATGTGTCTATTTTTTTTTTTTTTTTTTGTTAGTGGTGTTTCTTTTTCCTTTGCTTCCCCGTTCTCTATAGAGCTTTAGGACATCAATGAATTGTTTATTTTTATACTTCTTTATATTTATCTGCAAATCTTTTAAGTTTTTCTACCTGTGCTGATATCTTTATTTTTTGCAACAGCGTATGATAGATCCTGGTACATTCTGACAGTGTGCATTATTCTTACAATGTTTATCCGAGTAATTTTGCCAATCTGTTTCCTTTTCTATATTCTTCTAACAGTAACACTTCTTATCTTAATTGCTTTACAGTTTTCTCTATTTAATGCTTCCATGATGGTGTTTTATTTCTTTTCTTCCTTTCCCTTTATTGCTCTGTGATTTTATGGTTAAGAGTTTATCTGTTATTAACTTAGCTACACAGTAATGCATCCTATTTACTTCTGTTATAACACATGAATTTTGTTTAAAGTTTTGATTACTGTGTTCATCTGTTTTATCAGACTTCTAACATTTTGGGTCTTATTTACATTTTGTAATCTATTTCTTTTTCTACATCTGTACATCTCTATTAAATCAGACAACTCTTCCCTTAGATCATTTTCTTCTACTCTCAGAACACGTTCTTTGGTCTCTGTTTCTGCATCCTGCATCATCTGCTGCTCCTTCATAGAGAATGCATTGGCACATCACTCTACAACACTGCCTGTGTCAGACTTCCCATCGTTTCTTGCTCCTTCCCCTGCTGTGCAACTCGAAATGAACTTTTATACTGGTTTGCTACTGAAGGGTCCACAGCATCATCATGTGGCAAGTCATCAGATGCCTCCTGTTCCAGTTGTTTCTCCTTAGTTTGGGGACTCATTGTTCCATCATGCTGCAATATTACCTGTTTTGGATTTTCTATACTAAATACTTCACAGGTAATCCATAACTTCAGTTTATATTTCTTTAACTTCTCCATTACTAATCCTCTTTTCTTTTTTTGCATTTTTTTTTGTATTATGACATTTTTCATATCCATCTGGATAATTCTCTGCAAATATCTTTGGTGTTGCTTCTTTGTATTGATTAGTTTTGCTTTACCCTTTGCATAAAAATTGCATCATATCAAATATCTTTTTCTTTCCCATGTCCATATTTCTTCTTCAGATGTCTGCCGCTGCACATTGCTCCTTAATTTGGGAACTCAAGTGTTCACTCATGCTGTGACATTACCTGTGTTGGAGTTTCTATAGTAAATATTTCACTATGCACTTATTCCATAACTTCAGTTTCTATTTGTTTAACTTCTGGAAAACAAATCCTTTGTTCTACATTCCCCACAGGCTTTCTTATTTTTTGTATTGTGAAATTTTCCATATCTGGGTGCCTTTGTCTGTATTTCTCTTCAAATATCCTCGAAGCTTCTTTTTTGTAATGAAAAGTTCACCTGTGCATAAATATTGCACCACATCAGATCTCCTTTTCTTTCCAATCTCCATGCTTTTTTTATACTTTTCAGAATCTCTGAATCTTGTTACTTATATTTCTGCCCTTCCTCTACTGCTTCTTTTTCCAGGTGGCCCAAAGTTTTTTTCACCTATGTAATGTTTTCCATGGTTTTGCTGCATTAATGAATGCAAATTTGCATTTAAAGAGTTTGACAGTTTTTCTTGCGCAAATATTTTTCTTTCCTCTAATTTCTTTCTTACTCTTTCTGAATATCTTCTATCTGCAAATTCTGGGCTTCTTGTATAATACTAACTATAACATCATTTTTTCCTTATCTTCACTAGTTCACTTTGTCATCTTTATGGCTCTCATCAGTTTTTGTGCTGTTGTAGACTACAAATTTCTTCTACAATTAGGGGGTGGTCATTAAGGTGTTTTGCCTTTCCCAGTAGTATTGAAAGGTAGGAGATGGTATATGTAAGTAAGGAGATATGGGGGGGCAATGTCCCCACTGTAAAAGACTGTGTGCTCTGTTTTGTTTAGTGGAAGTGTTAAATCACTGACAGCACAGCAACAACATAAAGAAATAAAAGGCTGGTGTAGAAAGGCAAGCTCAATAACTCCTCGGCTTGGACACAGTACAAAGTACACGGGTTTATTGCACACAACACAAAATAAGAAATTCTCCAGGTTAAGCGCTTTCATCTGACACAAGCAGACTTCCTCAGAACAAAGACATACAATTCCACATTCATTTTATAAGCATTGTGGTGCCAAAACCATTTCCCATAAAATGATTTAAAGGTATATACAGAAAAAACGTCCTTATATGAATGACATACAAAAACAATCAATCCTATCCTAATAATATAAAGAATTCCTCTAATATATAAAACACACATATTAGTACATAAAATTCTCTTAAAATTGAGAATGTAAATTAGGTGTATGAATTCTGGATGGATGTCCAATGGATCAAATACACATAATAATAACTATTGTCAAAAGCACAAGTCTAACAAAAATATATAACTTATTAAATTATATATAATATATAAAGTGTATGTAGTATGCAAAGTATGAATGATACAAAAATGTATAAAATATATGTATGAAATATCTAGATATATAATATAATATATGAAATATATATATATAATAAATATATTTATATTATTAGGATAGGATTGATTGTTTTTGTATGTCATTCATATAAGGACGTTTTTTCTGTACATACCTTTAAATCATGTTATGGGAAATGGTTTTGGCGCCACAATGCTTATAAAATGAATGTGGAATTGTATGTCTTTGTTCTGAGGAAGTCTGCTTGTGTCAGATGAAAGCGCTTAACCTGGAGAATTTCTTATTTTGTGTTTTGTGCAATAAACTCGTGTACTTTGTACTGTGTCCAAGCCGAGGAGTTATTGAGCTTGCCTTTCTACACCAGCCTTTTATTTCTTTAGTGGAAGTGTTGCTGAATCATTAGTGATCTGGCTGTTTATTTTTGGGAGATTTTTCCTTAAGCTTCCATGGTGGAACTTGCGTACTCTTATACGTAGTGAATAATTATCAGTTAGCCTTAATATAAAGCCATAAATCAAGTATAAACAATAATTTACTGACTTCAGTTTACAATCAAAAATGGAAATGTTAGGGTCTACATCAGGCTGTTGATGGACAGTTTCTCAAAAGATAAGTGCATGTACTCTTGTAAGCAAAGAACAGAACATTACTACTCGGTTCAGGATCCCAGCTCATATTAAAGATTAGAACTTGCAATCTTCATCTTACTGTGAAAACAATATTTTGACCCACCTTGCCCAGCACTAAAACTAAAGCATTGCTGCACATATTACACTTTTGCACAGTGCATCATAAAAAAACTCTGGTAACTTCAGTATTTTAATTCAAAGTAGCTCCCATTCCATTTGTCCTTTTCATTTTAATCTTTTAAATGGGTTTTACCTAATCTTGTTCTTCTATGGTTTAATGGAATTTCTTGTCATAACAGCCAGTAAGAGTTACCGTTACAAATGAATATTTCCAATGAAATTCATTCACTTAAAGGGAAGGAACACTGTACAAAGAATAGTTGTGTAAAATCTTACCATAACCATAGATGGCCTTCTCTTCTATATGCTGCAGTATCCATAACATGATGGAGACCACCTCCAGTTGACTTGTACGTCCGGCCATTACACCAAAGTACTGTGAGGGTACATGTGAAAAGCCGCATCACAGAGTGTGCATCGGCCATAAACACATGTAAGGTATAAAGCGGATGTCAGCAACCATCTACCTCAGAAGTGAATGCCTCCAAGCACTAGCCTGAAGGAGTGAGTATACAGAAGGTCAGGCAAGTATCAGCAGGAAGGCAGGGAGGGAGACTATACTGCAGCATATAGAAGAGAAGGACATCTATGGTTATGGTAAGATTTTACACAACTATTCTATGTCCTCTATTCATATGCTGCAGTATTCATAACAGGAGGGAGAATGCCAAAGCTCATGCATTAGAAGGATTAGGAGGAGGAGCAGAGACGTTTTCCACAAAACCATGCAGAACAGCCCTTGCAAATCCTACCCTAGACCTGGAAACAATATCCAACTTATAGTGTTTGGTAAAGGTAGGAGCAGATGATCATGTAGCTGCCTCCAAAATGGAAGCTGTATCCAAACCTTAAAAGAAGGCCCCGAAAGAAGTCACAGCTCTAATAAGAGTGTGCCCTTGACTTGAAAAGGAAGATCCTTGCATTAGCTGTGTAACAGAAGGTAATGGCTTTAGAAATCCAAGAGGAAATAGTTAGTTTGGAAACAGGGAGTTCAGACCTTTTGGGTGATAGAAAATAAAAAGCCTGTCTGATTTACGGATGGACTTGGTTTTAGCCAGGTAATATCTCAGCTGTTTGTGCACAGCTAAAGTGTGAAGGATCCTCTCACCAGATGACTGTGGAAAAGAGAAAAAGGTAGGAAAGTTGATTGCCTGATTCAGTGGCAACTCATTCACCACCTTAGGCAAGAATGAAGGACTGGTACGAAGGGCTACTCTGTCCCGATGGAAGACTGTGAAAGGAAAATAGGTTATGAGAACTTGAAGTTCAGAAACCTTTCTGGCTGAAAGTAATAGCTACATGTAAAATGGTCTTCCAAGTGCAATGCTGAAGGGAAGAGGACCTAGCTGGGTCACAAAGCTGAAGTCCCAAGGAGGAGGAATTGCTTTCCTTGGTGGTCAGATATGTAAGACTACTTTCAGGAAAAGCTTGACTTCCAACCTGGATGCCAAGGGAGAAGTCAAGCATAAGCATGCTGAGATGGCAGACAGATGTGCCTTGATAGAAGAGTATGACAAGCCATCTTTCATCAGCTCACACAGTAAGACACAACCACTGGTGGATACACCGATAGTGGTCGAAATTTGTTTTTTTAGATACCAGATAGAAAACCTTTTCCATTTGGATAGATAGGATTTCCTGGCTTCATGCAGAACCTGTAGCATGTCCTCAGTGTATAGCTGTCTAAATGGGATCAAATCCCTATCACCCACAGAGTTACATTTAGGGTAGAGATTTGAAAGTGTATTAGAGTCCCCTTGTCCTGCGTGAGGAGGTCCATCCTGAGGGGTAAGATGTGGTGACTGTCCTTGGATAGTTGATGAAGAAGGGGGAACCAATGCTGTCTTGGCCAAAAGGGAGGCACCAGCAAGATTTTTGGTTGTTCTTTCTGAATATTCAACAGAATTTTCTGGATCAGAGGGAAGGGGGGGGTGGCGCATACACAAACATCCCCTTCCATGCAAAGGAAAGAGCAACTACCCTCCATGTTCCAGGGTTTGGGACCCTGGAAAGTATAGTTGTGTACACTTACCATAAGTGTATTCACTGTTGTAGTCATCACATTTGGGTTATCTGCTTGCAGTAGCCCTCAGTCGGCCTGATTATAAAAGTCTTGTGTCCTGCGTCAGTTGCTGTCTCATCTTCTGTGAAGTCAGGTAGTCAGGGGTATAAAGCATGTAGCCGATGCCATTACATCAGTTTTTCTTGCCCCAGATGTCAGGTGCCCCCTAATGGGAAGCAATTAAATATATATATATATATATATATATATATATATATATATATATATATACACAAGGTTACGCCTCCAACAAAAAAGCAAATACACCAAAAAGCTTTTAAGCATAGCAAAGGAGAGAAAAGGTATAGCCAAAAGAAGTCCGGGGGCTGCAGGGAGGGCAACTAGGACTGCAACAGTGAATACACTCGAACATCTACATTTATGGTAAGTGTACACAACTGTACTATGTTCTTCGTGTTTCACTGTTGCAGTTATCACATCTGGGTAGATTCCCAAAGCTAAGGATGGGAGGAGGCATTTAGATAGCATTAGTACCAGCTATAAGGCCCTGCAAGACTGCAGTGGCAAAGCCAGCTCTGGATTTAGAGAAAATCGATAAATGGTAATGCTTGGTGAAAGTATGTACAGAACTCCAGGTAGCAGCTTCTAGGATGTCCCTGGTAGGTACAACTCTGAGAAAGGCTGTAGAGGTAGATGCAGCCCTGGTTGAATGGGGTCTAATCCCCTGTAGGACAGGTTTTCCATGGTGCTTATAGCTGAAATGAATGAAATGGCCAATCCATTTAGAAATGGTTTGCTTTGAAATAGCCTTCCCCTCTGCCCCTGCAGCAAATGTTCAGATTTCCTTTGAGGTTTAGTCCTGTCCAAGTAAAATCTAAGTTGTCTGTGCACATCTAAGGAGTGCAGTATCCGTTCCCCTTTGTTCTGTGGATTAGAAAAGAAGGTAGGCAAATGAATGGATTGATTAACAGCCACACTGGATACCACCTTGGGCATGAAGGAGGGATTGGTCCTGAGAGAAACCTTGTCCGCATGAAAGATGATGAAAGGCTCCACTGCCATAAGGGCCTGTAATTCAGATACCCTTATAGCTGAAGTGATTGCTAAAAGGAAAGCTGTTTTCCAAGAAAGGAATTTTAAATCTGTACTTGCAACTGGCTCAAAAGGAGGAAGAGTGAGGTTTTCCAATACAAAGTTGAGGTCCCAGGCTGGAGTTGGGGCTCTCCTGGGTGGTCTTAAGTTTTTGGCCCTCTGAGGAACAGCTTTAGCAGTGGGTGAGAGAAGAGGGGTGGTTCTGTGTTATAATGAGCTGAAATGGCTAAGGTGGAAATTTTAATGGAGGAAAAAGAATGGCCCTTGTGAAGTATCTCAGTTAAGTATTAAAGAATCTGAGGTAAAGTGGGTGCTGCTGTGCCCATCCCTTGAATTTGGTTCCAGGCACAAAATCTGTTCCATTTTTCAGCATAAGATTTTCTAGTACTAGGCCTCCTTGCCTCCATAATGACACCCAACACTTGTTTACTGAGGGATGGTAGCGGAGAGATTAGGTAATTAGCCAGGCTGCCAGGTTCAGGGTTTGAAGCTGAGGGTGCTGAATCTGGTTCTCCAGTTGTGACAATAGGGTAAGGGTGTGAGGCAGGTGCCATGGAGCCAGCAGTGACACACTGCGCAAGATGGGGTACCAGTGTTGGCATGGCCAGTCTGGTGCAATCAGTATCATCCTTGGTTTGTCCTGTTTGATCTTTAGTAATAATTTGGAGAGGAGAGGCAGAGGAGGAAAGGCATAAACTGAAAGATTTTTCCAGCTGAAGGACAGAGTATAAACTTTCCAAGCTTGCTTGTGGGGATTCCTTGTGCAGAATTTGTCCAATTGGTAGTTCTGGGGGAAGGCAAACAGGTCTATATCTGGGCTCCTCCATTTGTTTGTCAACACGTTGAAAGTCTATGGTTCTAGTTTCCACTTGTGTGGGTCCATGAGATTTCTGCTTAGTTCGTCTGCCAGTGTATTTAGTTTTCCTGGCAGGAACTGAGCCTGTAGATGCACTTGGCAGCTCAAGGCTGTGTTCCGCAGAGCCATGGCTAGTCTGCAGAGGGGGTAAAAATGGGTACCCCCTGCTTATGTACCACATAACAGTGGTGCTGTCCGTCTTTACCATTAATTGTCCTAGAAGAATGTGGTCCTTGAAGGCCGTCAGAGCATTCTGTACAGCTAACATTTCTTTTTGTTTGACATGCAGGTGCATTTGACTTGGGTCCCATTTGCCCTGAATGCACTTCCCTGCCAGGTGAGCCCCCCATGCATAGTCTGATGCATTTGTTGTTAGGGTTTTGGCGGTAGGGGGTACAGTGAATGGTAGTCCCTTGTTTCAGTGGCAGGCCTCTGCCCACCAAAGGAACTCTAACCGCAGGCAAGGTATGATAGGAATCATTGCTTCTAGGTCATGAGGATGACATAATGGTTAAGGTGTTTACCTTAAAGAGACAAGGTGCAGGGTTTGATTCTCACATGGGGTAACTGACTAGGCTTCAAATGGCTCAAAAGGGCAGCTAGCCTAGTACTAATCTATGAATCTATGAATCTATGAGAATATTGACACCATAGGCTTTTTAGATACCATTGTAGTTTCCTCATATGCAGTCTTGCATATGGAGTTAGTAGAATGCAGGAAGCCATGAAACCGAAGGCTTTCAGTATTTGCCTTGCAGACAGCAGGGTTTTTGTGGCCATTAGTTTGAAGTAAGTTGTCAAATGAATTTGTTTCTCTGGCGTGAGGGAAGCCATCTGGGAATTGTATTCAAGCTTGCTCCCAGGAATATAATTTGTTGACAGGGTACCAGATGTGATTTCTTTTCGTTTATGGTGTACCCCAGACAAGTTAGCACCTTTTGTACAAATGCCAGATAATTCAAAAGTATGTCCTGGCTTTCTGTCTGAATTAGGCAATCGTCCAGGTATGGATATATTTGAATATTTCTTTGCCTGCAAAATGCAATGACTGGAGCTAGGCACTTTGTGAATACCCTGGGCACAGTAGACAAGCCAAAGGGCAGTGCAGAGAATTGATAGTGCAGGTAGCCTGCTTTGAAGTGTAGAAATGGGAGGATGGAACTAAATAGCATTAGGAGCAGCTATAAGGCCCTGCAGAACTGCAGTGGCAAAGCCTGCCCTGGATTTAGAGAGGAGAGGCAAATGATAATGCTTTGTGAAGGTATGAACAGAGCTCCAAGTAGCAGCTTCTATAATGTCTTTGGTTGGAACTCTTCTGAGAAAGGCTGCTGAGGTAGAGGCAGCTCTGGTGGAATGGGACCTGATTCCCTTGGGTACAGGTTTACCATGATGCAAGTAGCAGAAACGAATGCAGTGGTTTATCCACTTAGAAATAGTCTGCTTTGATATAGCCTTCCCCTCTGATCCTGAAGCAAATGCCACCAGTAGTTGTTCACACTTTCTTAGAGATTTGGTCCTGTTTAAGTAGCATCTTAGTTGTCTGTGTACCTCCAATGAATGCAGAATCCGCTCCTCCTTGTTCTGCGGATTTCGGTAAAAGGTTGGCAGGTGAATAGTTTGGTAAGAGCCACACTGGATACCACCTTAGGCATAAAGGAAGGATTGGTCCTGAGGGACACCCTGTCCGGGTAAAACGTAATAAAAGGGTCCACAGCCATGAGAGCCTGTAGTTCTGAAACCCTTCTTGCTGAAGTGATTGCCAAAAGGAAAGCTGTTTTCCAAGATAAAAACTTTATATGCGCAGTAGCTGCTGGTTCAAAAGGAGGCAGGGTGAGTTTTTCCAGCACAAAATTGAGGTCCATTGCAGGAGTTGGTAATCTTCTGGGAGGCCTTAAATTTTTGGCCCCTCTAAGATACTGTTTTAGCAGAGGATGAGAAAAGTAGGGAGGCTCCATGTTGTAATGAGCCGAGATGGCAGAGGCATGGATTTTTATTGAAGAGAAGGATAGGCCCTTGTCAAGCATCTCAGTCAAGTACTGTAAAATCCGAGGGATATTTGGTTTTGCTGTGTCCATTCCTTGTGCTTGGTTCCAAGCACAGAATCTCTTCCATTTATCAGCATAAGATTTTCTAGTAGTAGGCCTTCTGGCTTCCAAAATGACATCCATAACAGATTTACTGAGAGGTGTTGTTTGAATAATTACATGATCCGCCATGCTGCAAGGTTCAGAGTTTGGAGTTGAGTGTGCAGAATTTGATTGTTATGCTGAGACAGTAGATGAGGTATTTGAGGCAAGTTCCAAGGAGGGAGTTGAGACATATTCCTTAGAATTGGGTACCAGTGCTGATGAGGCCAGTCCCGAGCAATTAGGATAATTTTTGTTTTTTCCTGTCTGACCTTTAGTAAGACCTTGGAGAGAAGAGGCAGTAGGGGAAAGGCGTAGACTGATAGGTTTTTCCAACTGAAGGACAGGGCATCCACTTTCCATGCTTGTCTGTGATAAGTCCTTGTGCAGAATTTGTCCAGTTGATAATTTTGGGGGGAGGCAAATAGATCTGTGTCTGGTCTCCCCCATTTCTGTATTACCATGCTGAAGACTTCTGGATCCAGTTTCCACTCGTGCGGGTCCATAGGATTTCTGCTTAGGTCGTTTGCCAGAGGATTTTGTTTTCCTGGCAGGAATTGAGCTTGAAGATGTACTTGGTAAGTCAAGGCTGTGTTCCACAATGCCATGGCTAGTCTGCAAAGGGGGTAGGAATGTGTACCCCCCTGCTTGTTTATGTACCACATAACCATGGTGTTGTCCGTCTTTATCAGTAGTTGTCCTGGATGAAGTAAGTTCTTGAAGGCTGTCAGGGCATTCTGAACAGCTAGCATCTCTTTCTGGTTGATATGCAGATGCATTTGTTTTGGGCTCCATATGCCCTGAATGCATCTCCCCGCCAGGTGGGCCCCCCAAGCATAGTCTGATGTGTCTGTAGTTAGGGTTTGGGTGGCAGTGGGTGGAGTGAATGACAGTCTCTTGTTTTGGTGACATGTCTCTGCCCACCAAAGAAACTCCTGTTTGTAAGCAGGGAATGAGAGGAATCATTGTTTTCCAGACTGTGACAATGCTGACTCCATAAACTTTTTAGGTACCACTGAAGTTTCCTCATATTCAGTCTTGCATATGGAATTAGTAGAATGCAGGATGCCATGAACCCCAAATCCTGCAGAATTTGCCTTGCAGATAACTGGGTTTTTGTTGCCATCTGTTTTAAGTATATAGTCAGTTGCCTTTGTTTCTCTGGTGTAAGGTAAGACATCTGGGCAGTTGTATTCAAGCTTGCACCCAAGAATGTAATTTTCTGAGAGGGTACCAGTTGTGATTTCTTTTCGTTTATTGTGTACCCTAGGCATGTTAGAAGCCTTTTTACAAATGCCAGATGTTGAAGTAGAATGTCCTTGTGCTCTGCGTGAATGAGACAGTCGTCCAAGTAAGGATAAATTTGTATGCTTCTTTGTCTGCAAAATGCAATTACTGGTGCCAGGCACTTTGTAAATACCCTCAGTGCAGTAGATAAGCCAAAGGGCAGTGCAGAGAATTGGTAATGCATAAAACCTGCCTTGAAGTGGAGGTATCTTCTGCATGATTCCCTTATTGGGATATGCAGGTATGCCTCTTTTAAGTCTAGAGTCACTAACCAAGCGTTCTTGCCCAGCATAGGCAGTAGCTGTTGTAAAGTCAGCATTTTGAATTTTGGAATGTCCAAGAACATTTTCAATATCGATAAGTCCAGTATTGGTCGCCAAGCATAGTCTTTTCTGGGTACCAGGAACAGCCTTGAATAAAAACCTTGTCCTTTTTCCTGTTCTGGTACTGGCTGAATAGCCCCCCATATCCATGAGGGACGTAACTGGTTTCTGAGCCTCTGCCCATTGACTTTGTGGCAGATCTGGCCGACCGTTTGGAATTGGCAAAGTATGGAAATGAAATCTGTATCCCTGGGATACTATGTTTAATACCCACTTGTCTTGGGTAATTAACTGCCAATTTTGAGCATGACGTGCTAACTTTCCCCCCAAAAAGGCTGGCAAAAGATAAGTGCTTGGTGATGGCAGAAGGAAGTCATTGAGACTGCTTACTGTAGGGTTGTGCTTTGTTTACTCCAGATTTGGAGGTGGAGGCACCCCATTGCTTTGACCTGTAAGAACCCTGTGATTGGGATCTAGAGCCTTTTGATCATCTGGATTTGCCTTGAGAGGCTCTGTTGGACACAGAAAAGGACCAATTTTTAGTAGGCCAGTGCCTACTGAATCTGGGTGGCTGCACTTGTAAGAAATCTTTTACAGTTTACATAGATTTAGCTTTGTCTTCCATTTTCTTTAAAACCTCTTCTGCCTTATTACCAAACAGAGTATCATGCTGTAAAGGGGCATCCAACAATTTAGCTTTAACATGATCAGGCAGATTTTGCTCCTTGAGCCAGGCATGCCTTCTAATCACAGATCCAGTAACTGCGGCCCTGCAGGAGGCCTCCAAGGAATCAAAACCCCATTGCAAAGTATGCTTTCCAACCTGTTCTGCTGCATGCAATAATTCCTGTAATTCTTTATTTTCCACACAATCAGAAATCAACATAATTTTCTGTTTCAATAGGCCCATAACATGCTGTTGATATTTAAACATATGAAACTGGCAGTTTAAAGCCCTAATTGCCAAGGTTGCAGACGTATAAACCTTCTTTCCCCATCTATCCAGTGCCCTGGGATCTCTATCAGAGGGGGTAGGATTTTTGTCTGTAGAGGCCTTTACATCTTTGGGACCCTATGAGATAGTTTCAGGATCAGCAGCAGGATTTTTGAATAGAAATTTGTGGGAGTCAGGAACCCTGTAATATCTGTCTGGCAGGGAATCAGGAGCCATGCTTGATTCCGAAAACACATCATCAACAATGTCTAATACAGGAGGTAAAGCCAAAGGCCTATGCTGAGGAAGAAGGAGGAAATCCCTAAGCCTCTTTTTTGATTCAGAGAAATCCTGACTCTCCCAATGAAAATGTTCCCTTAAAGTATGCAAGGTTTCTCCAAAAGAATAATCCTCAGGAGGAGATGCAGATGGGGTGGATTCTTCTGCATCTGAATCCTCATAGGGTGGTATAGAAAATTCCTGATCAGAAGAAGAATCAGAAGGAATAGAAACCATATCTGAAGATTCATAATCAGTGTCTTGCCTACGCCTCTTAGTGGGGGGGGGGCCTGATCAAGGTAATTAACTCCTCAGCCATTTTGATCATCTGTTTTTTAGGCATAGGAGCGTGAGCAAGTGGCTCATGCGTCATTTTTTTTTTTACTTAGAAATTGTTTTTGATCTTGTTTTTGATGCTGGCGTTGGTTTTATATAAAAATGTTGAGGCCTGAAAACACCCTCAGAAGCCGGTGCCTGCTTAGAGGCTCTGGACCCATCCAAGGGAGAGACATCCACAGGTTCAATACTCTGAGAATCTTGCTGCATACTGGACTCCACATGGGTCTCGGTAGAGGCCTGCGACTAAAAAGTAGCGGGTATCAGGGGCTGCGAAAGCACCTCACTGAGTACCGGCAAACTGGCGACTGGCTTAGGAGAAACTTCGTCGTCGGTTTTGGACCTCGGCGGTCTGTCTCTGTCTTTTTCTTTGCGTTTTTTGTGAACTCCGGTAGTCGGATTGCTATCCGACGACATTTCAGGATAATTAAATCTGGATCCGAAATATTATGAAGCAAAAATATACCGACACTTAATAGTGCATTGGTTAAATCTAGCACAAAACCGACAGCAAGGCACATTATGATCTGGGCCTAGGCAAGGAATACAGTACAAATGAAAATCCTTATGAGGTATTTGCTTCCCACAAGTAATGCAATTATTAACTTTTACTGACATCGGTAAGGAGCAAGAAAAAGTTTCACCAATGGGGTACTTAGCTTTAGTTGAAGACTTTGGTTCTGAAACTCCAATGCGAAAATTTCAGGAGTCGGCCGACCGGCACTTGCGAACTGCTTCTGCTTCGGGCACCACGCGGCAAGAAAGACTGAATAAAATGGCATCGGCTGCATGTTTTATACCCCCTGATGACCTGACATCATGGAAGAGGAGACAGCAACTGACGCAAGACCCAAGGCTTTGTTATTCAGGCCGACTGAGGGCAACCTGCCAGCAGATTACCCAAATGTAATGACTGCAACAGTGAAACACGAAGAACATCAGAAATTTCAGAATCCTGATCAGAAGAATCATAGCCAAATTCAGTCCTAGGTCTCTTAGAGAGGGAAGATTGACTTCCCCTGATTAAAGTAATAAGGTCTTCAGCCATTCTTACCATTTGTTTTTTAGGCATAGAGGCCTGACCATGTGGTCTGGGTGTCAGTTTTCTAGGCATGGATTAAGTTTTAGGCCTTGAAGAAGAAGATGGCGTTGGTTTAATATGCAAGTCAGTAGGCCTGAATACACCCTCAGAAGTTGGTGCCTGCACAGTGGCCCTGGATCCATCCAAGGTAGAGACATCCGCAGATTTCACAGTTGAAGTATCTCGCGGCATACCGGACTCTGAATGGGTCTCAGTAGAGGCCTGCGAATCTGAAGCAGCAGGTATCAGGGGCTGCGGAAGCGCCTCACTGAGTACCGGCGAACTGGCAACTAGCTTAGGGGAAGCATCCTCGACAGCTTTGGACCTAGGCGGCCTGTCTCTGTCTTTATCTTTGCGTTTTTTTCAGAATGTCGGTAGTCGCATGGCTTACTGATGCCATATCTGAATAACTGAACCGAGTACCGAAATGTTTTAAAAGTAAATATACCGATGACGAATAGTTTGTGTTTTAAATAAGGCACAAAACCGACAGCTTGGTACGTCATGGTCAGGGCCTAGGCAAGGAATACAGTATGAATGAAAATCTTTATGAAGCATTTGCTTTCCACAAGAAATACAATTATTGACTTTTACTGACATTGGTTAAGAGCAAGAAAAAGTTTCCTCAATGGGGTACTTTGCTTTAATTGAAGACTTCGGTTCTGAAATTCGAAAACGAAAATTTCAAGAGTCGGCCAACCGGCACTTGCGAACGGTTTCTGCTTTAGGCACCGCACGACAAGAAAGACTGATAAAATGGCGTCGGCTGCATGCTTTATACCCCTGACTACCTGACTTCATGGAAGATGAGACAGCAACCGAAGCAGGACCCAAGACTTTGTTAATCAGGCCGACTGAGGGCTACTGCAAGCAGATAACCCAAATATGATGACTGCAACAGTGAAACACGAAGAAAATCAGAGAGAATTCTGCATCCTAGGAAGACATGGTCCTGGGAAGGAGTCAGAGTAAATTCCTGAAGATTTAAGGTGACCCCTAGACTAGAAGGGAATTGTGTAGTGCAGGTGCTCCTGCACTTCCTGGGAGGATGAAGCCTGGATGAGGAGATCGTCCAGGTAAGGAACATTTTGGATTCCCTGCATTCTGCAGAAGGCTATAACAGGGGCCAAACATTTTGTGACTACTCTGGAGGCCACAGATAGACCAAATGGCAAAGCACAGAACTGAAAGTGAGAGGAATCCACAGAAAACTGCAGGAATTTCCTGAAACTGGAATAAATAGGAATATAGAGATAGGCATCTTTTATGTCTAAAGACACCATATATGCCTGAGGTAGAATAAGGGGTAGGAGATAAGGAAGAGTTAGCATGCAAAAGGAAGGGACATTTAGAAAGGTTTTCAGATGAGACAAATCTAAGTCTCCAGGCACCTTCTTTCCTTGGGACCAGAAACATTCTTGAATAGGACCCTTTTCCCGTTGATTTTGGAGGCACCTCCTGGATGGTACCCTGGGATAGGGAGGATTGCAGGACAGCAGGGAAGAGAGCCATTTGGTCCCAAAGAGGTTGGGGGATACCTTTGGAGGTTGGCAGGGATGAAATAGCCGTGTTTGATACGTGAAATGACCCAAGAGTCCTGGGTTATCTGTTTCCAAGCTGGAAAGGTTAGGGATAGGCGAAGAGAGAGTGGAGCATTGGAGCTTAGGGCCTGGTAGTCACAAGCTACCAGGCTTTGCCTAAATGGACTGCTTTTGAGAAGGAGTAGAAGGGGATGATCTTGCAGAGCCTGCTTTCTGATATCATTTTTCCTCTTGGGAGTGTGGCACTTAGAGGCCCTCACAAAGGAAGTCCTTGCTGGATAATTCCTCTGGAAGCGGGGAACAGGAGAAACAAAAATGTGTTTAAGGTCTTGTAATTCCTTCCCCTTTTCCTGGAGGGCTTTGAAAAGCTCTGCAGCTGCAGAGCGAAAGAGGGTCTTGTTGTCTAAAGGTGCGTCCATAACTTGGCTTTAATATCATCTGGAAGGGGCTGCAACCTAAGCCAAGAATACCTCCTTAAGACAGATCCAGATGCTGCCTCCCTGGCAGAGGCCTCCACAGCATCATAACTGCACTCTATGGGGTGCTTAGTGATCTGGCTGCAGGATTTTAGAAGGCTACATATATTAGCCTTATTAGGGATATCTGGAACTTCTGATATGAGTTTGGTAGCATCTGCCATGAGAGCCAGAATGTACTTTGCCATATGGGTTTGGTAATTCATGGCTCTAAAGTGAGAGCGGCTGATGTGTAAACTTTTTTGCCTAACCTCTCCATAATTTAGCTCTCTTTATCAGAGGGGATTAAGGAAGTGGATGCTAGCAACCTGGAAGTCTTATCTGCGGATACAGAAATAGTAGAGGGATTGGCTGAGTAGGCTTTGAAGAGAAACTTTGCATTCTCGGGTACTTTATAAAACCTACCAGGGAGCTTAGGGACAAGAGGTTGGGCGTCTGGAGATTTTGAGGCAGCAGTAAAAGCATCCAAAAATGCAGGAAGTACAGGGGGAATGGCACAGAGATTTGCTGAATACATTTCCAAGAGATCATAATACCTCTTTTGGGTATCAGAGACCTGACAGCAGTCCCATTTAAAAAAATCCTTCATCTGCACAATAGTCCCCCAAATGTAATATCCTCCCCAGGGCAATCTGTGCCATTGGACTCCTCCTCTGGGGAAGTATAACCCAGAGGAGAAGCCAGTTGTCAAGAGTAAGCTAAAGATTCATCCCCTGATGAGTCTTCCTCCTCTGAGGAAACCTCTTGTACTAGTCTTTTCCCAAGGGTGGGGGGAAAAGGGGCCTGGAAAGAAGATGGAGGATGTCACAAAGCCATGAATGTATTAAAGAGGCTTTGAGTAAAGGCTTCCTAGTCAGGAGGTATGTAGGAGGACAAAGTTGGCTGGGGTGAAGAAACATGCTTTGTCTTCTCTTTCTTCTTTTTGGGGGCCTCCAACATACAATGAAATGTTGGAGGTGCAGACGCTGGACGACACTCAATGACATCCAAGGGAACATCTTCCTGCACTACTACCTGGGTAACCCCACATGGGCCTTCGGAGATGATGAGCCATGGTTCTCCCCGGTGGCCGTGTCAGATGCCTGTGATTCCCTTTGAGACATGCTAACAGACTCCTTAACGGCTTGCCCCTGGGTACTTGTCGAAGGAAGCTCCGTAGTTTTCAATGCGGCCTCTGGCCCTTCATTGGCCTCGAGAGGGATGCCTGGAATAGAGGAGGCAGCCAATGGTTCAGGCCAAGACTTTTTGGCCTTTTTGGTTTGCAGCTCTTCTGAAGGGGCCTATGTCCTGTGCAAGGTGTTTAGGACACTGCTTTTCCAAATAAATACTAAGAGAAGCGAGACAGTTCCTAAGGGTCTTAGGGATGAAGGCCTTACAGGTGTCACAGGACATATGTCAGTGTTCTAGACCTAAGCAAAATAAACACAGCTCATGAGCATCTTCAGGAGGAATCTGCCTTCCACACTGACACTTGCCTTTCCCAGCTGACATTAACTCACAAAAATTAAACACAGTAGCGAGTAAGACCAAACCCCTCCCTATGGGGTACTTATCTGAAGCACAAACATCACTTTTTGAAGCAAGCGGCAACAGGAGCTTGGAGTCAAAGAGGCAGCAGAAAATTTCTGAGGTAGGTGCGTGCCGATGTCCAATTTATACCCGACATCCGTTTATGGCCGACATATGCTGCGCGATGTGGCTCATCGCATGTACCTTCGCAGTAGCAATCTAACTTTGGTATAACAGCCGGACATATGAGTCAACCGGAGGTTATGAATACTACAGCATATGAACTGAAAGACACTGGCAAATGCCCACAATACAAGAAAAACTTTTTGAGCAAAATTTCACAAGAGAAGTACTAACAGCAACTTGCATACAGTCGTCTCAACTAAAATGTACCTATATTCAGGCCTGAAGTACTCTTTTTGATTTTTGGAGGTACTTGTCTTTTTTCAGGCTCAATTTACTCTTTTGCACACTTTTCTGAATATGCCTCATCACACACAATTTTTGAAGCTGTATAGTACACAGAAACCACACTAGATGACCAACACACTACTGGCACCAATAATTTAAAGAAAGGCAACAAACAACTCATCTCTTTCATTTTCAGAGGCAAAAATAAATGACCATGTGTGGTTGAATTTTACAATGCACTTCACTAAAGCCTACATATGTTACTCTGTATCATGATGATGTGTTTATATGCTTATATTTGTCCATGACTTTTCTCACTGTGTTTTTAAACGTGTTTCTTAGTAGTATCCCACATTGTTACTGGTAAAAGAAAAGAGTTATGTTACTCAGATGTCCAGATTTTTTCTGAATGCACTTACTTTTCAAGGGCCTTTTTACCTATTTTCAAGGTCTGCAGGTTGAGAGATATGGTTAGGCATGTGCAGGAATTAGTAATGCTGCATTAGTTCATCATGTGGTAGTTAGTGACATACAGACAAACCTATGTACAAATCAATAAAACAAGCCCAGATGCTGGCAATCAAAGTATATCATTTTAGATTAGTCAGACCAGTCTTAGTTTATACCAAGATCTGTTGAAAAGTAAACAAGAACTAATATGTGGGACTGGGTAGCACAAAATACCTTCTTACTACAACAGAAAAAAGATTAGCTGTACAAAATCTTACTATAACCATAGATGTCCTTCTATTCTCATGTTGCAGTATTCCCACATGTGGGATCCTCTGTCTCTGGTGACATGAATGTCCAGCTCCTCTACCAAAGCTTAAGCCTGGTTGCTGTCAGCTCCGTGGGACGTCACACACAGGGCCACAAAGTGTGGGCCATAATGTGATGTCTGCATGGACAGACCTCAAAACTGACTGCCCAGTCAGACAATAGTCCAAGGATACAGGAAAGATGCCATCTAGACAGGAAAAAGGTCCTTTAGGGGCATAGGAGGGAGGGAAGGAATACTGCAACATGGAAGAAGGACATCTATGGTTATGCTGAGATTTTACACAAGTAATCTATGTCCTTCTATTCTCATGTTGCAGTACTCTCACATGTGGGAGAATACGACAGCTCAAGCAGAGCAAAGGGTGGAAGAAGTTTAGCAGTCTCCAGGAATCTGTAGAGGATGGCCTTTGCAAATTCTGCCGTGGCTCTGGAGATGTTATCCAAATTTATAGTGCTTTCTGAAAGTGTGTACAGAAGACCATGTGGCTGCCTCTAAGACAGTTGCCATAGACAGGCCTTTGAGAAAGGCCCCTGAAAAGGCCACTGCCCTAGTAGAGGGTGCTTTAATTGTGTAGGGTAACTCTCTGCCATGGAAGGAGTAACAGAATTTTATAGTTTTGCATATCCAGGAGGATGCTGTCTGTTTGGATACAGCTTTCCCCAGGGGCCTGGGGTGAAATTATGCAAAGAGTTGGTCGGACTTCTTAATGCCCTTGGTCTTGTCCAAATAAAATCTCAGTTGCCTATGAACATCAAGGGAATGGAGCACACTCTCACTGTCATTCTGTGGAGAGGGGAAGAAGATGGGCAAATGGACAGATTGGTTGAGGGACAGTTCATTGACCTCTTTGGGCATGAATGAGGGGTTAGTACAAAGGAAAATCCTGTCCTTGTGAAAGACAGTGTAGGGTGGAGTAGCCATAAGTGCTTGCAACTCTCTTCTAGCTGAAGTGAGGGCTACTAGCAAGACAGTCTTCCAGGTGCACATATTTAAAATGGCAGAAGCTGCAGGTTCAAAAGGAGGAGTGGTAAGTTTCTCCACAACAAAGTTCAAGTCCCACAGAGGAGGGTTAGGCTTCCTTGGTGGTCTGATGTGAAGAACCACATTAAGAAAAAGTTTCACTTCTAATTTCGATAATAGGGATGGATCAATGGGAAAAGCAGGCTGAAATGGCCAACAAATGGACTTTCACTGAACAGTATGAAAATTCTGATTTTAGGAGCTCACACACACACAAGCTAGAACTAGAGGAACATCCACTTGAAGGGGTCTAATTGCCTTTGAAGACACCAGCTGGGGAACCTTTTCCATTTTGATAAGTAGGCTCTCCTGGTAGTACGTTTTCTGGCCTCCTGCATGACAGATAGCACGTGCTCAGAGTAAAGGTGTCTGAAAAAAAATCAGAAGTTTATCACCCACAGGGTTAAGCTGAGTGTTTTCAGATAATGATGGCTGAGGGATCCCTTCTGTTGCGTGAGAAGGTCCACCTTGTGAGGCAACTTGCGGTGACTGCCCTTGGCAAGAGATAGAAGAAGGGGGAACCAATGCTGCCTTGGCCAATAGGGGGTAAACAGCAATATTTTTGGTTTGTCCCACTGAATTTTCAGCAGGACCTTCTGGATGAGAGGGGGGGAGCATAGAGGAACAGTCCCTTCCAAGAGATTGAAAAGTCATCCACTTTCCATGTTAGTAGCAAGGGGAGCCTGGACCAGAATAGCTCTAGTTATCTGTTCAGAGGGGAGGCAAACAGATCTATCTGTGGGGTGCCTCATTGGTGGACAATGTCTAAGAAAACATCCTCGTGTAACATCCATTCATGATGTTGAGACAATGTTTTGCTGAAGGGATCTGCCTGATGATTGTCTTGTGATGGGATATAGACCGCCTGCAGTGTTACATTGTACTGAGTGGCCAACTCTCTTGCCTGTATTGCTAGCCTGCAAAGTAAGTAGGATCTGCCCCCCCCATTTGTTGATCTACCACATCACTGTGGTGTTGTCAACTTGAAGGGGGCCGGGTTTTCTGAGTGGGAGGAAGGTCTTTAGAATTGGAAGGAGCAAAGCCATTTCCCTGACATTGATATGTTTTTTCTGGAGGGAGGGCTCCCACTGAGCCTGTACCTTCAGACTGTTCATAGTGCCCCCCCATCCCTGATCCAAGGCATCTGTGTGCATGAACTGGACTGGCTTGGTGGGCTGTAGAGGGAGGCCTGGGTTCTGGGCCTATTTGCTGGTTCCACCACCCTATCTCTTTCTTCAGGCAGGGCAGGAAGGGCACCTAAAAATCTAGGGGTGTGACTGTGTTGGGACCAGACATTTTTCAAGGACCACTGGAACGTCCTCATGTGCAACCTGGCAAGGGGCTGCATAGGGAGAGTAGCTGCCATGAAGCCCAGAAGACAGAGAAATTCCCTGGCAGAGATGTGGGTGACTAGACGTAGGTCTTGGACAAAGCTGGTCAGAGATGTGTCCTTGTCTTGTGGGAGGAAGGCCTACATCAAATCTGTACTTATTCTGCAGACCAAGAAGATCTGGTCTTGGGAAGGAGTAAGGGAAGACTTAAGTAGGTTGAGAGTAAACCCAGACATCTTAGGAGAGACACTATGAATTGCAGGTGTGCCTGAAGAGTACTTGGCTCTTCTGTTAGGATGAGAAGTTCACCCAGGTAAGGGTAAATCTGTATGCCCTCTGTTCGGTAGTAGGCTGCTGCTGGAGCTAGACACTTTGTGAAGACCCTTGGTGCTGTAGACAAACCAAAGTGCAAGGCAGTAAATTGATAGTGTGAGGATGGCACAGCAAAATGCAGAAATCTCCTGAAGTCTGGGTGGATGGGGACATGGAGATAAGCCTCCTTCAAATCCAAAGTGGCCATGTAGGCACCAGGTGTCAAGAGTGGAAGAAGGGATTGAAGAGATAGCGTGTGGAAAGAAGGTACATGCAGGAAGGGTTTTAACAGGGACAGTATAGAGCTCCAAGGACCCTCCTTTTCTGGGAAGAGGAAGAGCCTGGAGTAAAACCCTTGACCCTCTTGCCCTGTTGGAACCCTCTCTATGGTGCCCTGTGATAGAAATCCTGGATGATCTGGGGTATCAGGTGGATTTGATTTTTTGGAGGGAGGGGTATGCCTTTTGGTACGGGTTTTTCCTGCCAGGTCATAAAGTACCCTTTTTCCATTACTGATAAGACCCATTGGTCTGAGGTAATATGTTGCCATAGGGGGAAACAGTGAGAGAGGCAGGTAGAGAGGGGGAGAAGGTGGAGGGGATGTAGGCAGTCACACATTGTTCGCTCTGTCTGGAAAGGACTGGCTGGGGGTTGATTGGGAGGAAATAGTCCTAGGAGATGAGAGTTTCCTAGGCTATTTCTTGTGTTTTGAGGAAGAAGTGGAAGGAGCAGGTCCCCTACTAACAAAGCATTATCTTAGTGCCTCCTCCCCCAGTTTGGCTGTGGTATTCTACCCATATGTTATGACTGCAGATGCATCCTTGAAGGACATAGTACAGTTTTGTACCTACCATAAATGTAGATGTCCGATAGGTATGCATCTGCAGTCAGGATTACCCACCCTTCTTCCCCTCTGTGGTATTCCTAGGGTACTTACACCTCTTTTAGCTAGCTGGGGGAATCTATTATGGTGTATTTGTTTGTATGTATATATATGTACATATATATTTTGCTTTCTACTGTTTGGAATTTTCTACATTTATCCAAATTTAGCCTTCCTAGAGGGCACCTGGCATCTGGGGCAAGAAACACTGAGGAAAATGCCGTTGGCTGATGCCTTTATACCCCAGGAGCTATGACATCGGGTGAAGTGCGACATCAGCCGAGGCCAGACCCAGACTTTGGAATCCGGCCGACCGAAGGGCTGCCTGAGGCAGGACAACCCATATGTTATGACTGCAGATGCATCCTTGAAGGACATCAATAAATACTTCAGGTTCTGCAGTTCCTTGTATTTTCCTGCAAACATTTGAATAGTTTAGCAGACTGCTTGCCAAAAAGTAACTTATTGCCCAGGGGAGCATCCAGGATCTTATTTTTGAAGACATCAGGGAGGGGTTGAAATCTGAGTCAGGAGTACCTCCATAATACAGAAGCAGACGCGGCTGATCTGGCTGAGGCTTCAGCAGCATTGAAGCTGCATGTTATAGAATGCCTTGCTACCTGTGTTGCTAAGGAAAGCTTAGAGGCAACCTGTGGCTTTGTAGGGGAGTCAGGCATGGAAGAGAGCAATGTAGTTGTCTGGGAGACTAGATCTAGAGCATACTTTACAGATTGTGTCTGGTAATTAATGGCCCTAAAGGCCAGGGTGGAGGAAGTGTAGAACTTTTTTCCCAGTCTGTCCATCACTTTATTGACTTTGTCTGATGGCAGGAGGAAAGAGGAAGGGATCTGCCTTGATTGTTTGTCTGCTGCCACTACAATGGCAGCAGGGTGTGCCATAGGTGGCTTGATGAGGTACTTTTGATCATCAGGGACTTTATAGAACCTATCTGGCCTTTTAGGGGCTGGAGGTTGGGACTCAGGGGTTCTGGAAGCAGAAGCAAAGGCATCCAGGTAAGCTGGAATCACAGGGGGAATAGCAGAGGGAGAGGGAGACTCCATTTGGAGGAGCTCAAAGTACCTTTTTTGTACCTCAGTCATTTGTGTGGCATCCCACTTGAAGTATTCTCTCATTTTGGAAATAGTCTCCCCAAAGGTGATATCTTCAGGGAGAGGAGTTTCCTTCCAAAGAGTCTTCATCCGGAGAACAATACTCCAGGGGAGAGGCCAGCTGAGAAGTGTAAGTGAGTAACTCATCAGAGGAGGAGGAAGAACAGTCTTCCTCCTGAGTTTGAGGAAGGGGCACGGAACTGGCAGGGGGCAGGCCTAGGGCTGAGGGTAAGCACAGCAGGAGTATGTGGGCCTAAAGGCCATAAAGTCCTGAACCAGGGATTGGGAGAAAGTTTGCCAGTCTGGCTGGTCTTCCAGTGGGATAGACAAATGCCTAGTTTTTTTGTTTTCTCTTCATTTTTATTTATTTATTTTACAGTTTGCTTACCAGGAGAGTTCATTGGGCCAAGAAGAGCCCATTTTCAATGGAGTCCCGAGGAGAAAAGCTCCAAGCTCCTTGAACAATATAATATGAAGACAATGCATTTACATTTATGTAATACTATTGAAGAATGATGGTATTACACAACATGACAAAAAACTCCACGACTACAGTGAAAAGACAGTCAAGAAAGCAAATGGTAAAATTACATACACACATAAACAAGTCAACTAAAATAAAAATCCATTGGTGATTATTCCTGTTAGATTTGTTACAATGTGAAATAACACAGGGTTCACATTACAGTTTTAGATGAAATCTTAGCAGAGTTAAAGTAGGATAAGAGGTGTTAATTGTTGAATGTAAGAAGGGTGGGACAATAATAATAATAAGAAAAAAAAAGTAGAGCAAGAGTAGGAGTAAATGAGACCAATGAAGATGGTCGTAGTCGGAGAAGCTCAGAATTATGAAGAGAAGAGAGAAGTGAAGAAGTGTGAGAAATAGGGAAAAAAAGAGGTGAGTCATGTGGGATGAGAGCAGGAACATTCCCAGAGGGTTTTGAGATGGGAATGAAGCAGGGTCTTAAAGGTAGAGTGGTTGTATGTAGTACGAATAAGAGGTGGCAGGGAGTTCCAGAGGTGAACTAGGGAAAAGGATAGTAGGCGTTTGCCTGGAGGATGAGCAGGCTTGTGCAGTTCAAGCAAATTCTGGTTATTGGATCTTAGAAGTCTGTTGGGTAGGTGCATTTTGAAGGAGGAGGCAAGGGAGGGGCAGATTGAAGGATTAAAGATGAGTTTATGGGCATGAGTAAGTTGAATGTAGGTAAGATGGTTGGGAGGTTTGAGCCAATTTAGTTTGTGTAGGGCATTGCAGTGGTGGGAGGAGGATTTATAGCCGGTACCAAACTTAGAAATTTTGTTATAACAAGAAGATTGCTTTGTTTTTAGAGAAGACTGAAGGTTGGCAAGAAGTGGAGCACCATTTAGGAGAGAAGGAGTGAGGAAAGTGTTAGTACAAATTTAATAGTGGGAGTGATACAGCAGTTAGAGCATGCCTAGTTTCTGGTGCATTTTCTTTATATTGGTTAGTACACAGAAGGAGACTTAGAAACAGTTTGAGAAGCTGAAGGCCTAGAGTCAGTTGTCGGGCTTGTGGAGGAGGACCCCTTTTCTGAAACCAAAGGCAGCCATCTGGTCAAGCCCGGTACCCCCTCGACATTAGCAGAGGCTGACACTGCAGAAACCTCCACGGACTTGCCAACTGGAGATGTTATGGCAGCTTCTGCCATAGTACCCACTGAAGTCGCCAGTTCTTCCACATGTCCCTCAGCCCCTAGACTGGTAGCTGGTGGAATGTCAGATGTCAGAGGTGCAGCAGTAGCAGGCCTTGAAACCTTGGCCTTCTTTTTAGGTGACTCCACCTTGACGGCTGGTTCAGTAGCCATGCCTAGGGCCAAGCGTTTAAGACGCTGGTTCTCTACAGATAATTTAAGGGCTGCCAGATGACTGCGTAGGGTCTTAGGGACAAATGACTGACAGATATTACAGGTCATATGGTTGTAGGGCTGGTCTAAGCAGAAAAGGCAGAGTTCGTGAGAATCTTTGTGCGGAATTTGCCTATAACAAAAATAAAGAAGATTCCCCAATGGGGTACTTATCTGTATCATCTTCTGAAGCACAGAGCAGAACGAGCAAACAGACCTTCGACTGTGGCAGAGAAGTTCTAAGGTCTGCGCATGTGGACATCACATTTATGGCCCATGGTTTATGGCCCTGTGTGTGACAGCAACCAGGCTTAAGCTTTGGTAGAGGAGCCAGATGTTCGGGTCACCTGAGGCGGTGGATCCCACATGTAAGAATACTGCAACATGAGAATAGAAGGACATCTGATTTTCTACAGTGATTCTGCACAGTGTAATAAAACATCAAAAATGTCTAACATATCTGAAGAGCTCCAAATATGGCACAGTTGAGATGTTCACCAGTTTTCCCCTTTTTTCTTGTATTCAACATAGAACTACCTGTTGTGTATTTTCAGACTTGAAAAAAGGGACAGCAAATATAATGATTACAGAAAAAAGTTTTGCTACCATGCTTGTGTGCAAGAATCTCAGTTTTACTCCTAAATAAGCCCCAGTACATCATTTAATTCACAAATTAAACTGCTCACATTTTCATGTGTACATGTATGCACTTCAAGTAGGATGTACTTTCTTCAGAGACATTTGGTACAATGTTGCAAAATGTCATCACACTGGGGCAAAAAAAAAAAAAAAAACATTGCTGAAGACAGCCACAGAGCTATGTACTACAGGCTATCCTGACAGAGAGAAAAATAAATTCATTAAACAGTCAGGGTTGGGGATTGAGAACAAACAAGAAAAATCTGTTCACTTTTCCATAATACTCTTTTTACCTTAAAGGCCTTACAGAACACTAAGAGATGGAAGAGAAAATGCCTATAAATCATCAGCAGTCCATTTAACAGCTCATGTTCTAAAGGATCTGAAAGAAAGGCCCTTCCTTGAAATGGATGTGCTGATCAAACAGGGAAATTGTTTGAACCTGGACATCAAAACCATGTTGGGCTGCATATACCAATTCTGTGCTGGCCTGATTGTCTCTATGCAAGAAACTGAAAGTACTAGACAATGATAAAGAGGCAGTGCCTGAAAATACTTGAAAATAATAAAATGTCACAGAAATCACCTCATCCATGAGAGAAAATACAGTTGTGTACACTTACCATAAATGTAGATGTTCGAGTGTATTCACTGTTGCAGTCATTACATTTGGGTAATCCTGCTGGCAGGTTGCCCTCAGTTGGCCTGAATTCCAAAGTCCTGGGTCGGCCACTGTCACCCCTTCCCTGATGTCAGGTCATCAGGGGTATTAAAAGATGCGGCAGACGCCATTTTCTTTAGTTTTTCTTGCCCCAGATGTCAGGTGCCCCCTAAAAGGGTAGCCAAAATTTATTTACATATATAAATACATGCACCAATATAAACTTTACCTTCATCTACCAGCAAACACACCACATAGGTTGCATAAATCAGGGAAGGAAAGATAGGTTCCATCAGAAGAAAGGGGGATGGCGGGTGGGTAACCAGGACTGCAACAGTGAACACACTCGAACATCTACATTTATGGCAAGTGTACACAACTGTACTATGTTCTTCATGTTTCACTGTTGCAGTCATTGCATTTGGGTAGAGTCCCAAAGCTATGGTTGGGAGGCTGGAGCTAAATAGCGTTAGGAGCGGCTATGAGGCCCTGCAGAACTGCAGTGGCAAAGCCTGCCCTGGATTTAGAGTAGAGTGGCAGATAATAGTGCTTTGTAAAGGTGTGCACTGAACTCCAAGTAGCAGCCTCTAAAATGTCCTTGGTTGGTACTCCCCTGAGAAAGGCTGCTGAAGTGGCTGCAGCTCTGGCTGAATGTGGCCTAATGCCCTTAGGCACTGGCTTGCCATAGTGTAAGTAGCAGAAACGAATGCAGTGACCTATCCGATTTGAAATAGTCTGCTTTGAGATAGCCTTTCCTTGTGATCCTGCAGCATATGCCACTGGTAATTGCTCTGTCTTTCAGAAAACGTTAGTTCTGTCCAAATAGAATCTAAGCTGTCTGTGTACGTCCAAAGAATGCAGAATTCTCTCCCCCTTGTTCTGTGGATTTTGATAAAAAGTTGGCAGATGAATAGTTTGGTTAAGAGCCACACTGGATACCACCTTAGGCATAAATGTTGGGTTTGTCCTCAGAGAGACCCTGACTCTATAAAAAATGATAAAAGGTTCCACAGCCATGAGTGCCTGTAGCTCTGAAACTCGTCTTGCAGAAGTTATTGCTAGGAGCAGACCTGTTTTCCAAGATAAAAACTTTATATCAGCAGTAGCAGCTGGCTCAAAAGGAGGCAGGGTGAGTTTTTCCAAGACACAGTTGAGGTCCCATGCAGGCATTGGTGATCTCCTTGGAGGCCTTAAATTTTTGGCTCCTCTGAGGTACTGCTTTAATAAGGGATGTGAAAAGTTTGGTGGCTCTGTATTGTAATGAGCCGAAATGGCAGAGGCATGAATTTTAATAGATGAAAAAGATAGGCTTTTGTCCAGCATCTCAGTTAAGTATTGTAAAATCTGAGAATATTTGGCACAGCTGTATCAGTTCCTTGTGCCTGGTTCCAAGCACAGAATCTCTTTCATTTTCCAGCATAAGATTTTCTAGTACTAGGCCTTCTGGCCTCCAAAATGACATCCATCACAGCTTTACTGAGAGGTGTGTTGTATATGACTACATTATCTGCCATGCTGCCAGGTTTAAAGTCCTGAGTTGGCTGTGCAGGATCTGATTGTTTTGCTGGGACAGTAGATGAGGTATTTGAGGTAAGGTCCAAGCTGGGCATTGAGACAAGTTCTTTAGGATTGGAAACCAGTACTGGTGGGGCCAGTATGGGGCAATCAGCATCATTTTTGGCTTCTCCCGTCTGACCTTTAGGAGCACCTTGGGGAGGAGAGGCAGTGGGGCAAAGGCATATACTGATAGGTTTTTCCAGCTGAAAGATAGGGCGTCCACTTTCCATGCTTGTCTGTGATATTTCCTTGTGCAGAATCTTTTTAGTTGGTAGTTGTGGGGGGAGGCAAATAGATCTATGTCCGGGCATCCCCATTTCCTTGTTATCATGCTGAAGACTTGTGGATCCAGCTGCCACTCGTGGGGATCCATGAGATTTCTGCTTAGTTAGTCTGTCAGAGTATTTTTCCTTCCTGGCAGGAACTGTGCCTACAGATGTACTTGGTAAGTTAATGCTGTGTCCCACAAAGCCATGGCTAGTCTGCTAAGGGGGCAAGAATGTGTGCCCCCTGCTTGTTTATATATCACATGACCGTGGCGTTGTCTGTCTTTATCAGTAGTTGTCCTGGATGAAGTAGGTCCTTGAAAGCTGTCAGGGCATTCTGAACAGCTAGCATCTCTTTTTGATTGATATGTAGATGCATTTGGGTTAAACACCATGTGCCCTGAATGCATCTTCCTGCCATGTGGGCCACCTAGGCATAATCTGATGCATCCGTTGTTAGTGTCTGCCTGGCTGGGGGTAATGTGAATGGCTGTCCCTTGTTTTGGTGACAAGCCTTTGCCCACCATCGAAACTCCTGTTGTAGGCAGGGAATGAGAGTAATCATTGTTTCCAGGCTGTGGTAATGTTGAGTCCATACACTTTTTAGGTACCATTAAAGTTTCCTCATATGCAGTCTTGCATATGGAATTAGTAGGATGCAGGATGCCATGAAGCCCAAAGCCGGCAGAATTTTTCTTGCAGATAACTGGCCTTTGCTGCCAACGTTTTGAAATAGGTAGTCAGTTGCCTTTGTTTGTCTGGCGTGAGATAAGCTATCTGGACAGTTGTATTTAAGCTTGCACCCAGGAATATTACCTCTTGAGAGGGTACTAGTTTTGATTTCTTTTTGTTGTCTGTGTACCCTAGGCATGTTAGAAGTATTTTCACAAATGCCAGATGCTGTAGAAGAATGTCCTTGTTCTCTGCATGAATTAGACAAGTCATCCAAGTAAGGATATATTTGTATTCCTGTCTGCAGAATGCAATTACTGGTGCCAGGCACTTTGTAAAGACCCTGGGCGCAGTAGATAAGCCAAAGGGCAGTGCAGAGAATTGGTAATGCATTGAGCCAGCCTTGAATCTGAGGTATCTTCTGCATAACTGTCTGATTGGGACATGCAGGTATGCCTCTTTTAAGTCTAGAGTTACAAGCCAAGCGTTCTTGCCCAGCATGGGCAGAAGCTGCTGTAAAGTCAACATCTTGAATTTTGGTATATCCAGGAATGTGTTCAGAATAGATAGGTCCAGTATTGGCCTCCAGGCCTTGTCCTTTCTGGGTACCAAGAACAGTCTTGAGTAAAATGCTTGCCCTGCTCTTGCTCTGGTACTTGTTGAATGGTCCCCATGTCCATGACGGATGAGACTTGTTTTTGTGCCTCTGCCCATTGATTTTTTGGCAGATCTGGCCAGCCGTTTGCCTTTGGCAGGGAATGGAAATGGAACTATTACCCTTGTGACACGATAGTTAGAACCCACTTGTCCTGGGTTATAATGTGCTCATTCTCCCCCTAAGGGTGCTGTGAAGAGATAAGTGCTTGGTGCAAGCAGGGGGAGGTCATTGGGACTATTTCTTGTATGATTGTGATTTGTCTTCTCCAACTTTGGAGGTAGAAGCAACTCATTGCTTTGACCTGTATGAACCTTGCACTTGGGGTCTGCCTCTAGGGCATCTGGATCTGCCCCTTTGAGGTCTGTCTGACATAGGAAAGGACCAATTCTTTGTTGGCCAGTGTCTACTAAACCTAGGTGGCTACACTTGTAAAAAATCTTTGACAGTTTGCATAGATTTAGCTTTGTCCTCCACTTTCTTTAACACCCAACAAAGTATCATGCTGTAAAGGTGCATCTAATAATTTAACTTTGACATGATCAGGCAGATTTTGTTCCTTTAACCAAGCATGCCTCCTAATTACAGAACCCGTAACTGTGGCCCTGCAGGAGGCCTCCAAAGAATCAAAACCACATTGCAAAGTATGCTTTCGAACTTGTTCAGCTGCATGCAATAAATCCTGCATTTCCTTGTTTTCTGCACATTCAGAGTTTAATAACATTTTCTGTTTAAGCAATGCCATGACATGTTGCTGAGATTTGAGCATATGAAACTGACAGTTTAAGGCCCTTATAGCCAAGGTAGCAGATGTGTAAACCTTTTTTCACCATCTATTCAGTGCCCTAGAATCTCTGTCTTTGGGACCCTGTGGAATAGCTTCTGGGACTGCGGTTTTTAAAAAGGAATTTTTGAGAGTCAGGAACCCTGTAAGGGGTAAGGAGTCAGGGGTAAGACTAGACTCCGAAAACACATCATCTACAATGTCTAACACAGGTGGAATGGCTGGTGGCCTATGTTGATGTAGTAAAAGGAAATCCCTGAGCCTCTATTTAGATTCTGAAAAATCTTGGCTCTCCCAGTGGAAATGCTCCCTCATGGTATGCAAGGTTTCCCCAAAAGAACAGTCCTCTGGAGGAGAAGCTGAAGGTATAGATTCTTCAGCATCAAAATCCTCATGGGGGGGGAGAGAGAATATTCCTGATCAGAAGAGGAATCAGAAGAAATAGAAACCTGATCTGAAGATTCATAGTCAGTCTCTTGCCTAGGCCTCTTATCAGGATGGGGATGGGAACCCCTGATCAAGGTAATTAAGTCTTCGGCCATTTTGAGCATCTGTTTTTGGGCATAGAGGCCTGTCCACGTGGCTCTTGAGTTTCTTTATTTGCTTTAGAAGGTGCTTTAGCCTTTGCCTTTGCCTTTGAAGCTGAGGTTGGTTTAATGTAAAGGTGTTCAGGTCTGAATACACCGTCAGAAGCCGGTGCCTGGTCAGCAGCTCTGGACCCATCTGAAAGAATAGTATCCGAGGATCCAATACCTTGAGTTTCCAGCGGCATGTCCGACTCCATTTGGGAGTCGGTAGCAGCCTGCAACTCTAAAGTAGCGGGTGTCAGGGGTGCGAAAGCACCTCACTGAGAACCGGCGACTGGCTTAGGAGAAGCTTCGTCGTTGGTTTTGGGCCTCGGTTGCCTCTCTCCTTTTCTTTGCATTTTTTGTGAACTCCGGTAGTCGGATGGCTATCTGACGACATTTCTGGATAATTAAACTGGCGTCCAAAATAGTTTAAAGCAAAATCATACCGACGCTTAATAGTGCGTTGGTTAAATCTAGCACAAAACCGACAACCAGAAATGTTGTGATCAGGGCCTAGGCAAGGAATACAGTAAGAATGAAAGTCCTTATGAGGTATTTGCTTTCCACAAGAAATACAATTACTTACTTTTTCTGACATCGGTCTGAAGCAAGAAAAAAGTTTCCCCAACGGGGTACTTAGCTTTATTGAAGACTTTGGATCTGAAACTCGAACACAAAAATCTCAGGAGTCGGCCTACTGGCACTTGCAAACTCCTTCTGCTTTGGGCACTGCGCGGCAAGAAAGACTAAATAAAATGACGTTGGCTGCATCTTTTATACCCCTGATGACCTGACATCAGGGAAGAGGTGACAGCTGCCGATGCAGGACCCAGGACTTTGGAATTCAGGCCGACTGAGGGCAACCTGCTAGCAGGATTACCCAAACGTAATGACTGCAACAGTGAAACACGAAGAACATCAAAGGCACACAGAGAAACAATACCCTAAATGTGTGTGTGCTGGGGATTTGCAAGAATACAGGGATAAAAAGTAAAGTATAGTTGTCTAAGTTGAACTTACCATAAGAGTAGATGTTTGAATGATCACTGTTGCAGTAGCCTTAGATATATATATGCGTAACATCTTGCTAAGGATACAACAACCAGGTAGCTTCCACAGCTTCATGGTACCTTCCACATGCCCAAACTGTCAAGCAACTTCAGCTGAGCTGACTAAAAGACAAGTTTGGGTGCAAAGCCCTTCTAAGATTTCCTGCCAGCAAAGAGAGGGAGGCTGTGCCCCCAAAGGTAAATGCTAGGAATAACAAAAAATAAAAATCCACACCCTGGCATTAAATGCACATAAAAAAACAGGGGGGATGAAGGGAGGGAGTGGCTACTGCAGCAATCACATAGGTTCTTCATTTTGATCATTGCTGTAGTAGCCTTATGGGTAGATTACCACGGCTAACTATACTTGGGAGGCGGAAAGAGAAAGGTTAATGAGCCCCTGGAACGCAGTCCTAGCAAAGCTTGATCTAGACCTAGAGAAGGAATCAAACTTGTAGGGGTTTGTAAAAGTATGCAAAGAGGACCAAGTAGCAGCCTCTGTACTACTTCTAGAATCCAACCCTTTCCAAAATGCCATAGATGAAGCCAAAGCAATGGTAGAGTGGGCCTTGACCCTGGCTGGAATAGATTTGTCACAGTGATTATAACAAAAGGTAATAGCCTTAGACAACCATTGGGAAATAATCTGTTTTGACACAAATTGTCTTTTTTTCTTACCTCCACAACAGCTGAACAATTGATCCAAAGATTTGAAAAATTCAATTCTGTCAAGATAGCACCTGAGTTGTCTGTGGATCTTTAAAGTATAGAGTATCCTTTCTCCCTTGTTTTCCCGATCAGGAGAGAAAATGGGGAGACAGATAGCTTGGCTTAAAGTAAATTTGGATACCACAACAGGCATAAAAGAAGGATCAGTTCTCAAAGAAACCCTGTCCTTAAGGAAAATGAAGTAGGGTTAACTCAACATAAGAGCTTGCAACTCAGAGACTCTTCATGCAGAGGTCAGAGCAATTCCGTGTTAACAACCTCAAGTCAGACAGAATAGATGGTTCAAATAGACAGAGGGTAGCCTCTCTAACACAACATTAAGATCCCAAGGAGAAGCCATCGGTTTACTTGGGAGTCCACTTATGCAAACCCCCTTTCAAGAACATTTTGACATGATACTATCTTGAAAAAGAAAGATCCATGAGCAGACATGTTGAAATGGCTGATAAATGAACCTTGAGAGAGGAATAAAAAAGGTATTAAGATAGTAATTCAAAAAAATGTAAAACCAGAGAACAACTAGCCCTGAATGGGTGCTGGTTATGTTGCTGGCACCAACTAGAAAACCTTTTCCATTTGCTAACATATAATTCTCTAGTAGCAGGCTTTCTTGGCTGCAACCTCCACAGAAAACGTGTACGTAAAAGGAATTAAGACCCTATCAACCAGGCTGTCACTTGAAGATAATTGAAGCTGAGGTGTATCAAACACCCATGTTCTTCTGTGAGCAGATTCATTCTGTGAGGAGCTTGTGGTAATTGCCCCTGGCCAATTCTGAAAGAAAGGAGAAAGTACAGTTGTATACACTTACCATAAATGTAGATGTTCAAGTGTATTCACTGTTGCAGTGTCCTGACTTTCAGGATTTTCTGCTGTGCAAGCCCTTGGCCAGCCTGACTGCTAGAGTAAAAATCTTCCTTCTCCTAAGGCTGGTGGGACACCATTCCCTAATGTCAGTATGCTTGGGTATAGAGGGAAGCAGCTGACACCATTACATCAGTTTTTTCTTGCCCCTTAAAAGGTAGGAGCCTCCAGGATGAAGCATAGGTAAGGGACAAAGACAGAAAAAGGGGCCTGCATGGTAAACACCCTGGGGCCCTCTTGATAGTGCAGAAATTAGAAGCAGACTATTACTGCAGGTAAAAAGGGGGAAGAAAGGAGGGAAAGAAGACTGCAACAGTGAATACATCTACATTTATGGTACGCGTACACAACTGTACTATGTTCTTCATATTTCACTGTTGCAGTCCTGACTTGTGGGATGATTCCCAAAGCTGAGATGAGGTTGGAAGGTAGATTAAAGAGAAGAGAGGATGTACTGTGCAGTGGCAAATCCTGCTCTATATTTGGAGAAGGCTGATAAGTGGTAGTGTTTGGTAAAGGTATGGAGAGATAACTAGGTAACAACTTCCAAAATGTCTTTGGCAGTTACTCCTTTCAGGAATGCAGCAGAGGTAGAAGTGGTCCTAGTAGAGTGAGTCCTTATGGTTACAGGAGGCTTTTTGCCATGATGGTTGTAACACAAGGAAATGCAGTGGGAGATCCACTTGGAGATGGCCTGTTTGGAGACTGGTTTCCCTTCAGAGCCAATGGCAAAGGAAACAAAGAGCTAGTCTGATTTACTGAAAGATTTAGTTCTGTAAAGATAGTACCAAAGCTGTCTGTTGCACATCCAAGGAGTGAAGGATTCTTTCCTCCCTGTTCTGAGGCTTGGGGAAGATAGTGTGCAAGTGTATGGCTTGATTCAAGGATGTGTTGTGACCACCTTGGGCATAAAGGATGGATTAGTCCTGAGTGATACTCTGCTGGGTGGAATAGGAGAAATGGCTCCACCGCCATGACAGCACATAGCTCAGAGACCCCCTTCTAGCCGAGGTGATAGCCAGTAAAAGGACAGTCTTAGTTCAAACAGGGGTAGCATCAGTTTTTCTAGAACAAAAATGAGGTCCCATGGAGATGTGGGTTGTCTCCTGGGAGGTCTGAGGTGGACCGTGGGAAAAGCTAGGAGGAAGAATAGGAATGTGGGCTGAAATGGCAGAGGCGTGAATATTGATGGAAGAAAAGGATAGGTCTCTATCCACGAGGGTAGCCAGGTAATATAAAATGGCAGAAATACTGGCTGATTTAGGACTGAAGTCTTCCTGCTGACACCAAATGGAGAATCTTTTTTCACTTGGCTTAGTATAATTTTCTAGTACTAGGTCTTCTAGCCTCTTTGAGGATGTCTTGAACTTGTCTGCTTAGTGTTAGCACAGAGTAGTATTTTCTGGAATTATCCAGGCTGAGAGTTTGAGAGTCTGTAGGTTGGGATGCACAAACCTCCCCTTGTCCTGCATCAGAAGGTCCACTCTCTGAGGTAACTGCCATGGTTTTTCATTAGTTAAATTCAGTAGGAGATGATACCAGTGCTGCCTGAGCCAGTCTGGGGCTATCAGGACGATCCTTGGGCCTTCTTCCATGATTTTTATGAGGACCCCTGGAAGAAGAAGCAGTGGAGAGAAACGGATAAATGAACAGGTGGCTTCAAAGGAAGGAGAATGCATCCATGCTCCAGGCTGTGGGCAGTCTGCTCCTGGAATAGAATCTTTTCAGTTGAATACTTTCTTTCGGCAAACAGGTCTATCTGTGAGGATCCCCATTTCTGGACTATGCTGAGAAATGTTTCCCAATGCAGATGGCACACATAAGGTTCCATCAAGTTCCTGCTGAGATGATCTGCTTGAGTGTTTCAAGTCCATGGGAAGTACTGTGCCATAAGGTGCAACCCCAGAGAGTGAGCTGTCCCCCAGACCTGCATCACTAGCTGACAAACAGGGTAAGAGTGGGTGACACCTTGTTTATGTACCACATAACTGTGGCGTTGTCTGTTTTGACAAGCAGGACCCCTGGTTTCCACTGATCTTTGAAAGCCACTAGGCCCTTCTGCACTTCCATCAGTTCTTTCCAGTTTATGTGCTTGTGTCTGATCTGATCTTCCCATCTGCCCTGGAATTTTAGGTGTTGGAAATGAGCTTCCAAGACTGTCTCTGAAGCACCTATGGTTAAAGTTTGGCCTTGAGTGATGAACCTAAAGGGGAGACCCAAGTTCTGGGCACATGCCTGAGCCCACCATGCAAATTCCTCCTTCAGACAAAGGATCAGTGGAATTTCTGTCTCCTGGGACTGTAAGTGCTGGGAGAAAAGATTGTTGAGGTACCACTGTAGCTTCCTCATGTGTAGCCTGGCCAGAGGGATCATGAGGACACAAGATGCCATGTAGCCTAGCACTCTGAGGAATTCCTTGGTTGACAGGAATTGTCTCTGCATAGTGTTTTGGAGGTAGTAAGTCAAGAAGGAGACCTTTTCTGGAGGGAAAAAGGCCCTTTGAAGGGAGGAATCTAGCGCCCCCAGGAAAACTATCCTGGTGGATTAGATTGTGTTGGATTTGAGAAGATTTATGATGAACCCCAAACAGGTGAGGAGGGTCTGAGTGAATGCCAGATCCTTGGGGAGCTTTGACTGACTTGCGACTTGAATGAGGCAATCGTCTAGATATGGGTAAATCTGGATCTCTCTTGTTCTGCAGAAGGTGATCACAGGAGTTAAATACTTTGTGAAGACCCTGGGAGCAGCAAACAAGTAAAAAGTCAGTGCAGAGAATTGAAAGAGACTAGTAACCACCCTGAAGCAAAGAAAACTTCTTCAAGATTCCTCTATGGGAATGTATAAGTAAGCATCTTTTAGGTCCAAGATGACAATTAAGGCTGAATGGCTATCATGGGATAAGTTTCTGAAGTCAACATTTTGAATTTCGGTATCAGCAGGGACTGAATGAGAGTGGAGAGGTCTAGGATAGGGTGCAAAAAGCCTTTTTTGTAGGAATCAGGGACAGTCTGGAGTAGAAACCCTTTCCTTATTTGATGGTCTGGTACTGGTTCTACTGAGCCCTGTGAGCATAGGTTGTGAATCTGAGAAAGGGCCTCCACTCTTTGATTTTGTGGAACATCTGGGTAACCTGAGTATCCTAATGGCTCTTTGAAAGTGACCTTGTAACAGTCTGAGATAACCATCAGAACCCACTTGTCTGAAGTAATGAGAGATCAGTTTTCTTTATACAGGGATAGCTTTCTTCTTAGTCTTCCTCCTATCTGTTCTGGGAAGGGTGGGGGGCAGGGTAAGGGAAAGAAAGAGTCATTCCTGCTCTCTTCCAGGGTGTTGTGGCCTAGAATTCTCCTGCCTGGGGGTTCCTGAGGACCACTGCCTAGGCGTTGTGATTGCTGCTGCCTTTGAGGCCTTTTCCTCTGAGGCTTCCTCTGACCACCTTTTGACTGAGAGGGATAGGACCAGTGTTTAGTGGAAAAAGTCCTACTAAACTTAGGAGGCTGAACCTGGACGAAGTCCTTGACAGTTTGCATAAATATTGCTTCATCTTCCATCTTTTTTAGCACAGCCTCAGCCTTTGGTCCAAAATTCCTTATCCATGGGTGCATCTAGAAGTTTGGATTTGACATGGTCTGGCAAAGTCTGTTCCCTAAGCCAAGCATGTCTTCTAATGACAGAGCCAGACAGCAGCTAGAGACCTCCACAGCATTCTAGCAGCTAGAGACCTCCACAGCATTCTAGCCACAGTGTAAAGAGTGTCTAGCCACCTGGGAGCTTGAATGACAAAGGTCCAACAATTCTTTAGAAATATTCCTGACCTCCAGAGAGGAAAGCTTTTAGTTCATTTCATCTAAAATACTTTGTTGGTATTTTATCATATGAAACTGGCAGTTAAGGGCTTTCATGGCTAGGGTAGCAGAGATGTAGACTTTGTTTTACCAAACCTATCAAGGACTCTGCTTTCCTTGTCAGTAGGTAAAGGATTCTTACAATAGCTTAATTTTGCTCCCTTGGGATCTGGAGTGACAATCGCTGGGCAACAGAGGGGTTTTGAAGAGGTATTTATGCGAGTCCAACACCCTGTAAAACCTGTCTTCTTTTCAAGGGGCTGGGGGGGGGGGTAGAGAGTCTGGGTTCAGAGAATAGTCCATGAAAACATCCTCTTCCACCTCCAATACATAAGGAATGGCCAACAGTTTGTGTACTTGGATGTCAAGGAACTCCCTAACTCTCTTTTTAGATTATGGGTATTCCTGTGCCTTCCACTGGAAATCTTCCCTCATAGCATGGAGGGCTTCCTCAAAAAGTGATGTCTTCAGGAGGTAAAGCTGATGGTAGATTCTCCTCAAAATCTGAATCCTCAAAGGAAATAAGGTAGTGTCCCCTCCTGAAAGATAGTCCTCTTCTGGTCGGAATCCTCATTTGATTCAAGAGGCTCAGAGAAAACTTCACGGGTAGGATCCTTCTTCTGTTTCCTTGGGGAAGACTCCAAAGGGGGTGGCCTAGCTCTGTATAAGTAGATAAGGTCCTCAGCTAATCAGACCGGGTCTTGTTGATAACCTCCCGAGTGGGAGCCAGTAGGCCTAGACGTAGGACCAGAGGTAAAACCCTTCTTAGAAACAGCTTTAGCTTTGGGCCTAGGTACATCTGCCATCCTAATGCCAGTCCCTTTGTAAGGCAGAATCAATGCAGTCTGATGTCTTGAAGGAATGTCGCCGGTATACGATTGCTCATCAGAAGCCAAGGTCTGCCGAGCAACTCCAGATCCAAATGGTGAACTGAAAGCCAAGGCCTGTGCAGAATTTGAGGGACCCAACAGCATGTCGGACTCTTTAAAGGGTTTCAACAGAGGCCTGCACCACTATCTCAGTTGCAGAAGGGGGCTGCAAAAGCGCCACACTTTCCTCAGGGATAATGAGCCTAGGGGGACTGGTCAATGGTCATCCAAGACCCTAGGTGTGGGTCTTTTTTCTTTGTCTTTCTTATGCTTAGGGAGCTCAACTTTGGAATGACAGGTGAATGCCATGGAACAATGTGAGGAATATTGCAAACTAAGATGCCTAGCTAAGATTTCGGCCCTCCACCTGATAGCCCAAGAATTGAAAAGGGCACAATCGACAACTAGAGACATCATGATCCAGGCCCAGACAGATGACACACAAATTATGAAAGTCTCAGTGTGGGATTTTCTTACCACAGTGGAGACAATTGTTAACTTTATCTGACATGAGTTAAAGCACGGAAAAGAGTTCACCAAAGGGGTATTTAGCTTTAGAAGACTGCTCTCTAGTGTGGACCGACTGATGCACTGAAACACTGCTTCAGGCTTTAAAGGCAAGAAAAGACCAATGTAATGGAATAATCTGGCTCCCTTTATACCCAAGCATACTAATGTCAGGGAAGGGTGTTTGCCATCCTTAAGAGGAGGGAGATTTTTACTCTGGTAGGTCAGCCAAGGACTTCCACAGCAAGAAATCCTACAAGTCAGAAGTACAACAGTGAAACATGAAGATCATCCATGGTTGCCTGGGCCAGAAGGGAGTCACCACAATGACCTTGGAGCATTCCTTCTGAATCTTCAGAAGTAACCTGGATAGTACTGTAAAAGCATAAAGGAATATTCCTGTCCAAATAAAAGACAGTTATCTTCCAGGCCTTCTTGCTTAGAGTCCTGGAATAGAATCTTGCCATTTGATTGTTCAGATAGGAGCCAAAGAGGTCTACTTGAAGAACTCCACACAGATGGATCAAATCTTGAAGGACCCCTGATCCAGTTTCCATTCTTAACAGTCTGCCCTGGTCCTTCTCAGCTTGCCTGCCACACAATTTTACTCTGATGGAATATATGATGCCTGCAGAGTGAAACTGTGCTGGGAAGCTATATAAGTTAATATGGTTAGTCTGCAAAGTGGAGTACAACTTGGTTCCCCCTTGCTAGTTGATTTACCACATGACTGTGGTACTGTCTGTAACCACTTAAAGAAGTCCTAGGGACCAAAGATGGTTCAGAGAATTGAGTGCCTTGAATAGGGAAAGCATCTCCCTGATATTTATGCTCTTGCACCTGTCTTTGGTGTCAGATACCCCCCCTGCACTTTTATCCCTCATGAAACTGCTCCCCAAGCAAAGTCCAAAGCATTTGTGGTGACTGACTACTTTGGAGCAAGGAGGGAGAAGAGGAGACCTGGATTTTATGATATCTGTTGACTCCACCAAAAGATTTCTCTTTTGACAAACCCCAGTACTGGGTTCTGAAAAGATAAAGGGTGTTGATGCTGGGGCCAAAGATACTTCAGGTGCAACTGTATCTTACTCATGGGGTCTTGCCAAGGGAATCATGAGAAACATAGATGTCACGAGATTCAAAATCATTGAGGTATGCCCTCACAGTGACCAAAGTCTGAGTGGAAAACCTTAGAAATAGATCTACATAAAGATCTATTTTTTCCTGCAGAAAAAAAAGCTCTTTGAACTGAGGTATCTAGCTGACATCTAAGGAAGATGAATGTTTTCTTAAAATCTCAATTTGTACAACAGATCTCTCACCCAAAAGAGATTCCTGGCATTTTGGAAGAGACTCTGCAAAGACAAGCAATTTGTTTAAATATGGAAAAATGTGGATAGCCGGTAGCCTGCAGTGAACTACAACTGTAACTAGACACCTTGTGAACACACCTGGTACAGTGGATAGTCCAAAGGGTAAAGCAGAGAACTGATAATGGGATCCAGGCACACAAAACCATATGAATCACGTGAAGTCCAGATGAATAGGGATGTGACGATAAGCACATTTTAAGTCTAGTGTTGCCAAGAAACTTGAAATAAAAAGAGGAGGTAACAGGTTATGAAGTGACATTTTAAATTTGGGCACCATCACAAGCAGGTTTACAAAAGAAAGCTCCAGAAGTGGTCTCCAAGAATTTTTTTTTCCTTTGGCATTAGGGACATCCTTGAATAAAAACATTTCTCCTGCTGTGAAAAAGGAACTGGATCTATTACTCCTTGGGGCAGTATGTGATTAAGAACTGGTGGAAATAAAAGAGTCTGATCTGGAGGATGAAGAATTATCCCCTGGAGAGGGAGAATTTCCTCCCACTGCCATCTGTAACCTTGATGAAAGATTTTAAGAACCCATATTTAATCTTTTGCTAAAGAGAAAAATAGAGATTCAGATGTTCTGGAAGACAAAGGAGGGCAGGACAGAGGGGTTCTTAAGGTCCCTTGAATAGTCATTCAGACGTGCTGGACTGTCCTTGGTTTTGGAAGTTGGACTTTGTCAAAACTGGATGAGAAGATAGAAAATTCCTTGAAAAATTTAGAAAAATAGTGCTGAAGAGATTACCTAGATCAGCTTGCCCCACTCATCACACTTTTTGATCACCTCTGCAGCAAGAGGCAAACACTAAATCTCTATCCAAGGGAGAATTAAAAAATCTCGCTTTTAACATCAGTTGGGAAGTTCCAAGAATGCAGCCCTGGAGACCTTTTCAAAACAGTACCAGTGGCCATAGCCCTGGAGGAAATATCAACAAAGTCACACACAGTAAACAGCGAGTAGTGACCTGTGCAATAGAAGAAACTGAGCTACTTAAAGAGATTTTTCCTCACAAGCAGGCACTGCGGATAAAACATTCCTCATACTTTCAAAATTTGTCGGAACAAAATTTAAATTCTGAAAATCAAAGTTGTAAAAAGTATATATTTTCCCCATACCTATCAATAATTTCCTCATCTTAATCAATAAGAGTAGGACTGGAATTAACTAAGTGTTTAGCAGCAGTGAGATCAAACAAAATTATAGCAGCTGGTTAAGGTTTTAGAAGAGTGTATACAAATTTCAAAGGCTGAGGAAAAGTATACATCCTACATGTCTTTTTAGGGGTGGCTGGCTGACTAACAGGGAAACAGCAGACAGTAACACACACATCATCTAAATCTGACAGAACAGGAGGAATGGGTGTAGGTTCTGGAAAATCCTTCTGTGACAACTCATGGTATTTTCTGATGTACTGAGAAACCTTAGTGTTCTATCACCGAAAACACTGGCACATTCTAGCAACAGTCTCAGAGAAAGAGAACCCCCCCCCCCCAAAAGGAGAATCAGAAATTGTGCTCTCCTCTGAGGTTGAATCAGAAATCTGAGGAAAAAACCCTGGATCCACCTCTGCATCTTCCTGTTCAGATTCAGAATCTTGAATCTCTTAAGAAGAGGAATCCCACTTTTCTTTTACCCAAAACTACTTTACAAGATGGATCAACAGCCTGAATTAACTCCTGAGCCAGACCCAGAAGTAGTAGATACAAGCTTTTTTTTTTCTTTTGGCAGGAAAAATGGGGTCAACCATGTTATTAGTGGCAGCAGCTGCTTCCCCAGGGATGGGAAGAGCATTCTGATACAACACAGAAACCTTTACTTTTCCCGTTCCAAGGACCTAGAAGAGTACATCTCCCTTACCAATGATGGGAGTAAAGAAAAGCACAAGCCGACCACCAATCCTCAAAAGCCTCAGAGGACAGTACTTTTTGGCAGCAGTCAAGGGCTCCGTGCCCAAACTTGTCAATCAGTCAGCTCAGCTCGAGCTGCTTGATAGTTTAGGCACCTGGTAGGTACCCTGAAGCTTTGGAAGCTGGACAACCTTTACTTCCTTGTCAGGATATAGCCCATATAGCTAAGGCTACCGCAGCAGTGATCAAATGATGAGCACATAGGTTTATTCATATTGTCAAAAATGGATAGAAGATATTAAATCGTGTGTCTGATAATTAACTAAAAGCTAAACTAGTTTTCATATATACTTTTTCTCCATATCTATCCATAACTCAACTATCCTTGTCATTGGGAGAGCAATGAAAGATGGAAAAACATTAGAGGACTTATCAGCAACAGTTGAAACAACAGCCGGGTCAAATGTTAGATTCCTACACAAGTATTCATGTGTGTAGCATAGATTTTGTAACATCTGCCAAACTTTCTGATTGCAGGCGGCAGTGACTCAGGATTTAGAAGAAGCCAAAAGGAAAGCATCCTACAATGTTTGAAGAACTGAGGGAAAAGGAACAGGCTTGGGAACATCTATATGCAGGAGATAAGCTCTCTCTTGTTACTCAAAGTGTTTTACCCTTCCAATAAAAATTATGCAAAATTCTCTGAAAAGGCTGACCAAAGCACCAGTCTTCCTGAAAGGAATCAGAAGACATGAAATCTTTACGTTCAGATTCATATCCTGAAGAGGAATGAATCTGAGAATAATCTAATTTACCAGATTCTAAGAGGAGAAATCTTCTTCAAATAATGTATTTCTTGTTAAGTGTGGTAGATAGAAATAAAAAAAAAATTAGGATATTTAAGAGCCATGGGGGCACTAAACAATCCCAGAGAAAAAAAATCCTGTTGTTCTTGTTGAGGGTCTCTTGCAAAAGGAGTGGCTGGAGAGGAAAGGTGCTTGAAATTTTGCACTTTTTCTTCTTTTTTGGAGTAACTAAAGAAACTATATGGGAAGGATCAGACTTCAGATGTACCTTCATGTAGGAACCTGTTAAATCCATGCACAGTAAAATATGAGGATCCCCATCTGCGTCCACTGAAAATTACAAGTCTGGATTCCGCTTTGAGTCATTAGCAGCCATCTGACTAGATGGATGGGGTGAGCCTGTTAGGCATTTTTTGTGTTGGCTTCTAACAGGGTTGTGACAGAAAGAACAGGCCCCAGAGGTCACACAAGCTGTGAACAGGTACATCCAACTGCAACCAGGCAAAGAAAGCAGAAGTACCATCTTCCTTCTGTTTCTTTGTTTACTTATTTGCCTGTTGACAGAATGTCTGAGGCAGAAACTTCGGTGGACACAGTGGTTCATGCAAGACACTTCAACCATTTAGTTTTTAAGTAAACATTTATAGAAGAGAGAAAGCTACTTATGTTTGTTAGGACAAAAGCCTAACAAATGATACAGTCCCTAACATTATGCTAAGTCCCTAAGCAGAAAATACACGGTGTAAGTCTAAATTTGTAGTGATTTTGCCTACCACGAAAACAGTTGCCTCTGATGGCATTAACAAAATTTCCATATAAAAAATTGAAATAGGAGGGAAGTTCCCCAAAGACATACTTAGCTTTCACTTCACAGTAGCAATCTAGATCCTTTTGAACAGTTGAGAGATCAATGAATCAACAATGTCTTGTTTCCTGGACTAGTAACAAGAAGGGGCAATTTTGTTGCCCTTACATCCCTTATGTACCAGCACACAGCCCTCATACCTAGGTCCGAGGTCAGATCAACAGTTCATGAGGAAGGAGTGCCCAAGCTTTGCTATCCTTGACAGGATATTTTCCATCTGTCAACATTAATGGAATGGTGATCTAATGAGGAACACTATTCCCAGCTTTTAAGCCCTTCCAAACCTTTTCCTGATGACGTGCTTTTGCAAGAATGAAACAAATCAGTCTCTGAGCTACAGAACATTACAGCAAGCTTAAGCACTTGCACCATTTAACACCAATAAATAATCAAGAATTCCAATGACAACTTGCTTCTAAAGTTTCTGGATCTAAAAAGTGAAGAATACAAAGGATGTGAAATGTCCAAAGCATAGAAAACACACAGCAATGACTGTGGTATTCTGGTGTGTGTATAAGCAGGATTTTCAGCAAAGAATCAGCATATACTAAATCAACCTGGAGAAGTTATTTGCATCGTGCAACAACTGGCAAAATGACAGTTATCAAAGACATCTTCTGATCACTCCAGCAGAAAGTACAGTTTTGTACCTACCATAAATGTAGATGTTCGAGTGTTCACCCTACTGCAGTCATCACACTTGGGTTATCCTGCCATCAGGCGGTCCCGCAGTTGGCCTGAGTTCCAAATTCTTGGTCTGGCGTCGGTTGCTGTCGCTTCCTCCCTGACGTCAGTGCACCAGGGGTATATAAGAGGCATCCGACACCATTTTCTTCAGTTTTTCTTGCCCCAGATATCAGGTGCCCCCAGTAGGTAGGCAATACATATTGCTATATAAAAATATACATGTAAAAATAAAACAATACTTTCAGTCACAAGCAAATACACCACAGAGGTAGTATAGGATAGAAAGGTATGGATAAGTCCAGCTAGTTCAGAGGGGATGGAGGGAGGGTAACCTGGACTGCAGCAGGGTGAACACTCGAACATCTACATTTATAGTAGGTACAAAACTGTACTATGCTCATCGTGTTACCCTGCTGCAGTCATCACACTTGGGTTGAATCCCAAAGCTAAGGATGGGTGGTGGAGTTAAACAGGGTTAGAAGAAGCCAGTAGGCCCCGCAAAACTGCAGTGGAAAAGCCAGCTCTAGTCTTAGAATACAGAGGTAAGTGATAGTGTTTGGTGAAGGTGTGCACTGACCTCCAAGTTGCAGCTTCCAGAATATCCTTGGTTGGCAACCCCCTGAGGAAGGCTGCTGATGTAGCTGTAGCCCTGGTGGAGTGGGGCCTAATGCTAGCAGGTACCGGTTTCCCATGATGCGTGTAGCAGAAACGTATGCAATGTCCTATCCATTTTGAAATTGTCTGTTTTGAGATAGCTTTTCCTTGTGATCCTGCAGCATAGGCTACAAAGAGCCGCTCAGAGTTTCTGAAAGCCTTTGTTTTATCAAAGTAGTAACGTAGTTGTCTGTGAATGTCCAAAGAGTGCAGGAGTCTTTCTCCTTTGTTCTGGGGATTATGAAAAAAGGTGGGCAAATGAATGGTTTGGTTTAGGGCCACACTGGATACCACCTTTGGCATAAAGGAAGGGTTAGTTCGTAGAGAGACTCTGTCTTGATGAAAAATGAGGAAAGGCTCCACTGCCATTAGTGCCTGTAGCTCTGAGACTCTTCTAGCTGAGGTTATTGCTAGCAGCAGGGCAGTTTTCCATGAAAGAAACTTTAAATCAGCTGAGAAAGCTGGTTCAAAGGGCGGCAGTGTAAGTTTTTCCAGAACAAAGTTGAGATCCCAAGTAGGTGTTGGTGCTCTCCTGGGCGGTCTTATGTTCTTAGCCCCTCTGAGGTACTGTCTTAGGAGTGGATGTGAAAATAAAGGAGGATCCGTGTAGTAATGAGCTGAAATTGCTGAGGCGTGGATCTTAATAGATGAAAAGGAAAGTCCTTTGTGCAACATCTCAGTTAAGTATTGTAGAATCTGAGGAATGTTTGGATCAAGGGGACTTTGGCCTTTAGGCGCAAAATCTTTTCTATTTGTCTGAATAGGTTTTCCTGGTGCTGGGCCTCCTGGCCTCCAGAATGACATCCATAACAGCTTTGGATAGAGGTGTTGGTTGATTGTTTAGGAAATTAGCCATGCAGCCAGGTTTAAAGTCTTGAGCTGGCTGCGTAGAATTTGATTGTCTCGCTGGGTGAGCAGGTGAGGAATTTGTGGTAAAATCCATGGTGGGCCATGTTCTTTAGAATTGGATACCAGTGCTGGCGTGGCCAGTCTGGTGCAATGAGTATCATTTGTGGCCTCTCCAATCTGACTTTCAGCAGCACCTTTGCTAGAAGAGGCAGTGGAGGAAAGGCATACACTGTTAATGTTTTCCAACTGAATGAGAGGGCGTCCACTTTCCAAGCTTGTGGGTGGAATGTCCTTGTACAAAATTTTTGAAGTTGGTAGTTTTGGGGGTTGGCAAACAGATCTATGTCTGGGCATCCCCATTTTTGAGTTATCATTGAAATACTTGTGGATCCAGTTTCCACTCATGGGGATCCATGATGTTTCTGCTTAGGTCGTCTGCCAATGTGTTTTTATTTCCTGGCAGGAATTGTGCTTGTAGTTGAACTTGGTAAGACAGTGCTGTGTTCCACAAGGTCATTGCTTGCCTGCATAGGGGGTAGGAATGTGTGCCCCCTTGCTTGATGATATACCACATTACTGTGGTATTGTCCGTCTTTATTATTAGTTGTCCTGGGTGTAAGAGGTCCTTGAAAGCTGTTAGGGCATTCTGTACTGCTAGCATTTCCTTTTGATTGATATGCAGATGCCTTAGATCTGTAGTCCATTTGCCCTGAATGCACTGTCCTGCCATGTGTGCTCCCCAGGCATAGTCCGATGCATCTGTTGTCATAGTTTGCCTGGCTGTGGGTAACGTGAAAGGCTGACCCTTGCTGAGGTGATATGCCTGTGCCCACCAGAGAAACACCTGTTGAAGACAGGGAATGAGTGGTATCATTGTTTCCAAGCTGTGGCTGTGCTGAATCCATACGCTTTTCAGGTACCATTGTAATTTCCTCATATGCAGTTTTGCAAATGGTATTAGTAGTATGCAAGATGCCATGAATCCCAAGGCCTGCAGAATTTTTCTTGCAGGGAGTTGGGACTTTGTTGCCATTATTTTGAAGTATTGAGTCAGCTGTTGTTGCTTGTCTGGCGTGAGATAAGCCATCTGGGCCATTGTATTCAAGCTGGCACCCAGGAATATTATGTTTTGTGAGGGCACTAGTTTTGATTTCTTTTCGTTTACTGTGTATCCTAGGCAACTTAGAAGGTGTTTGACAAATGCCAGATGTTTTAAAAGAATTTCCTTGCTTTCTGCTTGAATAAGGCAGTTGTCCAGGTATGGGTATATTTGAATTCTTCTTTGTCGGCAGTATGCAATTACTAGTGCCAGGCATTTTGTGAAGACCTGGGCGCAGTAGATAAGCCAAAGGGCAGTGCAGAGAATTGATAGTGGATTGAACCTGCAATGAAGTGGAGGTATCTTCTGCAATTTTGTCTGATAGGGACATGCAGGTATGCCTCCTTGACATCCAACGTTACTAGCCAAGCCTTCTTGCCCAGCATGGGAAAAAGCTGCTGTAGTGTTAGCATCTTGAATTTTGGTACTTGCAGATAGGTGTTCAGAACTGAAAGATCCAGAATTGGTCTCCATGCTTTGTCCTTTCTGGGGACTAGAAAGAGTCTTGAGTAAAATCCTTGTCCTTGCTCCTGTATAGGTACCTGTTGAATGGCTCTCATATCCATGAGAGCTGTAATTTGTTTTTGTGCCTCTGCCCATTGATTTGGTGGCAACTTTGGAATTCCTTTTATCCTTGGCAAGGTACGGAAGTGGAATCTGTATCCTTTTGAGACAATGTTTAGGACCCATTTGTCTTTTGTGATGATGTGCCAGTTGTCTGCAAAAAGTGCTAATTTTCCTCCCAAGGGAGCTACCAAGAGAGATTTGCTTGGTAGTTGGAGGGTTGAGTCATTGTGTTTATCTTCTGCTAGTTTGGGGCCTGTGTTCACCTCCTTTAGGGAGTGTGGCACCCCATTGTCGAGGTTTGTAAGGGCCTTGTGACTGACCTCTGCCCCTTGGGCATCTGTATTTGCCCCTCTGTGGTCTGTCAGAAGCTGGAAAGGACCAGTTTTTTGTTGGCCAATTTCTGCTGAAACGAGGGGGTTGTACCTGTAAAAAATCCTTGACCGTCTGCATAGACTTTGCCTTAGCCTCCATTTTCTTTAAAACCTCTTCTGCTTTGACACCAAATAAGACATCCTGCTGTAAAGGTGCATCCAATAATTTTGCTTTAACATGATCAGGTAGTGTTTGTTCTTTTAACCAAGCATGTCTGCGTATGACAGACCCAGTAACAGCTGCTCTACAGGAAGCTTCCAATGAATCAAATCCACATTGTAAAGTATGTTTGCCCACCTGTTCAGCTGCATGCAACAGATCCTGCATTTCCTTGAATTCAGCCTGTTCAGAATGTGTGCTCAGTTTTTGTTTTAATTGAGACATTAGGAATTGCTGATATTTCAGCATGTGAAACTGACAATTTAATGCTCTCACAGCCAGAGTAGCTGAGGTGTATATCTTCTTTCCCCATCTATCTAGAGCTCTGGAATCCCTTTCAGAGGGTACAGGATTTTTAGCCATAGAAACTTTAGCCCCTTTTGGACCCTGGGAAATTGTTTCTGGGTCAGCCAGAGGGCTTTTATAAAGGAATTTGTGTGTGTCAGGTACTCTGTAGTATCTGTCTGGTTTGGCTGGAGCGGGAGGTAGGGAGTCTGGATTTAGACTAGACTCTAAGTAAACATCATCCACAATATCTAAAACTGGAGGGATAGCAAGTGCTCTGTGCTGGGGTAGTAAAAGAAACTCTCGGAGCCTTTTATTAGAATCAGAGTAGTCCTGGCCTTCCCAATGGAAATGTTCCCTCATGGTGTGTAAAGTTTCCCCAAAGGAGTAGTCTTCAGGGGGAGAAGCTGAGGGAATAGAGTCTTCAGCATCACAGTCTTTATAAGGGGGAAAAGTGTAATCCTGTTCCTCAGAAGAATCTGAGGAAATAGAAACCTGGTCAGCGGAAGCATAATCCTCCTCTTGTCTTGGCCTTTTATCAGGAGGGGGATAGGAACCCCCGATTAGGGTAATCAAATCTTCAGCCATCTTAAGCATCTGTTTCTTAGGCATGGGGCCTTGAACAGGAGACTGATGTACAGTCTTTTTTTGGTTTTAATGGAGTCTTTAGCTTAGCATAAGATTTAATGGTAAGTGTAGTCGGTCTGAAGTCACCTTCTGAAACCGAGGGCGTTTCTATTGCACTGGGATCACCTACTGCTCTGGTGTCGGAAGGGCCTAATGAAGATGGTTGCGACGGCCTAGTACACTCCGCTTGAGAATCCAAAGAGGTCTGGGGTTCCATTTCCGCAGTCATCAGGGGCAGCGTAGGTGCCTCACTGAAAACCGGAGAACCGGCGACAGGCCCAGCAGAGGCCTCGGAGTCTGGCTTGGTTCTAGGCTGCCTGTCCTTATCCTTGCGTTTTTTATAAATGCCGGTCGTCGGCTGCTCTGACGGCATGATATAATTTAATTTCCTACCAAAGTAATGTCGTGCAAAGTCAAAACGGCGTTTGATAGTTCGTTTATTAAACCTAGCACAAAACCGACAACCTGTGACGTCGTGGTCTGGGCCTACGCAAGGAATACAATAAGAATGGAAGTCCTTATGAGGTATTTGCTTCCCAGAAGAAATGCAATTGTTAACTTTTTCTGACATCGGACTGAGGCAAGAAAAGGTTCCCCAACAGGGTACTTAGCTTTATTGAAGACTTCGGACTGAAATTCGATTCGAAAATCTCAGGTGTCGGCCGACCGGCACTTGCAAACTGCTTCTGCTTCGGGCACCGCGCGGCAAAAAAGACTGAAGAAAATGGCGCTGGATGCCTCTTATATAACCCTGGCTCACTGACATCAGGGAGGAAGCGACAGCAACCGACGCTGGACCAAGACTTTGGAACTCAGGCCGACTGCGGGACCATCTGATGGCAGGAAAACCCAAGTGTGATGACTGCAGCAGGGTAACACGATAAACATCCATACAGAGTACTCAGTGGGGAACAGTTACATCATGATCAAATTTTTCCTAAATATGGCTTATAGTTATAATGTTCTGTTAAATGGTTTAATGCCGAAATTGATTGCAGAATGAAGTAGCTAATCATAAAAATGTATTATAATTTCCTCTCAAAAGAATATGCACACAATCTTTTATAAATCCAAGTATGAGCTCTCCAAGCTAACATTTGATCCAGATACTAGTACCCACTGTCTTTCCTGCCTATGTAGATGTGGTAGCACAAGCAGCAGGTTACATGAAAAAAAAATGAATAATATAAAGCAGAACTCATGTGCCGTTTTGCAAAGTGCTACAGCTTTACAACTTCACTTTGGATTTTTCATTCCCACTTGAGTCTATGCCAACTTCTGCAGCTTACTGTTCCAACCACTGGTGGTCTTTTCTGGTTCCACTTTTCCTTAGGGATGCCATTTTGGCAGTCTGCTAAAGCTATTTATAGGTTTCAAAGGCTTCCTACAGATTCGTACAGCTGTTCCCAGCAAAAATATAAGAAAAGTAAATTAAAAAAATGCTTTCTACTTTCTTCTTGTTCGCCGGCACACAATACTATATGGGTTGCAACAAAACTAACTTGTAATAATGAATCAAGTATAAACATATTGAAAATAAATGCCAATCTACTTTTATATTTACAGCAAAAGGAAAAACAGAAAACTGCACTTTTTAATTTGCAGAGCACATTACACAAATACACACGCCCACATATGTATACTTATAGCAGACAGCCATTACTGTTTGTTTTTATAAAACATTTCACAATTTTCTGCCAAATACAACATTCCACAACCCCAAGCCCAAAGGTTTGAAAACCAGTTTTCTGCCTTAAAATTAGCAGCTAGAATCAACTGACAATCCTAATGGACTAAAGAACTCTTAAGGGATTCTATCCCGGAAGAAAAGATTGTAGCATTTTTTTTAACTCGACTTTCAGGTATGGTAAGATACTTTTCACAGTATCGATATTTTCTTTAAAAAATATTGTGATTTGTAAAATCAGTTTTATTTCTGACTCTCTCTATAAACACTGCACTTTAAGTTAATCCGAATATATTTTTTAGTAAAATCTTATCATTTATGCCATTTTTTGTGGGTTATGTGGTTGCTAATACCATAACTCTGATCCCTCACAACCACTACTAAGTCAGAAAGGCTGAAGACTTGTTGGTTAGCTGAAGTGTGTGCAGTGTCATAGGTAAAATGTATGTTGGATCCAATTTAATGCCACAACTAAGAGACCATAATGTGAACATGTGTGAAAGAAATCAGTGGCAGTAAGTATTTGCAAACTAATGAATATGGGCTTTTGAACCTGACAGATGCATCTTACCTCAAGCACAGACACTCAAAAGTATGACACAATATCAGATGTGTGTATGAAGCAATATCCTCTTGATAGTGTGTGCGTGTGTGTGTGCCACTGAGTGAGGACAAATATTACTCCTGCTGCCATTTCTGAACTAAATGTACCTGTTTGTGGGCAAAACTGTACTCTGAATTCAGCTACAAGTGGTCTGTCAACAAGTGCTACAGACAGCAATGCAGTCAACTGGTGATAATACTCTTGTTCAACAGTGAGAAAAAATAGTGCATTTAATCATAAAGAAAATACAGTAAACCCTCATATTATGATGGCAGTCACCTGGACTCCAATGTTTCCATATTCTCACTATAATCAGTGCACTGATCATGATCTGTTTGACATACTGCTGGTGAATTGTGAGGGGTTCAAACTTCTAGCTGACCCATACTTGCTGGTAGTGGCAGAATGATTATTGCAGTCAACTATACACTGGTACCTTGTAAAATCTGTGGTACTAAATGTAGACAATGATAAATCAGACTGATCTAGAAGAGTCACCATAGCTGTTGTTTATAAAGTCAAATGAACAGTAGGAGATTTACAAGCCTATCTTTTGATCAGTTACCTCCTTTAAAATGACCACTGAAAGATGCAAGGGTGTACATTAAAAAGGAAGAACAGTGCCAGCTAAGTCTCCCTGTTCTTGAAAGCAATACCTATCTGCACAGGTTGGTAGAAATGAAAGGGTCAAGACAAGTCAAGTGAACTATTGCATAATTTGCTTGCAGAGGAACAGTTCCTTTAGTTAGTGTCAAAAGATTCAAACGTCTGGCTAGCAGGCTGAATATGAAAGTGATGCAGCCCTAACAGCTGATGACTGAAAGGTGTTAAGCAAGTCACAGCAACCAAAGAAGGGAACCAGCAGATGTGATGTATGGATTCTAGAACACAGCAGTTAGCTTCACAAACTAAAGAAGCTGCTGCAAATTCCAACAAAATTCAGAGTCCTGGGTTAAGGTGTGATCTCTATAGCAAGAGAGGGTACTTGAGACTGACGTGGCTAAAGGAGTTCTATTCCCCGTGAAATTCTTAAACATACCTGCCTTAGAGGCTCCAACAGCATATTAGCCAGTTTTTAATCCTCCACTAATAAAATGTGCTATTCAAAATGCCATAAATCAGCCCGTGACTCAGTAAGAAGTCTTTGCTGTGCTCCACTGAGGATGGTGCTTTCACACAATCTGATCCTGTTAATTCCTAATGGAAGCTGCTGGAAAGTTGCTGGCACTACGTCAATTTTCACAGAGTGTGGATCAGGCCATTTGACTAGACGGTTAATGTGCACCAGTATGAACATCAAAAGTTACAAGCAAAAAACATAGCTTTCACTGCTACTGAGACTGCCAAGGAAATAATGCTGGCAACTTTTTTATTCTGAAATGGTGAAAATGATTTCTGTGATATAAAACTCATTTAGGGGATCAGATCTTAGTGGGCAGGAAAGAAGTGTAGTAAAGATGCTGGGATGCCAGGAAGTAGTTGTTCTGGGCTTCAGTAAATGACAGTAGCCTACACTGACTGAGAGAAAGATAAAAAAAACAAAAGAAGTACTGCAACAAATATTACTACAGTGAAATTTTCCATTGCCAGGGAACAATAACAGTTGCCAAAGCAGATCAATCCAGTTAAGGTTCTGCAAAGTTTACTCTTTTTTTTTTTTTTTTTTTTTTTTTTTAACACCTTTACTGAATTATCATTTCTGACACAGGGAAATTTACATTTATATAAAAGTAATCAAACTGTATTAACAAGTTCACATTTACAAACATTATACTTCACATACACTGCTATATATTCTATAACCTAAGCAACATTACATAAATTATTCAATTCCTGCCCCCTCATCTTTTTTTTTTTTTTTTAACAAGAAACATCTTTATTACACTATCATTTCAACACAGACAATCATACATCTACATAAATTAAAACAAACCTCAAAGGCACGATTCTAGTTGCAAGCATTTTACATCACAAACCATACTGACACACTTCCGATTGCAAACATTATACATCACTTATAATCTATCCAGTCCTTCTCACTAAAACATAATACAGCACATTTAAGTCCTGCATTCCTTTAAACCTCATACCTCCCTTGTATGTATTGTTCCCGCAATTCTCATTTTTCCTATGTAGCTTGCTTGTACCCTTTTCTACACATCTCAATTCCAGTTGTTTTACGTCTGTTACTATACTCACTATTTCTAATATACTTGGTTTAGATTTTGATTTCTATTTTCTAGTAATTGCTTTTTTGGCAGACACCATAATTAGACACAGCAGGGCCTTACCATGTCTAGGCAATTCCGATTCTGTATCATAGCTCAGAAAAATCACCTTCCTTGTCACATCAATCTTCCCACCCAGCATCTCCAACAGTACATAACGCGGGGAATCCTTAAAGTCCGCCAACTCACTGCACTCCCAGAAATATGTTACCAATTACCTCTTTCTTCCCTGTCACACCTCCAAATTTGCTGTCTACCGAAGGAAAATTCTCTGGAGTCTACTTTGGGTATAAAAATATCTATGTAAACATTTCCATGCAAAAATCCTAAATCTCCTAGATTTTATTGTATAATTGGGAGACATACATATAGCCTCCAATTGTTTCTTTGTGAACTGCTAATCCAATCTCTCTTCCCAATCCTTTCTAACCTCCTCTGATTCTTATAGTTATCATGCAATATTTTATATGCTCTACTAATTATTCCTTTTTTAATGGCAGCTTCTTTTCTAGATTCTATTAAAAACTCTATCAGTGTTAGTCTTTCATTTAGGACCCCCCCTTTTTCTTTCTCTTTGCCTATGCTCTGGATATCAGTCCTAGACAGGGAAGTAATCTCTAATCTGCTGTCCAACTAAATTCTTGGTTACTTCCCATTCTCTCATCTTTCCCCCTCTATTTATTTGCTCCCAATAATTGGTTAATTTCCCAGTTTTCTACAATAAATTTTAGTCCCTACTTGCCTATTGCCTATATCCCTAACTGCAGTCATCCCTATTGGCAGAATCACCTTTCTCCATTTGGAGGTGTGACAGGGAAGAAAGAGGTAATTGTTCAAGAGGAATCTTGACCAATGGATGGGAGATTGCAGATATACCCCCCCATTTACTAGCCAGCCACTGGCTTGACAGAGGCACAGCAAAATGATAGGCAGTTTATTTTTTTCAAGGTAAAGGGGGGTGGCTACATACTAAGGCTAGGCTAGGCTTATAAATGCCCTTGGGCAGATAGCCTAGTATGAACCTATGAACCTATGAACCTATGAACCGTGTTGGCTTAGTTCTTCGGATTCTTTCTGCTACTTTATAGACAAAATACTCTGTATGATTATTGTTATTCTCCTTAAAGGTCTGCATCCAAAATCTCAGTCTCTCCTTGTTTCTTGAGCTTCCCCCCATTTCATCATCATCTCTTTCCACTTTGAATTACAGTTTCCTGCTTGTGCTGTGTATAGGAGCCTTAACTGTGTAGCTCTGAAATACCTCTTCAAATTGGGTAATCCCTATCCACCCTGTTCTACTGGAAGAATAAGCTCATCCTACTTGACTCTTGCCGTCTTCCCCTCCCAGATAAAGTCCTTAAGCTCTTTATTAATTCCCATGCACAAAGTACAGCTGTGTACATAATGTAAATGTAGATGTTCAAGTGTATTCACTGTTGCAGTCATTACATTTGGGGGTTATCTGCTTGCAGTAGCCCTCAGTCAGCCTGATTAACAAAGTCTTGGGTCCTGCGTTGGTTGCTGTCCCTTCTTCAATGATGTCAGGTCGTCAGGGGTATAAAACATGCAGCCAACGCCATTACATCAGTTTTTCTTGCCCCAGATGTCAGGTGCCCCCCAATGGGAAGCAATCAAATCTATAAATACAAGGATATACCTCCAACTAAAAAGCAAATACACCAAAAAGCTTTTAGAGCATAGTAAGTGAGAGTAGAGGTATAGCCAAAAGAAGAAAGGGGGCTGAAGGGAGGGTAACCAGGACTGCAACAGTGAATACACTCGAACATCTACATTTATGGTTAAGTGTACACAACTGTACTATGTTTTTTGGGTTTCACTGTTGCAGTCATTACAGTTGGGTAGATTTCCGAAGCTAAGGTTGGGAGGAGGAATTTAAATAGAATGAGAACCAGCTATAAGGGCCTGCAAGACTGCAGTGGCAAAACCAGCTCTGGATTTAGAGAAAATTGGCAAATGATAATGCTTGGTGAAAGTATGTACAGAACTCCAGGTAGCAGTTTCTAGGATATCCCTAGTAGGGACGCCCATGAGAAAGGCTGTAGAGGCCCTGGCTGAATGGGGTCTGATGCCCTGTGGCATAGGTTTTCGATGGCACTTATAGCATAAATTAATGCAGTGGCCTATCCAATTTGAAATGGTTTGTTCTGAAATAGCTTTCCCCTCTGTCCCTGCAGCAAATGCCACCAGCAGTTGTTCAGATTTCCTTTGAGGTTTAGTCCTGTCCAAGCAGAATCTAAGCTGTCTGTGCACATCTAGTGTAGTATTTGTTCCCCTTTTTTCTGTGGGTTAGGAAAGAAGGTAGGCAAATGAATGGACTGATTAAGAGCCACACTGGATACCACTTTGGGCATGAAGGAGGGATTGGTTCTGAGGGACACCCTGTCCACATGAAAGATGATGAAAGGTTCCACTGCCATAAAGGCCTGTAATTCAGATACCCTTCTTGCAGAAGTGATTGCTAAAAGGAAAGCTGTTTTCCAGGAAAGAAATTTTAAATCTGCAGTAGCAGCTGGCTTGAAAGGAGGAAAAGTGAGTTTCTCCAAGACAAAGTTAAGATTCCAGGCTGGGGTTGGAGCTCTCCTGGGTGGCCTTAAATTTTTGGCCCCTCTGAGGAACTGCTTGAGCAGTGGGTGAGAGAAGGGGGGGGGCTCTGTGATATAATGAGCTGAAATGGCTGAGGCATGAATTTTGATGGAGGAAAAAGACAAGCCCTTATGAAGCATCTCAGTCAAGTATTGCAGAATCTGAGGTAAATTGGGAACTGCTGCGTTCATTCCTTGAGAGTGGTTCCAGGCACAGAAACGTTTCCATTTTGCAGCATAAGATTTTCTAGAACCAGGCCTCCTTGCCTTTAAAATTATATCCATCACTGATTTACTGACGGATAGTAAAGGAGAGATTAGGTAATTAGCCAGGCTGCTAGGTTCAGGGTTTGCAGCTGAGGGTGCAGAATCTGGTTCTCCTGCTGAGACAACAGGGAAGGAGTCTGAGGCAGGTGCCATGGAGCCAAGCGTGACATGTTGCGCAAGAGGGGGTGCCAGTGTTGGCGAGGCCAGTCTGGTGCAATTAAAATCGTCCTTGGCCTGTCCTGTTTGATCTTTAGTAGCACCTTTGAGAACTGAGGCAGAGGAGGAAAGGCATAAACTGATAGGTTTTTCCAGCTGAAGTATAGAGCATCCACTTTCCAAGCTAGTTTGTGGGGAATCCTTGTGCAAAATTTGTCCAGTTGATGGTTCTTGGGGGAGGCAAACAGGTCTATATCTGGGCTCCCCATTTTCTTGTCAACATGTTGAAAATCCTTGGTTCCAGTTTCCACTCGTGTGGGTCCATGAGATTTCTGCTTAGTCCGTCTGCCAGTGTATTTAGTTTTCCTGGCAGGAATTGAGCTTGTAGATTCACTTGGTAGCTCAAGGCTGTGTTCCACAATGCCATGGCTAGTCTGCAGAGGGGGGTAAGAATGTGTACCCCCCTGCTTATGTACCACATGACAGTGGTGTTGTCCATCTTTACCATTAGTTGTCCTGGAAGAATGTGGTCCTTGAAGGCTGTCAAAGCATTCTGTACAGCTAACACTTCCTTTTGATTTATGTGCAGGTGCTTTTGATTTGGGTTCTATTTGCCCTGAATGCACTTTCCTGCCAGGTGAGCCCCCCATGCATAGTCAGATGCATCTGTTGTTAAGGTTTGTGTGGCAGGGGGTAATGTGAATGGTAGTCCCCTACTTTGGTGGCAGGCGTCTGCCCACCAAAGGAACTCTAGGCATAGGCAAGGTATGATAGGAATCCTTGCTTCTAGATCCTGTGAATGTTGACACCACACCCTTTTGAGATACCATTGTAGTTTCCTCATACGCAGCCTTGCATATGTAATTAGAAGAATGCAGGAGGCCATGAACCCCAAGGCTAGCAGTATTTGCCTTGCAGATAGTTGGGGTTTTGTGACCACTTGTTTGAAGTAAGTTGTCAAATGAATCTATTTCTCTGGCGTGAGGAAAGCCATCTGGGAAGCTGTATTCAAGCTTGCTACCAGGAATATAATTTGTTGACAGGGTACCAGGTGGGATTTCTTTTTGTTTATGGTGAACCCCAGACAAGTCAGTACCCTTTGAACAAAGGCCAGATGATTCAAAAGAATGTCCTTGCTTTCTGCCTGAATTAGACAATCATCCAGGTATGGGTATATTTGAATATTTATTTGCCTGCAAAATGCAATGACTGGAGCTAGGCACTTTGTGAATACCCTGGGCACAGTAGATAAGCCAAAGGGCAGTGCAGAGAACTGATAGTGCATGTAGCCTGCTTTGAAGTCTAGGTATCTTCTGCAAGACTCCATGATAGGGACGGGCAGGTACTCTTCTTTTAAGTCTAGTGTTGCCAACCATGCATCCTTGCCTAGCATAGGAAGCAGTTGGTGAAGAGTCAGCATTCTGAATTTTGGAATCACCAGAAAGGTGTTTAGAATAGAAAGATCCAGGATAGGATGCCATGTATTGCCTTTTCTGGGTACCAGAAAAAGTCTCAGATAGAAACCTTGTCCCTTTTCCTCTTCTGGTACCGACTGAATAGCCCCCATGTTTAAGAGAGAGTACTTGATGATGGACCTCCGCCCACTGATTTGGGGGTAGATCTGGCCACCCATTTGGTGTTGGTAACGTGTGGAAATGAAATCTGTATCCTTGGGATACTATAGTTAAAACCCATTTGTCCTGGGTTATGAGTTCCCAGTTTTTGGCCTGCAGACCAATCCTTTCTGCCTAAAGGAGCATTCAGTTGGAAAGTGCTTGGTAGTTTTAAAAGCAAGTCATTGAGACAGTTTTCCATAGGGGGAGTCTTACTACTCCCAGGTTTGGGTGCGGAAACCCCCCCACTGCCTAGTATTGTGCCCCCCTTGGTATTGAAACCTGGGATTTTTACTGTGTCTGGGTTTGGCTTGAAAAGACCAGGAAGGGGCTGGAAAGGACCAATTTTTAGAGGGCCAGTGCCTACTAAATCTAGGAGGCTGAACTTGTAAGAAATCTTTAACAGTTTGCATAGATTTAATCTTCCTTCTTTTTAAGAACTTCCTCAGCATTCTTGCCAAACAGGTGGTCCTGATTTAAGGGAGCATCCAACAATTTAGCTTTAACATGATCAGGCAAACCTTGCTCCTTAAGTCAAGAATGCCTTCTGAGCAACGACCCTGTAACAGCAGCCCTGCAAGAGGCCTCTAATGAATCAAATCCACATTGCAAAGTATGCTTTCCAACCCGTACAGCAGAATGCATTAAATCCTGTAATTCTTTATTTTCAGCACAGTCAGGAAGTAACATCATTTTCTGTTTAAACAATCCAATAACATGTTGTTGATACTTTAACATATAAAACTGGCAGTTTAAAGCCCTAATGACCAAGGTTGCAGAAGTGTAAACTTTCTTACCCCATCTATCCAGTGCCCTTGAGTCTCTATCAGAGGGGGTAGGATTTTTAGCAGTAGAAATCTTAATGCCCTTGGGTCCCTGTGAAATAGTGTCTGGATCCGCAATAGGATTTTTAGAAAGGAACTTATGAGAATCAGGAACCTGTAATATCTGTCAGGTTTTCTGGGAGCAGGAGGCAAAGAAACAGGAGCCAAACTAGATTCTGAAAAGGCATCATCAACAATGTCTAGTACAGGAGGTATAGCTAAAGGAGTAAGAAATCCCTAAGCCTCTTTTTTGAATCAGAAAAGTCCTGGCTTTCCCAGTGGAAATGCTCCCTTAGAATATGTAAAGTCTCACCTAAAGAAAAATACTCTAGAGGGGAAGAAGAGGGAATAGAGTCCCCTGCATCAGAATCCTATACGTAGATAAGGGCAAATCCAGATAATCAGAAGAATCAGAAAAATCAGAATCCTGGTCAGAAGAGTCATAAACAACTTCAATCCTAGGTCTTTTAGAAGGGGGAGGTTGGCTTCCCCTGATTAGAGTTATAAGATCTTCAGCCATTCTTATCATTTGTTTTTTTAGGCATAGAGGCCTGAGCATGCAGCCTGGGTCTCGGTTTCTTACGCATGGTTCGAGATTTTGGCCTAAATGTAGAAGGAGGTGTCAGTTTAATATGCAAGTCCATTGGCCTGAATACACCCTCAGAAGCTGGTGCCTGCACAGTGGCTCCGGACCCATCCAAGGTAGAGACATCCGCAGGCTCCACAGTTGAAGCATCTCGCGTCATACTGGACTCCTAATGGGTCTCTGTAGAGGCCTGCGAGTCAGAAGTAGCGGGTATCAGGGGCTATGAATGCACCTCACTGGGTACCGGCAAACTGGCTAATTAAACCGGGAACCATAATATTTAGAAGTGAAAATATACCGACGACGGATAGTGCACTGATTAAATAAAGCACAAAACTGACAGCAAGATACGTCGTGGTCAGGGCCCAAGCAAGGAATACAGTACGAATGAAAATCTTTGTGAGGTATTTGCCTTCCACAATTAATGCAATTATTAACTTTTACTGACATCGGTAAGGAGAAAGAAAAAGTTTCCCCAATGGGGTACTTAGCTTTAGTTGAAGACTTTGGTTCTGAAACTCGAAAATGAAAATTTCAGGAGTCGGCCAAGCGGCACTTGCGAACTGCTTCTGCTTTGGCCACCGCACGGCAAAAAAGACTGATGTAATGGCATTGGCTGCATGTTTTATACCCCTGATGACCTGACATCATGGAAGAAGGGACAGCAACTGATACAGGACCCAAGACTTTGTTAATCAGGCCGACTGAGGGCTACAACAGGCAGATAACCCCTAAATGTAATGACCGCAATAGTGAAACACAAAGAACATCTTCTCCCCTGTTTGATAAAAATATTCCTGACCTGTGTGTAAGACTAATAGGACTAAAAACATTTAACTGCTTGTATCTTACTATCCATATCCATACAACAAAGTTTCCACTTTCTCAGTTTTTGTATTATCTTTTGTTTAGTCTCTTCCCACATATCCTTAGCTGCCACACCAGAATCATTTTTAAGCAATACTCCTAAATACTTAATTTTATAATGTCCCCATAAATATGGATATTGCTGAACTAACTGATGTGTGGGTTCATAATTTACTGCTATTGCCTTTGTTTTAGCTTCATTAATTTTGTATCCCTAAAAGATTTGAAAAGTACAGTTTTGTACCTACCATAAATGTAGATGTCCGATAGACATGCAACTGCAGTCATAACATGTGGGTTGTCCTGCCTCAGGTAGCCCTCGGTCAGCCGGATTCCAAAGTCTGGGTCCGACGTCGGCTGATGTCGCATTTCTCTCCGACGTCAGAGCGGCTGGAGTACATAAGCATCAGCCGACGCCATTTTCTTCAGTGTTTCTTGCCCTAGATGCCAGGTGCCCTCCAAGGAAGGCTGTAATCAAATTGTAAGACAAAAACAGGATTCCAAACAAATACATGAGCAATAAACCAAATACACCATAACAGATATCCCCAGCAAAGAGTAAGAGGGATAGGAGTGGACTCTAGGCATAGAGGGGTATGGAGGGAGGGAAAACCCGACTGCAGTTGCATGTCTATCGGACATCTACATTTATGGTAGGTACAAAACTGTACTATGTCCTTCAAGAATGCAACTGCAGTCATAACATGTGGGTAGAATACCATAGCTTAGCTGGGGGAGGAGGTATGCTATAGGAAAGAGATGGTGTGGCAATCAAACCCTGCAGGACTGCCGAAGCAAAGCCTGCTCTGGATCTGGAATATAGAGGAAGATTGTAGTGTTTGGAGAATGTATGCACGGAGCTCCATGTAGCAGCTTCTAGAATGTCCTTGGTAGGCACCCCTCTTAAAAAGGCTGTAGAGGTGGCTGTAGCTCTGGTGGAATGTGGTCTGACATAGGTTGGAACAGTCTTTCCATGAAAGGAATAACAGAATCTGATGCAATGTCCAATCCATTTAGAAATAATCTGTTTTGAAATTGCTTTTCCTTGGACTGCAGGGGCGTAAGCTACAAAAAGCTGTTCAGACTTCTTACTGGCCTTGGTTCTGTCCAGGTAGTATCGAAGTTGTCTATGAATGTCCAAGGTATGCAAAAGTCTTTCCCCCTTATTCTCAGGATTGGGGAAGAAAGCAGGCAGATGAATGGCTTGATTTAGAGAAACCCTAGATACCACCTTTGGCATAAAAGTAGGGTTGGTCCTTAATGAAACCCTGTCTCTGTGGAAAATAATAAAGGGTGGTATTGCCATTAGGGCCTGTAGCTCGAAACCCTTCTTGCTGAGGTAATTGCCAACAGGAAAGCTGTCTTCCATGAGAGAAATTGCAAGTCAACTGAAGCTGCTGGCTCAAAAGGAGGTAGAGTCAGTTTTTCTAAGACAAAATTGAGGTCCCAGGCTGGCACTGGGGCCTTTCTTGGCGGCTTAATGTTCTTGATTCCCCTGAGGAATTGTCTTAGTAAGGGGTGAGAGAAAACAGGAGGATCAGTGTTGTATCTAGCTGAAATAGCAGATGCATGTATCTTTATTGAAGAATATGAGAGGCCGCTGTGTAACATATCTGCCAAATATTCCAAGATAAGTGGGATGTTCAGTAATGATGCATCATGTCCCTTGCTGGTATTCCAATTGCTGAATCTTTTCCACTTTGCTAAGTAAACCCTTCTGGTGGATGGTCTTCAAGCCTCTGTTAGTATCCGCTGAACTTCCTTGGAGAGAGATAAGCTGAAGTTATTTAAGGGATCTCCCAGGCTGTTAGCTGCAGTGTCTGAAGGTTTGGATGCAGTGTTTCGAAATTGTGTTGAGTCAAAAGTAGAGGCCACTGAGGGAGGGCCCACCTCCTGGTGTGACATATGCTCCGTAGAAGTGGGTACCAGTGTTGTCTTGGCCAATCCGGAGCTATTATGATTCCCTTGGGCTTCTCTGCTTTGATCTTTAGTAATACGGAGGTCATCAGTGGCAGAGGTGGGAATGCATAGATTGCTAGGGAGTTCCAGTTGAATGAAAGGGCATCTATTTTCCAAGCCTTTAGATGGTATGTCCTTGTGCAAAATTTTGGTAGAAGATGGTTGAGGTGAGAGGCAAATAGGTCCACTTCTGGCTTGCCCCATGTCGAAGTGATTTGTCTGAAAGCCTTCGGATGTAACCTCCACTCGTGTGGATCTGTGAAATTCCTGCTTAGGCTGTCCGCCAACACATTGTCTTTTCCTGGAACAAACTGGGATTGTAACTGGATGTTTAGACTCAGTGATTTCTCCCAAAGCTGCATTGTCAGTCTGCAAAGGGGGTAAGAGTGGGTGCCCCCCTGCTTGTTTATGTACCACATCACAGTGGTGTTGTCTGTCCATATCATTAAATGGCCTTGCTGGAGTTGGTGTTGAAAAGCCTCGATGGCATGCATTACTGCCAGCATTTCCTTTTGGTTTATATGCAGATGTGTTTCCTTTGGAGACCATTGTCCTTGAATACACCTGCCTTCCATGTGCGCCCCCCATCCAAGGTCTGAGGCGTCTGTAGTCATGGTCTGTGTTATCTGTGGTTTTTTGAATGACATACCTGTGTTTTCCTGGCTCACCGAGGCCCGCCATAGGAATTCCTTTTGTAGGCATGGAATGAGTGGTATGATTGTCTCCAAGTTGTTGCTGTGTTGAGACCAAATGCTTTTTAGGTACCATTGAAGCTTTCTCATGTATAGTTTTGCTAATGGAACCAGTAGAATGCAGGATGCCATGTAACCCAGGGCCTGTAGGAATCTCCTTGCAGTCATCTGGGTGAGTTTTCGCTAAACCTTTGAAGTAATGAGTTAACTTCTCTTGCTTGTCTTCTGTCAGGTAAGCCATCTGAGAGGCTGTGTCTAGTTTGGCTCCTAAGAAGATTATTTCCTGGGATGGCTGCAGTCTTGACTTTTGGAAGTTGACTGTGTATCCCAGAGCTTGCAGTAATCGTATGACATAATCCAGGTTTTTTGTCAACATCAATTTGTCGTCCGCTTGTATGAGGCAGTCGTCCAGGTACGGGTAAATTTGTATACCCTGGAGCCTGCAATGAGAATTACTGAAGCCAGGCATTTTGTAAATACTCTGGGCGCAGTAGATAAGCCAAATGGCAATGCTGAGAATTGATAATGCTCTGGCCCTGCAAGAAATCTGAAGTATCTTCTGCAGCTGTGTCTGATAGGGACATGCAGGTATGCCTCCTTGAGGTCCAGAGTAATCAGCCACGACTCCTTGCCCAGCATGGGAAGGAGTTGCTGTAGAGTCAGCATTTTGAACTTTGGTACTATGAGAAAGGTGTTTAATGCGGACAAGTCCAGTATTGGTCTCCATTGAGATTCTTTTCTTGGAACAAGGAACAGTCTTGAGTAAAACCCCTGTTCTTGTTCTTGCTGTGGAACTCTTTCTATTGCTTTCATTCGAGTCAGCAGAGTGATTTGCTTGATAGCCTCTGCCCTTTGATGTTGTGGTAGGTTTGGCATGCCTTGTTTTCTTGGTAAGGTATGAAAATGAAACCTGTACCCTCGGTCTATAATGTCTAAAATCCATTTGTCCTTTGTCAGTCTGTGCCAGTTTTCTGCAAACAGAGATAATTTCCCGCCCAAGGGAGCTTCTAGTTGTTCCCTGGTAGGCGGTAGTAGAGGAAAGTCATTGAGTTTGTGGTTGTTGGGCAGGTGAAACTCCTGCGTCACTTCTTTGGTTTCCTGGCTGCCATTGTCGTCCCCTGTAAGGACCTCTGTATTGGCCTCTTCCTCGGCCACGTCTGTTCTTACCCCTTTGAAACTTTTCTGGATTAGGAAAGGACCAGTTTTTTGAAGGCCAATTCCTACTGAATCTGGGGGGTTGAACCTGGAGGAAATCTTTCACAGTCTGAACTGATTTTGCTTTTTCTTCGATGGTCTTTAACACATCCTTAGCATTTGCACCAAAAAGCTTGTTCTTTTTCAAAGGTGCATCCAGAAGTTTTGCTTTTACATGATCTGGTAGAGGTTGATCTTTAAACCAAGCATGTCTACGCATCACTGCCCCTGTCATAGCTGCCCTACATGAAGCTTCCAGTGCATCATATCCACACTGCAGGAAGTGATTGCTTACTTGCTGAGTGTTATGTACATCTTCCTGCAAAGTCTTCCTGTCTAAAGGATCAGGAGAAGCTAAAGTTTTATGTAAATCTTCTAAGAGATAATCCTGATATTGAAACATATGAAAAAGGCAATTTAAAGCTCTCATAGATAAGGTAGTGGATGTGTAAACCTTTTTACCCCATCTCTCTAATGACCTTGCTTCCCTGTTGGAGGGCAAAGGATTTTTTGAGGTGGAGGCTGAAACTCCTTTAGGCCCCTGTGAAATAGTTTCCAAATCAGCAGAATGGGCTCTGAATAAATGGGAATGAGTTTCTGGGACCCTGTTATACCTGTCTGGCTTGGCTGGAGCAGGAGGAAGAGAATCAGGGGTAGCACTAGAGTCTGAATACAAATCATCCAGAACATCAAGTACAGGAGGAATAGCTAAGGGCCTGTGCTGAGGCTTCTTAAGGAAAGTCCTAAGGCGTTTCCTAGAATCAGAGTATTCCTGACCCTGCCACTTGAAATGTTCCCTCATGGTGTGCAGGACTTCCCCAAAAGAAATATCCTCAGGAGGGGAGGCCGAGGGTATGGAATCTTCTGCATCCGAGTCCTCATAGGTCTGGAAGAGCTCTTCCTGGCTATCAGAGTGGACAGAGCCCTCAGAGTCTTCATCTGAAGGAGTAGGGTCAGAGGGTTCAACCCGGGGCCTTTTATCAGGAGGAGGCTGGGATGCTCTCTCAGGATGGGCCTGTGAACCTCTAATCATGGAAATTAAATCAGCAGCCATGGACATAATTTGTGTCTCCGGGGTCGGCTGAGGTAAGGATTTGGAAGTAATATGCTTTGTTTTGCTGGCTGCCTTAGCCCTAGTTAGGCCTTAATAGACATGGCCATAGGAGGCCTGGCAGCTCCACGTGCAGGAGTGACCTTGTCTACAGCAATGGTCTCGGGCATCTCCTCGGTTTCGGTATCCTGAGGAAAGTCTATGACTGGCGTCGGAGGAATGTCTGGAATCGGAGTAGTCGGTAATGCGGTGTCTTCGGTTCGGAGCGGTGGAGAGACCGTCTCAGAGGGAACCGGAGCACTCGCGGTAGGTTTTGGCGTGGAGTCGGTGGTAGACGCGGGCCGAGGATGTCGGTCCCAGTCTTTTCGCTTTTTGGGAGTTTGCGATGTCGGTAGATCCGACGGCATGGTGTAAGCAAATTTATCGCCCAAAAAATCTTCAGCAAACTCCGCCCGGCGCCTGAGAGTGCGCTTGTTGAAGCGAGCACAGGCTACACAGGCCGAGAAGTCATGGTCTGGGCCCAGGCAAGGAAGGCAGTAAGAGTGGAAATCCTTATGAGGTATTTGTTTACCACAAAAAAGACAATTGTTAACTTTTTCAGTAATTTCTGTCATCGGCTGAGGCAAGAAAAGGTCCCCAACGGGGTGCTTAGCTTTTTTGATGACTTCGGTATCATAGAATACAGGAGCTGACCGACCGGCACTTGCGAACTGCTTCTGCTTCGGGCACCGCGCGGCAAGAAAGACTGAAGAAAATGGCATCGGCTGATGCTTATGTACTCCAGCCGCTCTGACGTCGGAGAGAAATGCGACATCAACCGACGTCGGACCCAGACTTTGGAATCCGGCCGACCGAGGGCTGCCTGAGGCAGGACAACCCACATGTTATGACTGCAGTTGCATTCTTGAAGGACATCTGTCTCAAAATGTTCCACAACACTATAATGTCTCCTCCTGGTTTTGTCAGGTATAAAATTATATAATCTGCAAATGGAGCCAGCATTTCTTGACTACCATAGCAATTATATCCTTGAATTTCTGAGTCCCTTAAAGGGGAAAGAGGACACCCCTGCCCGATTCATTCCTTTCCTCCTATTCTAACCGTTAGTAACAGAGCCTCATCTAGCTCTAACTTTGGCATATTTAATTCTTCCATAAACATTTCCATTTGTATCTTTTCTTAGGTCTACATTAGAACACCGAACGTTCAAAATTTCAAGTGTTCTAATATCGACCCGTTTTCAGCGAACGCTGAAAATATCGGAGAATCAGAAAAACAAATTTTTTCCTAGGGAAAGAATTCGGTTGTCTGTTTTTGTTGCTTCGGTATTTTCAGTGCTGTGGTGGAAAGTTACGGGTCGGGTTCAGGTAAGTGTGAGATTGTGTGGACGTGAGGATTAGGGCAGGTTAGGTGAGTTAGGGTTAGGGTTAGGGTGCGGGTCAGGTAAGTGTGCGATTGTGTGGACATGAGGGTTAGGGCAGGGTAGTTGAGTTAGGGTGTGGGTGAGGTGAGGTGACTGTGATAGTGACGGAACTTAGGGTTAGGGTTTGGGTTAAGGTAAATGAATAGTTAATGGTGTATGTATAGTTTTAGTGTAGGGTTAGGCGTAAGAGTTTAGGTGTATGCGTGTAGACTGCTGTTTGTTTGGTGTGCTTGTGTTGTATGTATGTGTTTTGGAACAGCAAATTTTTTCCTAGGGAAAAATTTGCTGTTCTGTATGTTCGATGTTTTAAATTTTCGATTCATAGGGTTCGATATTAGAACACTCAACATTTTGAACGTTCGGTGTTGTAATTTCTTGATTTCCATATTTCTCTGCTTTATATAGACTTTCATAGAATTTCTGAAATATTTCTAATACCTCTACAGGATCTCTTATTATCTTTCTTGTTATAGGCTCCCTAAGCTTGGTGACAGCTCTTTCTACCTTCTGTTCTGTTGCCAGAGTTGTGCTAATAGTTTTTGCGCTCTAATGATATTATCAAAAAACAGTTGCTTAAACAGCAATCTTTCTAAACTCTTGTATATTACTGAGGTAATCCCATATTTTCTGCTTAGCATTCTGCAGTTGATCCTCCTCTTGTTCTATGAGAATCCCCCTATTTTGCAATGCTTTAACATTTGTCATTTCTTCTAAATAATTCTTTTTACTTCTAAACCATGCCACTCTTTCTTTTATTTCTACCTTATTTTTAAACTCTACATTAAATTTATTCCACTCCCTAGCTATATTTTCAGAAGTAATTTATATCCTGTCATATAGCTACTGAATAACAGCCACTACCCATTCCTTAAATTTAAATTTTAATTTTTTAAAGACACACACAATTCCCCTGATGCTATTAACAAGACTATTTTTAAACGTAAAAGCACTTTTACACCCAGTTTTCCACATCATATTGAGTGTTTTTTTAAAATTATGTGAACAGGATTTTTATAAATTGTTTTCCAGTAAAATCAAACCATATTTTTATAACCTTAATTCAGAAGAATTTGCTTCACTACAATATTTAAGGAACTGTAATGAAATCAATATAAAACCAGCTGATAAAGGTGGAGGGGTGGTCATACTAGATACTACTGAATACAATATGAACATGTCTTTAATGCTTGAGGATGATGCTACATATACTAAAGTGATGCTTGATGATATTAATAGAATAATTAGAAATGTGCATGATACACTTTATGACCTTCTTATGTGTGGACAAGTTAGTGAACAGATGTATAATTATCTCCTTATTGATAATCCCATTATACCAATAATTAAGGGATTACCCAAAATACACAAAAATCAAGTGCCTATACCATTTAGACCAATTGTATCAGGTGACAAATGGGTCACTGCTAATATATCTTTTATTGAGTTTTTACTTAGACCTATAGTTGATTCTTTTTCTTCTATATTAAAGGATACCTATCAACTTCTAAATTATTTAACGGGCATACATCTTAATCCAAATGAACATGAGTACCTTTTAGTTACTTTAGATGTGAAAAACCTATTCACTTCCATACCTAATGACATAGGAGTTGAAGCAATTAGAGGTTTATTAACAAAGGAATCTTCTTTTAGTAATAATAGGCAGCTATTGATAGGTCAACTTCTAGATTTAGTACTCAGTAATAATGCCTTTATGTTTTTAGACAGTTACTATCTACAACAATGGGGGGTGGCAATGGGCACTCCGTGTGCGAACACGTACGCCAACCTGGTTGTTCTCAGTTGGGAACAAAGTTGCCTATTCAGCCACCCCTCTTTTTCTCAAGTAAAAGTCTACAAACGTTTTGTAGATGATATTTTTATCATTTGGGAAGGCACGGAAATTGAATTTAAGAATTTCCTAACCCACTTAGAAACCACATCATCATTCCTCAAGTTTACCATGGAATGTTCCTACAAAAAGATACATTTTTTAGACACAACACTTAGTATCACTGATGATGGTTCCATTGTATCCACACTTTATAGAAAGCCCACTTGGAAGAATACCTTGCTAACTTTCGATAGCATGCATCCTAGGCATGTTTTTCCAGGTATAATAAAAAGCCAATTTATTAGGCTAACCAGACTTTGTAAAAATAGTAATGACTTGCATTTTGAAGCTGACTATCTGGAAAAACTGTTTATTGAAAGAGGTTACCATCCAAATTTAGTTAATAACATCAAAAATAGTATTATTAAGAAAACACCACCCACCCACAATATTTTTATACCTCTGAATACAGAACACAGAGCTACAAAAACTAACCATGTGGCTATCACTTTGAATTATACTAGCAACACAAATCAGATAAAAGAGGTATACCATAACAACTGGAAGATTCTAATTATGGATCCAGATACTAAAACCATTGTAGGAAACAAACCTCATTTTATGTATAGAAATAGTCCGAATCTTAAACGGATATTATGTAATGATATACACATTACACACCCTAGACCCATCTTGAACAGTAGGAGAGCAGGTACTTTTCCTTGTTACAACTGTAATAGATGTAACTATATTTCTGAGGTACAAGAGTTTCAACATCCTAGCCTAAACTATACTTTTCAACCAAGGTTTTTTGCAACTTGTGCTACAAAGAACCTAATTTACCTTGCAACTTGTAAAGAATGCCAGGCTTTTTATGTTGGGCTAACAAAGAGGTGCCTGAAGGACAGAATATATGGACATCTCTATGATATACAAAGAAAGAATGACCTTAATGCTCTAGCGAAACACATAATAGAATTTCCTTTGCACAAGTTTTGCTTTAGAGTCTTAGAGATAGTCACCATTAATAAGAGAGGTGGCAATAACACCACATATTTGAGCAATAAAGAATTAAAATGGATTCTACGATTAGGTGCCCACATACCTCCTGGCATCAATAGCTATGTATCTATAAAACCTGTTTTAGAAACAAGATGAACTTCTTCTCTTTTCACACTTCTTGTTTTCAAGATATCTTATGGGTAACGCACTCATGATGAATTTACTATACTCTATTTTATATGAAATGATAAAGTTTGCTGTTTTTACATCTACTTATTTATTTATTTATTTATTAGATATATATTTATATAGTTATTTATTCACTTGTTCACATATATATTTCTGTATCCATCCATTAACTTATTAATTGATTTATGTAAATATTTGGTTATAGACTCATTATTCCTTATTTTTAGTATTTCTAGATCCAAACACTCTTCATTTCACACCTTTCATGCATTTATTATACATTTTATGTGTCTATCTACTTTATTCATCTTATTCCTATTTAATATTATGACCTTACATTTACTTTATTTTATTTTATTTAATTTATTAATGATTGGTAAAACTGACACAAATTTTAGTGATGTGGTTGTTCCCCTTCCCTTCCTTTTACCTCTTCCCTTTTTTCCTACAAAATTTTCAGTTAATAGCATTTTTTATAGAGAGATTTTTATAAAGAGATTTATATTAAAAACCAGTTGATGTTTCCTATAACATTTATTGTCCACACAAATTAAGAATGCTATTTCATTTTATATCAATTGAAAGTATATTCAACTTAATTTAAATGAACTTTATAGCATTAATAAGTTGACACTCTCTGTTACTAATATAAACCAGAATATGCTATTTTAGTTTGTCACTACAGTTTGTTTACAACTAAATGTGAACCTAAGTTAATTGTTTCCAATTGAAAGTATTTTATTTAATTAATCCATTATGCTTACTGCTTTTGGCGCCTTTTTTAATATATAAACAAGAATCTTACATGATTTTATATTGTCTGATGAAGCGTAGTAGGTGCTACGCGAAAGCGCTCACCAAATAAACTTCTTTTTTTGTACTATTATTGGACTATTGCCGAATTTTTTCAGCCTGTTTTGCTGACTTTGTTTCAACTGGTCACGAAGCTTTACTACTTGATTCATCATTACAATTCTGCAGTTTTGTGGTGAGAGAACCTGGTATTTATTACCTTATTTGTCATTTCTTCTAAATAATTATTTTTACTTCTAAACCATGCCACTCTTTCTTTTATTTCCACCTTATTTTTAAACTCTACATTAAATTTATTCCACTCCCTAGCTATATTTTCAGAAGTAATTTATATCCTGTCATATAGCTACTGAATAACAGCCACTACCCATTCCTTAAATTCCTCTCTTTTCAAGTGGCAGTGTCTCACTTATATTTTATTTTTATCTATTTACTCAGCATTTGTTTACTGGGAAAGTCCAACTTGGATCAAGCCAACTTTCAGCGGAAGCCCGGGGAGAAATGCTCCAGATGCAAGTCTTTTTATTTTAGTTATTATTGGTGCATGATCTGAAATAGTCATCGGGTGCATATCAAGATGTTCAATTAAATGTGTTCCTTTGAAATGTAAATTTTGTTTAGCCTAGCCTAGTTTTTGTATCTTGGGGAATAATATGTAAATTTACTCCAAACTCCTATTACTGAATTCACATCTTCCATGCCAAATATTTTTATAAATTTCTTCAAAAATCTACCCTCCTTTGTTATACTTTCCCTTCTGCCCCCCCCCCCATCTTCACTGCTGCAAATAAAATTCCAATCCCCACCTATAAGTAATATTCCCGTCTGAAAACTGATCAATTCTTCCAGAATTGTCTTAAGCTCCAAGGGTGCACTCTTTCTTGTACCACTGGCCAGGGGTTTCCTAAACTGGGAAAGGGGCAAAATGCACATAACTGCTTACTGGCAATCCCATGGATGCCTTAATAGGCAATCGCCACAACCTTGAAATCTTGATGAGTGGATGGGAAATAGAAAATTCACCCCTGGGATCACTCCAGTGGCACTAGGAACTAAGGCTGGGTGGCACAATTCCAGGCTAATCCAATGGGCTAGGCTTGTAAAGGCTCCAGGGCCGTTAGCCTAGTACACACACCTATGAACCTATGAACCTCTTTCTCTATCTCACTCATTACTTTCTCCCTCACAAATTACTGGTTTCCTTTTCCACATTACTTAGATCTTCTCCATGCACTCACACTTTATTCTCTCCACCCACTATACCCTTTTTCTACCACCTACTCTCTCTGCTACCTACCTTCTATTACTTTTTCTCTATTGTTAAAGGCAAAATTTACTACTTCAGTACTTTTTAATTTCTTCTATTTTTGTAACCCATTATGTTCTTTGTGGTACCCAGAAATCAACTAATTGTTTCACTGCTAATTCACTATAATTGCTTCAGTGCTAATTTATTGGAGGTCTTCTTCCCAGGACGTTGTGGAAAAGAGGTCTTGCATGGCTCAACTGGACTGTCCAGGTTAGCAAGCATAATTAATTAATTAATAAAATAAAGAAAAGAAAGAAATCTCTGTAAGCAATTCAGTGTAGCCAAGAGAGATGACTGCCAACAGAGAACCATGAAGGTGGCTCAGAAATGACAGAATCTCCACCAGAATCTCAGTGACTTGAATCCCTGCCATGGGCAAAGAAATGTGATGGCCATCTTTTTGTATGACAGCATAGAAGGGCAAAAACTGAGCACAGAGCACAGTCATGTACAGCTTTCATATTGTACTTTAATGGGATTTAAGAGAGTCAGCAAAAATAGGCAGTGTGTCTAGAAGAGCAGCAAACATTTCTACACTGATATGGAGAAAGAAGTGCATTTTTTTGACAGAAAGAGAAAAAGAGAGAGAGAGAGAGAGAGTATGTGTGTATATGTGTGTTTGTGTGTGATTTTGGCAGATTAGATAAAATAATGATAAACTGTTTTCATGATTGTTTAGCAATGTATTGCTAAAGTATGAGCTCTGCTAGATTAATACTAATTTTAACAATGAACATTAACATTTTTGCAATGTGTTTAGCACTGGCATCATTGTTTATAAAGACGTGAGTAGCAGAGTGGTGTCAGTACTGTCAGCTCATTGTGCTTCATTCTCAATTTCATTTATGAGTAGGGCTGTTTTCCTTGTAGGGTTTGCATGAGTTTTAAAAGGTTATTTACTTCCCTTCTACATCCCAAATTTGTGTTGTATGTGAACTGACAGGTATATATGTTGTGTAACAGTGAGTAAGATCCTGCATCATTTAAGAATGGCTCTGCTTTGTGCCCCGGGAAGGCCAGGATAGACTCCAGCTCTCTTGTAGACCTGAACCGCATTACATGGGTAAGTGGAGAACAGAGGAATGCTTACAGCTTTTAAGAATTTAAATAATTCAGCCCTGAAAATGATCAGATATTAACATTAATAAAAGCCCATGTTAATTATACTGCCAAAGATATTGAGATGACTAGAACTGATTTATGAAAAAATGCATTTTTTTACTAGAAAAATGTAATCCACGTAGTGTGTTTATTAAAAACAGAATATCAGCAGTCTATGGTATTTGCATCACTGCCCGTTCTAACAGAATGGATATTGCACATAAACCCATAAAAAGGTTTACAAATTGATCAAGATAGTTAATAGGTGAATGCACTTTATATTTTACTTTAGTTTTCAGGAGCGTCTAGACTGGATTTTACTGTACAAAAATGTACACCTAAGTTAAATACAAATTCACATCATGATGTAGAATTCAAGAGTACTTATCAAGCATAAGGCCACAATTAATTTATAGTCTACATTACTGTATTCCACAACAGATATTTACTTTGTTGAAACTTTCATTGGCTTTGAATCTTTTAAGTGTAAACTGCATTACAAATTACGGTACTTATGTATTATCGTAATCAGATTTCGAGCAGGACAAGCAGCTTGTTTCCAAGCAATCGGTTCAACGATGATACTCAGCTTATTTTCAGTTCAAGACATGGATGACCAAAAATTTCCAGAGGAGAATGTTACCATCCATGTGAGTAACACATAAGTTAGGGTTATCATCGACATGATGATCATGATTTCCTTTACTATGTGGAGCTTTATGTGCTCGACGTACTTGTACTTACGGGAAAATGTGAAAGGTTTTGTCAGCTTTCAAAGCCATACACGGTTAACGGATGGTATCAAAAGGGCAGTATAACGCAGGCTTTTTCGGATAAAGTACCGAGGAGTGAAGTCAGTAAATAATACTTTACAATTTCAGAGTTCCTATCCTTCAGAAAACACATGCGAGAACAGATGCTGTTATTGTAACAACTTTGTAAGTGTATTACAGCAGCTTAAGGACACATTACCAGAATTGACAGCAGTTTTAAACCATTTTGTATTCTGCCGCTGTTAATTGCATTTTAGGACAGGCAGATTGTATTGAGTAATGTAGGACCCGACCATAGCTTTCATAACTTTCACTACTTATACAGGCAGAAATAGGGCTTGGAAATTAGCTATTTGTCCTGCTTGGAATCTGGCTGCGATAATACGCAAGTACCCAAATTACATATATCAGCTGTATTTTTATTTGTTGTGTGTTGTTGTTCTGTATTTTCATTTGCTGCATGTGTGTTGTTGTTTACTCTCTGTGATTTGTTCCCCTGATGCATGAGGATATCCCCAAAGGAATACACAATATAAAAAAATAAAAATTAAATCAAGTGAACAGCTCAATGTCTTACGACTTACAGTCAAGCACTTCCGATTTTTTCGCAATATTCCTTTTTTGGACTACGTGGGCCTAGCATGCACAGTCAACTTACGTACAACATTTTAGACCATCCAGTTTTATAAAGGGATCTAAGGAGTTGTGCAATGTTTTCAATTCAGGTGCATTTAATGATATCCTTCTAGCTTCTTTTTTAAAGGTCTACATTGTTTTGTTTTCTAAAGTGGGTCAGGCCCTGCTGGACACTGAGGGGTACAAGCGCATCATTCTGCTAAATGTTGATGCAGAGATTCTGTCCATGATTTTTGCTAAGAACACAGAGAAGATCATTCCTCACATTGTGTATGCTAATCAAAGGGGATTTGTTAAAGACAGATGCACAGAGATGCTGGAGATTACTTAAGGAATTATTATGGCATGTGGTGAGAATGAGGTGGGAGAAGACTGGCGCATTTTTTTCTGTATTAGAAAGGCATTTGATTCTGTGGAGTTTTCAGATTTTAAAGGAGGCTGGCTTTGGCTAAAAATTTTGTAAATGGTTGGAAGGGTTACACAAGAATCTGGAATGTTAGAGAAAGGAGAACTTTCTGAGGAAGTACAGGTGGGTAGGGGCAAGAAGTAGGGGTGTTCCCTATCTGTTTCTTTTGGTAATCGGCGTCCTTTCACTGAGGATAAGACATTTCTGGAATACTTTACAAAAAGTTAAGAATGGATCATTGCTTTTTGCCATACTGTTATGACTGATATGTTAGAAAATAACAGAGCTTTCATATTTTTGACTAAGGAACCAGCTGTCAACTCTGTAGTAGTGCATCATGCATGAGGATTGCATTTATTTGTACAACTGTGGAATACATTAAATAAAAGGCAGCAAAAAAAAAAAAAAAAAAAATATATATATATATATATATATATATATATATACATATATATATATATTCGCCTATTAGAAATGTTGTGTTACAGTGCTGCAGGACTTGTACGCAGTACCAAAATGTTAATAAAACGGACCCTAACTAGTGGTAAACACATGGGATCACATTAAACTGGAATTCCCTATCCTGCAGGATTCTGCATGGCAATTTTTTCACCTCAGGGCTTGTATACACAATGTTGTGACTAATATGTCTGGAGATTTCCTCTTTAACAAAACTTCTTGGATTAACAAGGGGTTACAAGCCAGTAACTAAGATTTGATCCCAAAGATCAAACTAAGATTTTTTTTCCATACTATGTGAGAAACCTTTGGTAATTTCTTAAACTCATTGTTAGACAAATGGAATAACATAACTCAGAAAACAAGACAAACCAGTAAAATTCAAAAAGTGAACCGTAGAGGGAAACCAAACAGACTTGGTGCCGAATAAACAGTCACTATCAGTGAAAGTACCAACGCCAGGAAAAAGAAACTCTCAAATAATCCAAGGAATTTTATTTGAAGCACTTTTCGTTTGCCTCCTAGGCAAACTTCTTCAGAAAACCCGAGGTTTTCTGAAGAAGTTTGCCTAGGAGGCAAACGAAAAGTGCTTCAAATGGAATAACATGTCAGGGCATGCTCTTACACAAGACAAATGGGGCTTCAGTCTTAAAACTGTTCACGATAAAATATGATCTTTACAACCTAGACTTTCCTTTTTCAGGCTATTTATCAGTGGCACCTAATAGCAGAAGTTCTATTGAGGTAACACTGTAATGATCGGGGAGCTAATTACCTTAATTTTATTGTAATGATCAGGGAGCTAATTACCATAATCTTATTTGGCACAATCTTCATGCAAAACAACTGTGGTGCCACAATATGGAAAGGACAACTCTGGCACTTTAACTACAGCTTTCAGGCTGACAAGAAATTAAAATATGGGTATTTAGCATTATCCCATCCCATGTAAAAATAGGTCCCATATGTATGGACTCGCATTGTTATTTTTACTTATTTCTTTCTTTATTTTCTCATTTAAAGATTTTTTTCAAAATGTATTTTCTGCCTTTCGTAGACTGTACTACCAATTAACCAAATGGTCACACTGTGCTACTGACAAGCAAAAGCGGTCTGAGTGCTGGAGTGTACTTGTTTTTAAAATTGCATCATATAAATATTTCATAATTATTTGTATATGTCATTTTCATTCTACAGTTGGATAATACAGCCTCATTTCCTTTTGAACAGTTTATGTCTTGATTCAATGAATGGTTTTCCCATTAAAAAGAAGTTGGTAAAAATATGGAAACAACTTGGTGCCCTTTCCTCCTACTGATTAGTAATTTTTGAGGATAGTGGCAGACATGTGCACTCAGTACCTAGATTACTGCACGAGGGGTTGATACTTGCACTGATGGACTAATCGGCAATATACCCTGAAATTACTGCTCTATACCCTACTGACTCATGGAAAGTCGGTGGTGTTCTGATGGTGATTTCTCAATGCTGGGATTCCTTGAGAAGCACTGTCAGACAAAAAGGAACACATTTTGTGTGACAAATGCTGGGCTGACTGTGGAAATGAATGTGAATAGTATGAAATACTTTTTTTTTTACTTTTTTAAATTAATTGCTCAGATAAGCTCACTGGGCACAACTTTTGTTTTTCCAGGGCAAACTGGGAGTGGTGTCTCTTTAAAGGTTGTACACACAGAAGTGCAAAAGAGTCCACTAGGTTTCTGACATTTAAGATGGTGTGGCCATATGACTAGGAAGTCCCAGAAAGTACAGCTGTTCTAGTAACCATAAACGCAGATGCTTGTGTATGTCTGCTATTATAGTACTGATAAAATTTGGGACTGCTGCCACAGAAAGAACATCATCCATTCTGCCTTTCATAGGTTTTTACCATACTTCCTTCAGGCCAGACAGGTGCCCTCCTACCTGGATATTGGCACATATATGACATAACAGATGCAACCATACTTGCCATCTTTACTAGTTTCTTGTCCCACTCAGCACCAGGGATCTGAGTTGAGACCAGAGCACTAGCCATCCAAACCATATACACCTGCATAAATGGCAGGTCAACCAGAAGGGATGGTTTGGCATAATGGTTAAGGTGCTCACCTTAGACACAGAATACAGAGTTTGACTCTGTCCTCAGGCTACTGGCTAGGCTTAAAATGGCCTTTCACAGCAGTAAGCCTATGAAGGACCCCCACAGCTCCTCTAGTTATTAGGTCAACCTGAGGATGGTGGGCACCTTGTAAAGGTAAAAGAGAGGGAATGGCATAGGAGACTGGATACCCACCCCACATCAGGAATGCTACAGGAAATAAAAAAGAAGTGTTGAGGGAAGACACTAGTATTGCAACTGTGAACATACTTGAACATTTACAAGTTCTTATCACAAACGCTCTATGTTCATCATATTGTGGACTGATTTTTTTTTATGCCAGTAAAATTTATACAAGAGGAAGTTGGGATAGACATTTATGATAATTTTGTTTTCTCTTAGTTTTCTAAAATAGCAACATTATCAGTCTAGAACCACAAGTTATACATCTCCCACCACTGGTGGATGCAAAAGTTTAGATGGAACACCTTCGAAATGTAGTTCTATTCTGAGCTTTGCATACCTCACAACCAGTCTTAATGTAGCTGTCCTGGATTAGTGAAATTTAGCTGGCTCAATCAGCACCCTGGGCTGATACCACAAACCAGTACCCTCACCTTCCCAGCTCTGAAGCGAAGGGGAAATAAAAAGAAAAGCACTTCCCTGTATTAAGCCAGTAATCACACTGTAGTTATTAGCTTATTACAATTACATCTATGAACTTTCCCAGCTAGCTCTTCCAATGAAGAGCAAAAAGCACTTCACAGTAATAACCTGACTGTGTTACTACAGTTTACATTCATACTCCCCATACCTCTCAACTGTCCAGATTTTTGCTTCATATTTTTGGTCTGTTTCTCATAAAATTTGTGGTTTTCTGGCAAATCAGAGAGGACTGAAGTCACTAAATAATGACAGACATTTGACTTTCAGGCTTCATGTCCTTCAGAAAATGTTAACACAAACCCTGCTATTCGACCAACTTAAGTTTATAAGAGCAATACTTAAAATCTGTCCATGTTTTTGTGCCTTTGTCCCCCACTATTTTGTCCAGATTTCTTGCACTGAGAGGTTGAGAAGTATGACACCCTCCCACAAGTTCTTCCACTGAAGAGCAGAAAAAAGACTTTTTCTTTTAAATTCTATCCAACTGTTTGCAACAAATGTAGCAACAGCTCAGACCACACAGGGAGCATTCATTGCAACATTCAGGTTTGACCACAAATGCAACACCTGCTTTTAAAAGCTGGTATTATAGTAAAGAAAGAGAGGTTGTTCATTTGTTCATGATTGTGTTTTGGCAATCACACCCCACAACTCTATGTGCACAGGGCAATTGCCTGTCTCACCCCACCCTAGCTATGCTTCTGCTGGATGAAACCCCAAAGCATTATAAGCACACTTCAATGTAAGGAGTCTAATGTTAAACACCTAAGAACCCATTTTTTTATTTTTTAGTGCTTGACTTTGTGGTTCAGATTTTTGCTGGGGTAGAGGCACAGCCAACATGTCCTGTCTGCATCTGCAAGGGCCTTTGGCTGTATGTACCAAACAACATGACATAAAAGAAATGACAATCCCCTAAACTGCTTCTAAGTATATGTTTGTGTGTGTGTGTGTGTGTGTGTGTGTAACCAGAAATGGGATGGCAAACCATACAGGATTAGTTTTTCTGCCTTGTACACAGTGACTGCCAGGACTGGGGAGCTTCTGGTCTGCCATGTTTATGAACTGGATTAAGTGATCAAAGAATGAATTAAATTATAATCTTCAAAAATGAACGCCAAGAGCAAAACACAGTAGGTAGTCCAAAGCAGCATATAAATGTCCTCAATACTTCAATAATTGCAGTATATCCAAAAGCAGCAAAAAACGAAGTAGCAACGAAGCAGCAACTAATTCAGTATAAAAATGTAATGATAGTACACAAACAGGTTAGCGCTTTCACCAAACGGCTTAATCAGACCTATAACAGTCATTAAATCCATTAGTTTAAATATAAAAAAACAGCGGGAAATTCAATCAATCTTAAAGTGAAAGTACTATATAAAACATATGTACATAATTTATCCATTGACACAACGCTATATAAAAAAGTGTAACCCACCTTAATCTAATACAGTAGAAGCTGTCTAAAAAATGTATACATACAAATACAATATATATTATAGAAATATCATAGCAAATATATATAACATGCCTGTCCATCAATAACATATAGGAGTATAGTCAATGTTAATCAAATGCAGTAAAAACTATCTGAAAAACAGATATATTCAAATAGCATCTGCAGCATAAAAAATAAATAAAATATATAAAAAGATCATGTATATATATATATATATATATATATATATATATATATATATATATATATAAACAATACCAACTAAAGATCTAAGTCAGTGTGAATATAAATATCTAGCATGTAACATCTCTAAAAAGGAGTATAGTTAGTGATGTGCTATGTAATAAAAAGTAAGAATCTAAAACAGTATGTAAAGAGAAAGGTTGACTGATAGGATACACAGTATGTTGATTGATTTAGTAAAGAGTAAAGTAATAGATTTTAACTTATTTAAATTTTTGGAAGTTATATATCCACTTATCCCGGTCATCCAAGGCCTTCCAAAGATACACAAGGATAGGGAGAATCCACCATTAAGACCTATTGTAGCAGGAAGGGGTTGGTCTACTGAACCCCTATCCATCTATTTAGAGAAGCATTTGAGACCAATAGTTGATGCCAATATATTTATCTTGAAGGATACTAAACAGTTCCTGTTAGATCTATATGGCTTTATTGCAACGGCACCATCTGACCAAGAATATATTTTTGTCACTATGGATGTACATTCCTTATTTACAGTGATTCCTAATTTGGAGGGGATAGAAATGGTAGATAGCTATCTAAGAAGAATGTCAGATAAGAGTGATGTTGAGATAGATCTACTAATGACTTTTTTGGAAGTTATACTCAAATGTATTTTGTTTTGATGACAGGTTCTTTTTACAGAGGGATGACGTGGCTATGGGCACTTCTTGTGCCAATAGCTACGCCAAACTGTTCATGGCTGAATGAGAACACAAATTTATGTTCCAGACGTCTCATTTTAAGAATTTTGTTCCTTTTTACAGACGATTTGTAGATGACCTGTTCCTTTTGTGGACAGGTACCTCTGATGATTTAGATAATTTTGAATATGAGATTAACTCTGCTACCAGATATCTTAAGTTTACAGTTGATCGATCTTTTACTAAGATTCCATTCCTTGATATATATATATATATATATATATATATATATATATATAGAAAAGCTAGGGAATGGAATGATTAATACAGGATTATATAGGAAGTCATGCCATAAGAATGTTTTATTACATCGTCATAGCATGCATCCTGGCTATATATATAATAATATTGTTAGAGGACAGGCCATGCGTATTTCCAGATATAATCCATTGGATTCTAATTTTAGGAAAGAATTAGATGACTTACATCAGAGGTTAGGAGCACGGAATTATTATGGAAAGGATTTGATTAATGGAACTTTTGACATAGATGAGTTGAGGTCTAATATAGCAGCCCCTTATTTCTCAGATAGGATTCAGAATTTTGATACCATAGGAAATAGAAGGCCTAGAGCAGAAATGGAGTCTAATAATGCAGTCTACCCTATTTTTTATACCAAAGATGTAGGGACCATAAAAGATGTCATTAAGACCCATTGGCACATTTTATCAGTAGACCCAACTATTAAAGAAGTTGTAGGAACCACACTAAAATTTGTATATAAGAACAAAATGAACTTGAAGAGATTATTATGTTATTCGAGAAATAATCCACAGGATGGTTCTAGTGAACTTCAAATTACATCACCCTGTAACCACTGTAATTTCTGCTTTTTGATTGACTCTAATCCTGTGTTTACACATCCTTCTGGATTTGGGGTTTTTAAGTTCCGAGCTAAGGGTAATTGCTTGACCACTGATGTGATTTATTTAGCTTCTTCTGTGGGGTGTTCCGCATTCTATGTTGGTAAGACCAATAGGAGTTTGAGGGACAGGATGCGGGAACACACCTATCACATCAGGATAGGATCTGTGACCAATGCCCTAGCGAGACATGTCACAGAGAAAGGAGAAGGACATGATTTTAGGTTCAAAATTATAGAAAATATATCTAGAAGTATCAGAGGAGGGGACATTAAGACATTTACAGAAGCAAAAGAGACAAACTGGATCATGAGATTTAGATCAGATTCCAGCCCTGGTTTGAATGGTAAAGTCCCCATCCAACCCTTCCTTACGATGAGGAAATTAAGGGCTTAGACCCTGTTTTTTATTATTGTTTCTCTTTACATACTGTTTTAGATTCTTACTTTTTATTACATAGCACATCACTAACTATACTCCTTTTTAGAGATGTTACATGCTAGATATTTATATTCACACAGACTTAGATCTTTAGTTGGTATTGTTTATATATATATATATATATATATATATACATGATCTTTTTATATATTTTATTTATTTTTTATGCTGCAGATGCTATTTGAATATATCTGTTTTTCAGACAGTTTTTACTGCATTTGATTAACATTGACTATACTCCTATATGTTATTGATGGACAGGCATGTTATATATATTGTATTTGTATGTATAATTTTTTTAGACAGCTTCTACTGTATTAGATTAAGGTGGGTTATACTTTTTTATATAGCGTTGTGTCAATGGATAAATTATGTACATATGTTTTATATAGTACTTTCACTTTAAGATTGACTGAATTTCCCGCTGTTTTTTTATATTTAAACTAATGGATTTAATGACTGTTATAGGTCTGATGAAGCTGTTTGGTGAAAGCGCTAACCTGTTTGTGTACTATCATTACATTTTTATACTGAATTAGTTGCTGCTTCGTTGCTGCTTCATTTTTTGCTGCTTTTGGATATACTACAATTATTGAAGTATTGAGGATGTTTATATGCTGTTTTGGACTACCTACTGTGTTTTGCTCTTGGCGTTCATTTTTGGTTACCCTATTTGGATTTTAGCGTGTTCGGAGAGCATATTTACTTCAAGCAGGTTCTTATTATATTCAGTTAAATTATAATCTTCATTATCAGCCGACACTAGAGCAATAGCTAAGCCATCTCGCAATTCCTCAGATTGGTACCCTCAACCAATGTCGAGGGGGAAAAAATGACTTCTAAAAGTTAAAGAAAAAAAAAAAAAAAGGTTACAAGTAAATATTAGCACAACTGCTGAATGCAAATAACAAACCACATTACCATCCACAGAAGGAGTTTTCTACAGCATTAACCCCACAACTTGGCAGATGACTGACTTTCACATCACTGTAAGGGTCTAAAATACCTTCCCATGTGTGTGTGCATACTCCCAGCTAAATTCTACTGAAGGTTACCATAAATGTCTTGGTACACCAAGCTCAGATCTCCAGTCTCTGTTGCATTCTCACACCATCAAGGTTAGGCTTGCTGGTGGTGAATGCAGCAGACAAGAAATCTTAACAGCCCCCCCTCCCAACACAGAGAGACACGTGCGCGCGCACACACACACACACACACACACACACACACACACACACACACACACACACACACACACACATGATATGTGAGCTGGCTTGGGCCACATACCCCAGTCTTCTCATCAGCTTCTCCACTCTTCGGCTTGCTATTAAACACGTCACATGGGTCACATTCAATGATTTATCCTTTTAAGCTACAGAGTCAGATAGGGAAAGCATCCTTTTCTTTTTCTTCTCACAATTCAGGACCTCGTCAGGTACCTGCAAAGATTCAGCTGTGTGCATTCTAATCACAGATGGACGTTGGTCTAACAAAGCTAAGAAAGTAGGTACATCTTGCTTTACATCAACTTCCTGCACTGCATTACAATGTTCCCTAGCAAATAATTATAACCAAAAATATGTCTGCAGTATCTGAGTAGCAGAAGCAGTTAGTAATAAAGTGGGTCTAGCACACATAAATGTATGGAAATGTGCTAGGCTCCTACACCACAAAGATGCCTGGATCCGAAATGACCATAGTCAACACCAACATAGGTACTAAGATGTGTGTGTGTGTGTTTTTTTGTTTGAAGAATTTTGGTACTTAAGAGACATACGTGTCCCTGCTTTAGGGGCGTGTCCCTGCTTTAGGGGTTATCTGAAAGGGATAACATTTACTTTCTAGTAACAATGGCACTAGTCATCCTGTTGCTTTCTAAGTACTTCAGCTGCCTACTACTTTTGACTGCCTAGCTAGCATTTTCTTCCTGATTTGTTTCTTGCCAAGCCCTCTCTTTCCATTTTCTTATGGAAGCCATAAAATTGAATGTTATATACTTAACCACAACAACAGATCTGTTTGTCTGCTTCTATCCTTCCTCAATGGATGGGTCCCTCGCTTTGACCTCTTAACAATAATAATAATAATAATAATAATAATAATAATAACAACAATAATAATGCTCTTAGGCTGATCTAGAGCTAGATAGTTCACTTGAAGGGGCTTCAGATTAGGTTAGTTAGGTTAAGCCAGGATAAGGAACAATGAATTCTATAACTAGGTACTGGGATAGGTGGTAGGGGAGCTGAGGAAGGATGGAAGCAGAAAACATGGATCCTACCTTTATATCAAATGCATAATTTCTGCATCTGAAGTTGTTGGATGGGATGGAGCCCTGAAGTAATATGTTTTGATGGCTTCATGGAAGGATACTCTGGAGGGCAGCTGAACCAAAGCTGCTCTGTCTGTTGAGAATATGGCCAGTTTATAATGGGATATGAAGGTATGAACGTTTGACCAAGTGGCAGCTGCACAAATGTCATCAATAGACGCTCTAGAAAAAAAGCAGTAGAAGTTACCACACATTTTGTAGAGTGGCTTTGAGAGGTCTACTACATAAGATTAAACATTTTTCTTTGTATAAATGTGTGACGTAAGCAGACAACAATCATAATAACGTGACTTTAGAAACTCCATGATGCAGTCTATTTACTGAGAAAGAAAAAAAAGTTGATAGAGACCTTCTGAATGCTTTCCAATAGTGGATATAAAACAGTAGCTGTCTATGAACATCCAACATTACGTAACATGTATTCTCAGTTACTGGAAAAATTTGGGAAAAAAACTGGAACACTAACGTTCTGATTTAAATTGGTCTTGGCAGTTACCTTTGGTAAAAAGGAACAACTGGCTTAGAGGGAAAATTGTCCTTATGTAAATGATGTACACAGATTTACAAGAAAGAGCTTGTAATTCTGAAACCATTTTAGTGGAAGTAGCTGCCACCAAAAATAACATTTTCCATGTTATGAACTGGCGATCCACCTTGGCTGTAGGTTCAAAAGGTGGTTTAGTCAGTGTTAAAGTAAATTAGTAGTATCCCAAGGAGGGGTATGACTTTTAAAAGGAGATCTTATAAGAAAGGCACTCATCAAAAACGCTTTAGATAACCTGAGCGATTCAATTGGGAACTGATTCTCCCCAGTGTGAAAACCAGAGCTAATGGACAACTGAACTTTGACAGTAAAATAGCTGGCACAATTCTGAAAAAGGCAGGCCAGAAAGTCTAAGACTGCTGGAAGGGGCACTGATAAAGGGTCTAGATTCCTTTCAGTAGCCCAAATAGAGATCCTTTTCCATTTGCTCTTGTACATTTTCTTAATAGACAGTTTCTGACATGAAGTGAGAATGTGGATGACTTGAGAAAAAAAAGCCTGGACTGACTACCCATCATTGGAAATGGAGAAACCAAACAGTTAATATAAGGGTTGAATGGAGTTAGGCATCATGGGTGAGAAATGAGATAGGAGATCTGGGTTAGGATCCAGTACCCATGGAGGGTGTTTTAGATGAGGCCACAGGTAGAGGAATCAAACTTTTTGAGGCCAAATGGGAAAAGTGAGGATCACATTGACCTTTTTCTCTAGTGCTTTTTGAAGAAATTGTAGAATGAGAGGGGTTGAAGGTAAGGCAGAAAGTATAAAAAAGTGACTGGAGGGCCAAGTATGGATTAGGGTGTACCTGGGTAACTCCTCTTCTGGGAGGGTCTGGGCAAAGAACCTGTTGCATTTGAAGTTGTAGGGAGAAAGAAGAAGATTGCAGCACAGTTGGCCTCAGCAGTGAAAAAATAGTCTCACACTATTTGATTTAGAGACCACTCAAGAGGCAGGAGGATAGATCTCTGCTCAACTGTCTGCCATAACATTGGACTTCCCCAGATTGTGCATTGCTAGAAGAAAGTGGTTGGGAGATATCACCAACTGCCAAACCCTCATGGCTACTTGGCATAATGGGTAACAATGCATCCTCCCTTGTTTGTTGATGTACCAGACTAATGATGTTGTCGGTTTGGATACACAAATGTCTTTGAGGTAGTGCTGGAAGATCTGAAATGCTAGAAGAACTACCCTCATTTCTAGAATGTTGACATGGAGATATGCATCAGAAGGGGACCACATACCCTAGACTGCCTTTCTCCTGTAGTGCCCCCCAACCCAACTAGGAAATGTCCATGGTCACAGTAACTTTGGGATGAGGAAAGACAAAAGGGTGACCCTGTGCTACCACACAGGATTTACTCCACCAGTGAATATGAATCCTGCAAATGTTTATCAGATGTACCTGGAAAGATATTGTATGATACCTGATGGACCACTGTACTGCAAGGGTCCACTTGAGGTACTCTCATGTGGTATGTGGTATCTGTTGAGAGGGACCAAAGTGTTGAATGCAGCAATTAAACCCAGCAAATCAAGAATCATTCTTATTGCTGATTTTTGATATGAAAGAACAACTTGAACATTATTAAGAAGGGTGGAACCTGTTCTGCTATAGTTTCGCTATGTGATGAGTTGTGTTAAAGTGTGCTTCTATTAACTCTCATCACTTATGCTGGATGGAATTTGGACTTGTCTGGGTTTACTGTGATGCCAAACATCAAACAGATTTGGAGCAAAGAGTCTCTGCCTTGAATAAATAGATTCCTGTTAGAGGTGGAAATAAGCCAGTCACCCAGATATAAAAACACTCAGAACCCTTTCAGCCTGAGGTACGCTGCTACCACTGCCATGCTTTTGATGAATACAAAGGGAGCTGTGGTGAGGCCAAAGGACAGGGCTTTAAATTGGAAGTGACTGGCTTCCAACTAGAAGTGGAGACACCTTCTCTGGATCACTTGTCCAATCTTGATACAGTATTATGAATCCTGTGGGTCAGTGTTGCACATCCAATTGTTCACTATTGGTAGTGGGAGAACGGACTGGACCACAATCATCCAGGACTTTAACTGCTTGACATACTGGTTGAGGTGGCTAAGGTCCAAAGTTGCCCTGAGTTCCCCAGTCTTTTTTGGAACTAAAAAGAATCTTGAGTACATTCTGGGTCATAGCTGGACTGGTAGGACCTCTTGGATAACTCACTTCTTTACCAACTTATGTATTTCTTTGCATGCTGCTGGAATTTGAGAGGGTGGAACAATTGTTACATTTTTGAGTTTGGGGGAATGCTGAAAAAGGGAATTTAGGGCAATGTAATAGCCTCTGGTAATTATCTTCTGTACCCATTCATTGGTGATGGACATTCAGGCTTTGTAGTGGAAGGATAGGCACCCCCTACAACTGTCTCCAGTGAGTGGTAGTTGGGCAATCCTTCTGGAATGCTAAGGCCACTTGGTGAAGAAACTTCTGAAACTTTGGTTTTGTGACCAACTTCTGCCTCATGAATGACGTCCATTATCAGAAAGTACAATTGTGTACACTTACCATAAATGGAGATGTTCGAGTGTATTTACTGTTGCAGTCATCACATTTGGGTTATCTGCTTGCAGTAGCCCTCAGTCGGCCTGATTATTGAAGTCTTGGGTCCTGCGTCAGTTGCTGTCTCATCTTCCGTCAGGTAGTCAGGGGTATAAAGCATGCAGCTGACGCCATCACATCAGTTTTTCTTGCCCCAGATGTCAGGTTCCCCCCTTAATGGGAAGCAATTCAATATATATCTATATACATACATACATACATATATATATATATATATATATATATATATATATATAAAGATATATATATATAAGGTTATACCTCCAACAAAAAAGCAAATACACCAAAAAGCTTTTAAGTATAGTAAAGGTGAATAGAGGTATAGCCAAAGGAAGTCAGGGGGCTGGAGGGAGAGTAACCAGGACTGCAACAGTGAATACACTCGAACATCTACATTTATGGTAAGTGTACACAACTGTACCATGTTCTTCGTGTTTCACTGTTGCAGACATCACATTTGGGTAGATTCCCAAAGCTAGGGATGGGAGGAGGAATTCAGATAGCATTACGACCAGCTATAAGGCCCTGCAAGACTGCAGTGGCAAAGCCAGCTCTGGATTTAGAGAAAATTGGCAAATGGTAATGCTTGGTGAAAGTATGTACAGAACTCCAGGTAGCAGCTTCTAGGATGTCTCTGGTAAAGACACCTCTTAGAAAGGCTGTAGAGGTAGATGCAGCCCTGGTTGAATGGGGTCTAATCCCCTGTGGGATAGGTTTTCCATGGTGCTTATAGCAGAAAGGAATGCAATGGCCTATCCATTTAGAAATGGTTTGCTTTGAAATAGCCTTCCCCTCTGCTCCTGCAGGAAAATGCCGCCAGCAGTTGTTCAGATTTCCTTTGCGGTTTAGTCCTGCCAAGTAAAATCTAAGTTGTCTGTGCACATTTAAGGAGTGCAGTATCCATTCCCCTTTGTTCTGTTGATTAGAAAAGAAGGTTGGCAAATGAATGGACTGATTAAGAGCCACACTGGATACCACCTTGGGCATGAAAGAGGGATTGGTCCTGAGGGACACCATGTCCACATGAAAGATGATGAAAGGCTCCACTGGCATAAGGACCTGTAATTCAAATACCCTTCTTGCTGAAGTGATTGCTAAAAGGAAAGCCGTTTTCCATGTAAGGAATTTTAACTCTGCAGTAGCAGCTGGCTCAAAAGGGGGAAGAGTGAGTTTTTCCAATACAAAATTAAGGTCCCAGGCTGGAGTTGGGGCTCTCCTGGGTGGTCTTTCGTTTTTGGCCCCTCTGAGGAACTGCTTAAGCAGTGGGTGAGAAAAGAGGGGTGGTTCTGTGTTGTAATGCGCTGAAATGGCTGAGGCATGACTTTTGATGGAGGAAAAAAAGGCCCTTGCGAAGCATCTCAGTTAAGTATTGAAGAATCTGAGGTAAATTGGGTGCTGTTGTGGCCATCCCTTGAGTTTGGTTCCAGGCGCAGAATCTTTTCCATTTTTCAGCATAAGATTTTCTAGTACTAGGCCTCCTTACCTCAAAAATGACATCCAACAGTTGTTTACTGAGGGATTGTAACGGAGAGATTAGGTAATTAGCCAGACTCCCAGGTTCAGGGTTTGAAGCTGGGGTGCAGAATCTGGCACTCCTGCTGAGATAGCAGGGTAGGGGTCTGAGGTAGTTGCCATGGGGCCATCTGTGACACACTGCGCAAGAGGGGGTACAAGTGTTGGCGTTGCCAGTCTAGTGTAATCAGTATCATCCTTGGTTTGTCCTGTTTGATCTTTAGTAGCACTTTGGAGTGGAGAGGCAGAGGAGGAAAGGCATAAGCTGAAGGACAGAGCATCCACTTCCCAAGCTTGTTTGTGGGGAGTCCTTGTGCAGAATATGTCCAATAAGTAGTTCTGGGGGAGGCAAACAGGTCTCTAGCCCCATTTGTTGATCAACATGTTGAAAATCTTTCATTCCAGTTTCCAGTCGTGTGGATCCATGAGATTTCTGCTTAGTTCGTCTGCCAGTGTATTTAGTTTTCCTGGCAGGAATTGAGCCTGTAGATGCACTTGGTAGCTCAAGGCTGTGTTCCACAGAGCCATGGCTAGTCTGCACAGGGGGTAAGAATGGGTACCCCCCCCCTGCTTGTTTATGTACCACATAACAGTGGTGTTGTCCATCTTTACCATTAATTGTCCTGGAAGAATGTGGTCCTTGAAGGCTGTCAGAGCATTCTGTACAGCTAACATTTCTTTTTGATTGATATGCAGGTGCATTTGACTTGGGTTCCATTTGCCCTGAATGCACTTCCCTGCCAGGTGAGCCCCCCATGCACAGTCTGATGCGTCTGTTGTTAGGGTTTGGGCGGCAGGGGGTAGAGTGAATGGTAGTCCCTTGTTTCGGTGGCAGACCTCTGCCCACCAAAGGAATTCTAAACGTAGGCAAGGTATGATTTATTTATTTATTTATTTATTTTAATTTTGTTTACCGGGATGGTCCGACTGGACGAGGTCCGTTTACAGCGGAGGCCCGGGGAGAAAAAATAGAAGTTATGTTCTTACCATAACGTTCCATGTTAGTTGTCTTCTTCTCGCCTTCTTTCTTGCTGGATGGGTTCGGAGCCGACCTCGGCTCCGACTCGGCCACTCTAAAAGCTCGAGAGTTGGATCCACCGGCTCGAGGCTCCCCTTATATCCCACAATGCTAGGCGGTATTACCTCAGATCTCGTTTGTAAGCTAGGCCCAGCTAATAATAAAAACCAGAACTACTGGAAAGGGAGAACCCACCTCTATAAAAAGGAAGGGAAGAAGGTGACCTGAAGCCTGATCAAGGAATATATGCACAGCAGAGCATATACCTATAGCAATAGAGGTGGTAGAAAGAGAGGTCACAATCAAACTCCTCTAGGTCTGTCCAGGCTAGGGGGAAGGAGGGTGGGACGCAAGAAAGAAGGCGAGAAGAAGACAACTAACATGGAACGTTATGGTAAGAACATAACTTCTATATGTTAAGTTGTCTATCTCGCCTTCATTCTTGCTGGATGGGACCGCGTCCCTAGCACCTTGTCCCGGGTGGCCTATCGGAACAGACTCTTGAGAACAGTGGAACCAAAGTTAGCTCTATGTCTAGAAGCTAAATCCAACTTATAATGAGAAATGAAAGTGTGAGGAGTAGCCCAAGTAGCCGCTGCACAAATGGTGTCAATAGGCAGCCTGTCTTGGAAGGCTATAGAAGTAGCCAAAGCTCTGGTGGAGTGGGCCTTAGGTTTGTTAGGCAGCTTTTGGTGTCTAATTTCATAAACAAAGGAAATCAGAGATGTTAGCCATCTGGAGAATGATACCTTAGAAACTGAAAGTCCCTTTCTGCCTTCTGCATAAGAGACAAACAACTGGTCAGTTTTTCTGATCTGTTTGGTCCTATCCAAATAATACCTTAACTGACGATGAACATCTAGCCAATGCAATTTTTGTTCAGACCTGTTAGAAAAGTTAGGAAAAAACACAGGGAGGTCAATGCTTTGATTTAGGTTAGACGCAGAGGCTACTTTAGGTAAAAAAGATGGATTGGTTCGTAAGGACACCCTGTCTTTATGAAACAAACTACTGAGTGCATGAAGTTCTGAGACCCTTCTAGCTGAAGTAATGGCTACCAGAAAGAGAGTCTTCCAGGATAGCAATTTCAATGAACAGGAAGCTGCAGGTTTGAAAGGGGGAAGAATCAAAGATGTGAGAACTAAATTAAGGTCCCAAGAAGGAGGAGGATTTCTTATAGGAGGTCTGAGAAGAAAAACTCCCTTCAAAAAAGCTTTGCAAAGCTTGTGAGACATGATGGCAGAATCTGAAATGCCCACATGAAAGTTAGATATAGCTGCCAATTGGACTTTGAGAGTAGAAGGAGATGAACCTGCGTGAAAGAGTTCAGCTAGAAAATCAAGAACTATTTGGATGGGAGCAGTGAAAGGATCTAAGTCCCTTCCTTGAGCCCAATAGGCAAAACGTTTCCACTTACTAAGATAAATCTTTCAAGTGGAAGATTTATGGGAAGCTATCAAAATATCTCGAACAGTGTGAAATATTTGAGGAAGCCTGGCTAAGGTAGGAACTGGAGGAACCAAGCAGTGAGGTTCAAAGATGGGAGGGAGCGATGAAACTGACCCGACTGATGGATCAAAAGATCTGGAACTAGGTCCAGATGCCAGGGTTGCTCCAACAGAAATTGATGTAGAAAGGGGAACCAAACCTGTCGAGGCCAGTAAGGAGCAATGAGGATCAATGAGGCCTTCTGAGCGATAGCCTTCTGTATCACTTGAGAGATTAGTGGGAAGGGAGGGAATGCATACAGAAGTCCCCGGGGCCAAACTTGGACTAGAGCGTCTCTGCTGGGCTGGCATGGTAAGGGGAAGAGGGTGAAATAATCTTTGCACTTGCTGTTTTGGGGAGTAGCAAAAAGGTCGCAGCAAGGCTGACCCCACTTGAGAAAAACTTTCTCCAAGATAGAATCTTTCAGAGACCACTCGTGAGGCATGAGGATAGCTCTGCTCAACTTGTCCGTGATAAGATTGGACTTCCCGGGAATGTGCGTTGCTATCAGAAAACGCTGAGAAGAAATCGCCCATTGCCACAGTCTGAGTGCTTCTCGACATAGGGGGTAGGACTTGGTTCCGCCTTGTTTGTTGATATACCACACTACAGACATGTTGTCCGTCTGAATTGCTATCGTTCCCAAGGGAAGAGAGTCTTGAAGGGCTTGCAACGCTAAAAGCACTGCTCTCATCTCTAGAACATTTATATGCAAGTGGCGTTCGATTGGTTGACATATGCCCTGGACTGTTCTGCCCTGATAATGCCCCCCCCACCCGATCAGGGAGGCGTCCGTTGTCAGAGTAGCAACCGGAGGGGGAAGGACAAAGGGTCTTCCTAGGAAGAGCTGGGGGGAAGAAATCCACCAAAGAAGATGATTCCTGCATGCTTGCGTAATCACAATGGTGTGGGACATCGGAAGTTGCTGGTACGACCACTGTGTGAAGAGCATCCATTGAAGGATTCTCATGTGAAATCTGGCTAAAAGAAGTAGAGGGATAGCAGCTGCCATAATCCCCAGTACTTTTAGAACCAATCTGACTTTGACTCTGTTGCTGTGGAATAGAAGGAGACCAGTTTGTGTATGTCTGCTATTCTTTGGTCTGTAAGTCTTGCAGACATGTTGACTGTATCTAGATTTGCGCCTATGAAGGTAATAACACGACAAGGCGACAAAACAGACTTTTCGCAATTTATTGAGATACCTAACTTTTGAAAAATGCGAAAGGTGTAGTCTCTGGCAATCAGAAGAAGATGCTTGGTAGGAGCTGTGAGGAGCCAGTCGTCTAAGTATGGAAACACCTGGAATCCTTGACGTCTCAGATGAGAAGCTACCACTGCCATGCATTTGGTAAACACCCGGGGGCAGTAGTGAGTCCAAAGAGCAGGGCTCTGAATTGAAAGTGACTGGTTCCCAGCCTGAAGCGGAGGAATCTCCTGGAGCGTCTGTTCATTTTTATATGATAGTACGCATCCTGAAGGTCTATAGAGCACATCCACTTTTATTTTCCCAATAGGGGTAGGATGGATTGTAGCGTGACCATCCGAAATCTTGTTTTCTTGACAGACTTGTTCAAGATACTGAGATCCAAAATTGGTCTCTAGTCCCCTGTTTTCTTTGGAACCAAAAAGAACCTGGAGTAGATTCCGGATCCTTGCTGGTCTGCTGGCACTGGCTGAATGGCTCTTTTTGCAAACAGCTTTGAAATTTCCAATGCTGCTAGATCCCTTTGAGCGGGTGGAACATCTGGAAGGGATTTTTTGGATTGGTTTGGAATGCGAAAGAACGGAATGGAATAGCCTTCGGAAATGATGGACTGTACCCACTTGTCTTGAGTTAGGGATCGCCAGGCTTCTGGGTACAGTGATAATCTTCCCCCGACTGCCTCCGAAGGTGGACAGTTGGGCAACACCTCAGGGATGCTGGAAGGGCTTATCGGAAAAGGTTTCTCGATTGCCCTGGTTCTGCGGACCCCCCCTGCCTCTAGGGCGACGTCTACCATTATTGTTCCCCCCTCTGCCTCTAGAGGGGAACCGACTCTGTGCGTCAGGCAAATTTCCTTGAGATTGTTTGCGGAACCACATCTTTCCACTTTTCTGGCCTTTGGGGTAAGGTCTAGAAGGAGTAGAAAAACGGACTCCGACGGCAGAAAGAGTTTTGCCATCTGTCTCGCACCTTGTCAAGGTTTCTTTCACTTGAGGACCAAAAAGAGACGATCCATCAAACGGGGAATTAGTGAAAGACGTTTTAAAGGGGTCCGCAAAATTGCACAGCCGCATCCAGGCATGCCGGCGTAAGGCCACACCTGTCCCTGCGGCTCTACTCGCTCCATCAGCCATATATGAAAGGAGGCGCATGGAGGAGTTAGCTATAGAATTTAGGGTAGCCAGCTGAGTGTTCATCTTATCCTGAAACCCCGCAGCTGTAGGATCCTTTAACATCTCACTCGCTTCCTTGATCAGGTCTCTTTGAAGACGAGTGAAATGACAGAGGTAGTTCAGCGAACGCATAGCAAAGGTCGCTGACGAAAACATCCGCTTCCCGTACCTGCCAATAGACCTAGATTCCTTGTTAGGAGGATGGACAGGCACCGAAGGATCAGCTAGCTCCTTCTTAGTGGCAGCAGCTACCACCATAGCATCCACAGAAACTCCCTTAGTCAGAAATTGCTTATCTGCTGGTGCTGTGATAAACTTTGAAGGCCTCCTGGGGGTAGGGTCCACAGAGTCAGGAGCCGTCCAAGCCTTTTTAGCTACCACCTGCATGAGGGGGTCATAGGGGGGGGGGGACACCCAGGAGGTGGAAGGGCGAGAGCCAAACGCCTCAAGATACACAGATTCATCCTCCGAAGGGTTAAGGGCTGGCCAATTTCCCCTCTGTTTCAGGATCTCTAGAATGTCTGCAAAGGAGACATCTTCAGAAGGGGAACGGGGGGAACCCTCGGAATCCTCTAAATCTGTGTCAGAGGTGACAGACTCAGGTGAGTCTATGTGCTTCCTCTTACACTTTCTCTTCCTAGGGGGCTCCCCTGCCAATTCAGGAGAGGCCTTGGAAGAGGATGAGATCCCCACAGGGGATTCTTGAGGAGCTGGCTCTCTGCGGTCTGGGATGAGGGAGTGAGTAGACATAACCTGAGGCACCGAAGAGGGAGGGGCGGACGGAGCCGACTGTGGAGTTGAACCAGGTTCTAACACTCCGCATGACCTCGAACGCACCTCTGTCAGGCAGAGCCAGAGGTCCCCGCTCCGAAAAGCTGAAAACCTCCCTCGGCACCGACAGCGATGGCTCCGAGGCCGATGTCGGAGCTGAACTCACCAGCGCCGAAGCACCGAGAGGGAGAGCGGGGTCGGACAAGGGTCCGATGCCACTCACCCCCTCGGAGCCGACGAGGGAAGAAATCGGAGCCGACGATGGAGCCGAAGACAATTGTATCGGCTCCGACGGTATCACAGTCTCGGGTCCGAAACGCCCCGGCTCCGAGCTCAAAGGAGTCGGAGGAGGAATATTCTGAGAAATAGGGTTGAGCATCGACTGATGAGTCGGGCTCTGAAGCATCTGGGCCAGTGCCTCGGACTTAAGAAGTCGACTCACTATCCTCTGAAGGTCATGGTCCGAAAGCCTCGAAGACCTAGAGGAGTGCGATCTATGGCTCTGTTCAGACAGCAGGGGAGAAGCTGGAGCTGAATGAACGGAGCCGAGGGATGGTGACCTTGACCTCTTCCTAGATGTTGGCTCCGAAAGCCTGATCGGAGCCGACGTAGCAATTTCCAAAACCTCTGCTCCGGCTGGAGCCGAGGGAACCACCGAAGTGGAAGTTAGAGTCTCATCGGCTCCAGCCGGAGCCGATGCAGGAGTAGACTTAGAAGTCTTAGGTGCCGACTCAGTAACTGGAGCCGAAGACCTAGAAGCCTTAGAGGGTTTGCGAAGATGCAGTCGGGGACCTCAGGCTTTAACAAGCCCCGTAAAATAAGCTTGTTCTTTCTTTCCTGCAGGACTCTAGGGCTGAAGCCATGGCATACAGCACAAGAGTCCTGCAGGTAAAGTCCCAGGCAGTACACACAAGAAGTGTGACCGTCTGTCAGAGACATTGTCTGACAGCACGAGTCACACTTCTTGAAGCCTGAGACCTTCGAATCCTTGGACATATCAAGGAACAAGTGTAACCACACACAAACACAAACACACCGATTACACTATAAACCAAAAACAGAAACTTAAACTAAGTAATTAGCTGTTTACTGTTATAAGTCCCTACAGAAAACACACACACTCCAAGGGAATGGGAGGGCCCGAAGGCCTAAGGGAAGAACTATAAGTTCTTAAGGTAAAAAAATAAGGAAAACTAGATTAAAGGGATAAAAGACCTTTAAGGTAAGGGGAAACTGTATGGAAAACTAAATTAAAGGGTTTCTAATCATCTTTTTAAACTAGTTCCTACACTAACCTGAAGCCGGTGAAGCAACACGTCTCGATAGCTGTAGCGGCAAACGAGATCTGAGGTAATACCGCCTAGCATTGTGGGATATAAGGGGAGCCTCGAGCCGGTGGATCCAACTCTCGAGCTTTTAGAGTGGCCAAGTCGGAGCCGAGGTCGGCTCCGAACCCATCCAGCAAGAATGAAGGCGAGATAGACAACTTAACATCTCCAGTTAAATTAGAACACATTACATAAAATAAACATATAATACAATGTGTAGGAAGTCGTATCTATTAACTAGAAATTCCTAGAAAGAAGTCAAAAAGAGATAAAAATACAGTAGACAATTGCAATCAAAAAATATTTACATATATACATTTAATTTGCAAAGAGCAACAGTCAGATTTTAACAGGTACATGTTTTCCATGTATAATATTTTTAGGAAACATATTTATTGGGGCATGAAAAGAGAGATACGAGATATGAGGAATCATTGCTTCTAGATCCTGAGAATGTTGACACCATCGGCTTTTTAGATACCATTGTAGTTTCCTCATATGCAGTCTTGCATATGGAATTAGAAGAATGCAGGAGGCCATGAACCCCAAGGCTTGCAGTATTTGCCTTTCAGATTCTGAAGAAGTTCGTCTTGGCGGACGAAACCCGGGTAAACTGTTGGATTACTTCTTGGCGTTGTTTTTGGCTGTATTAAGTGTCTGTTTCATGAATAAATTCCATTATTGCTGTGGATTCAACTTGGTAAACATCTTTCAGCGTGGATTTTTGAAAACATTGTGAACATTTTTATCTAACGAGGAAGTACGTGCTTTTGCTGCAGTATACTCGGTCTGTGGAACTTCCTAGTTGTGAGTTACAAGTTTGTGCTTTTTACGTATTTGTAGTTAGTAGTTTCCTCATATGCAGTCCTGCATATGGAATTAGTAGAATGCAGGAGGTCATGAACCCCAAGGCTTGCAGCATTTGCTTTGCAGAAAGCAGGGTTTTTGTGGCCACTAGTTTGAAGTACGTTGTCAAATGAATTTGTTTCTCCGGCGTTAGGAAAGCCATCTGGGAAGTTGTGTTCAAGCTTGCTCCCAGGAATATAATTTGTTGACAGGATACCAGATGAGATTTATTTTCATTTATGGTGTACCCAAGACAAGTTAACACCTTTTGTACAAATGCCAGATGATTCAGAAGTATGTCCTGGCTTTCTGCCTGAATTAGGCAATCGTCCAGGTATGGGTATATAGGAATATTTCTTTGCCTGCAAAATGCAATAGCTGGAGCTAGGCACTTTGTGAATACCCTGGGCACAGTAGATAAGCCAAAGGGTAGGGAAGAGAACTGATAGTTCATGCTGCCTGCTTTGAGGCGTAGGTATCTTCTGCAAGATTCCCTGATTGGGATGTGCAGGTAGGCTTCCTTTAAATCCAGTGTTGCCATCCAGGCATCTTTGCCTATCATGGGAAGCAACTGGTGAAGAGTTAGCAACCTGAATTTTGGAATCACCAAAAAGGTGTTTAATATGGAAAGGTCCAGGATAGGACGCCAAGAGTTGTCTTTTCTGGGTACCAGGAAAAGTCTTGAGTAGAAACCTTGGCCCTTTTCCTCTTGTGGTACAGTATGAATAGCCTTTATGCTCAAGAGAGAGTACTTGCTTTTGAGCCTCTGCCCACTGTTTTGGGGGTAGATCTGGCCATCCGTTTGGGGTTGGTAACGTGTGGGAGTGAAATCTTTATCCTTGGGAAACTATATTTAACACCCATTTGTCCTGGGTAATGAGTTCCCAGTTGTTTTGCCTGCAGAACAATCTTTCCCCCTAAAGGAGCAGTCAGTTGAGAAGTGTTTGTCAGTTTTAAAGTTAAGTTATTGAGACAGTTTACCATAGGAGGGAGTCTTACTACTCCCTGATTTGGAAGTGGGAGCCCCCCACTGTTTAGTCCTGTGTGTGCCCTGGGACTGAAGCCTGGGTGTTCTGCTGGTTCTGGGTTTGGACTGAGAAGGCCTGGAAGAGGCATGAAAAGACCAGTTCTTAGAGGGCCAATGTCTACTAAATCTTGGAGGTTGTACTTGTAGGAAATCTTTAACAGTTTGCATAGTTTAGCTTTTTTCTCCATCTTTTTAAGAACTACTTCTGCTCTGTTGCCAAAGTGGCGGTCCTGATTTAAGGGAGCATCCAGCAATTTAGCTTTAACATGATCTGGCAAAGATTGCTCCTTAAGCCAAGCATGCCTTTTAAGTACAGACCCAGTGACAGCAGCCCTGCAAGATGCCTCTAGTGAATCAAAACCATACTGCAAAATATGCTTTCCAACCTGTTCAGCAGAATGCATTAAATCCTGTAAATCCTTATTTTCAGCATAGTCAGGAATCAACATAACTTTCTGTTTAAGCAATCCAATGATATACTGCTGATACTTTAACACATGAAACTGGCAATTTAAGGCCCTAATGGCCAAAGTTGCTGAAGTGTGTACTTTCTTACCCCATCTATCCAGCGCCCTGGAGTCTCTATCAGAGGGGGTAGGGGTTTTGGCAGAAGTAGACTTGATGCCCTTGGGTCATTGTGAAATGGTCTCAGGATCCGCAGTAGGATTTTTAAAAAGGAACTTGTGAGAGTCAGGAACCCTGTAATATCTATCAGGCTTTCTGGGAGCAGCAGGTAAAGAGTCAGGGGCCAAGCTAGGTTCAGAAAAGGCATCATCAACAATGTCCAGTACAGGAGGGATAGCTAAAGGCCTGTGCTGAGGCAGGAGTAAGAAATCTCTAAGCCTCTTTTTAGAATCAATGTAATCCTGGCTTTCCCAGTGAAAGTGCTCCCTAAGACTATGCAAGGTTTCACCAAAAGAGAAATCTTCTGGGGGAGGGGGAAGAGGGTATAGAGTCCTCTGCATCAGAATTCTCATAGGTAGATAAGGGTAAATCCTGGTCATCAGAGGAAACAGAAATTTCAGAATCCTGGTCAGAAGTATCATAAACAAATTCAGTCCTAGGTCTCTTAGAGGGGGAAGGTTGGCTTCCTCTGATTAAAGTAATAAGGTCTTCAGCCATTCTTATCATCTATTTTCTAGGCATAGAAGCCTGACCATGTGGTCTGGGCATCAGTTTCCTATGCACAGTTCAAGTTTTAGGCCTTGAAGAAGAAGATGGCATCGGTTTAATATGCAAGTCAGTAGGCCTGAATACACCCTCAGGAGCCGGTGCATGCACAGCGGCTCCAAATCCATCCAAGGTAGAGACATCCGCAGGTTCCACAGTTGAAGTATCTCGCAGCATACTGGACTCCAAATGGGTTTAAGTAGAGGCCTGCGAATCTGTAATAGCATTTATCAGGGGCTGCGAAAGTGCCTCACTGAGTACCGGCGAACTGGCGACTGGCTTAGAGAAGCGTCGTCTGCAGCTTTGGACCTAGGAGGCCTCTCTCTGTCTTTATCTTTACGTTTTTTCAGAATGTCAGTAGTCAGATGGCTTACTGAAGACATATCTGGATAATTGAACTGAGTACCAAAATATTTAGAAGCATAAATATACCGACGACGAATAGTTTGTTGCTTAAATAAGGCACAAAACTGACGTCAGGGCCTAGGCAAGGAATACAGTATGAATGAAAATCTTTGTGAGGTATTTGCTTTCCACAAGACATACAATTACTGACTTTTACTGACATTGGTTTAGAGCAAGAAAAAGTTTCCCCAACGGGGTACTTAGCTTTAGTTGAAGACTTTGGTTCTGAAACTCGAAAACAAAAATTTCAGGAGTCGGACGACCAGCACTTGCGAACTGCTTCTGCTTTGGGCAGCACATGGCAAGAAAGACTGATGTAATGATGTCGGCTGCATGTTTTATACCCCTGACTACCTGACATCATGGAAGATGATACAGCAACCGACGCAGGACCCAAGACTTTGATAATCAGGCCAACTGAGGGCTACTGCAAGCAGATAACCCAAATGTGATGACTGCAACAGTGAAACATGAAGAACATCCACAATCTCATCAGTGACGGAAACAACCAAGATGTAGCTGAGCTGGACCCAAAGGTATCAAGGAAAACTGACTCCTCTTTTTTTTTTTTTTTTTTTTTTTTAAACAAGAAATACCTTTATTAAATTATCATGTATGACACAGACCATATTGAAAACTGACTCTTCTTGGGTGGGGGTGTCAGTGGACTACTTGCCTTTCTATTTCTGGAGTTCGAGAGTTTCCCCTGAATGAAATATCCTCAAAGGGTACTGGGGAACCCTTTCCTGTCATCAGGATCTGTGTCCTCTGTTCAAGACTTCTGGGGGGAGTCTACGTGTCTCCTTTTACACATATGTTTCCAAGGTGTCTCTCCTGTGGGCTGTTCTGTACAGGACTCTGAAGAGAGATGCAAGTGCTGTACATATGGACTGTCTTGAGACATGTCTAGCCCAGCTGTCCGAAGTGTATTGGTTGAGAGGGATCAGGACCTAGGGGCACTCTCAGAGGGAAGTGTGGAGCAGAAGTCTGCTCATATGATCGGGACGGTGCTCTCTCAACAGCTTGAAAGCTGAAGCTGAAACAGATCTAGAGATTTGTCTAACAGGAGATTAAGCCACCTCTCTAGGCAAACCCTGTAACTCCAATTGTCTCAAATCCGAAGCATGCCAGTGGTAAACTATCCAGAAGAGATGCTCTGAGAGGAAGGAATAGCTCTGATCCCCTCAGATTTCAGCCTGTTCCACTGGCTTTGCCACTGGTGCTTTGCCTCTAAGATCCTTCTGTCTCTGATGATAACATAGCAGTTTAGGTCAGAGATGTGGCCAAAGCAGAAGACAACCAGATCCTCGGAGCTGGCACAGACAAACTCTAGGAAATGCCCAGATCCATAATGCTCAAATCTGACAAGCAGATTGAAGCAGGAGCTACTACAGGATAAGGGGAAGATACACAAGTCTTGGGTCCAGTGAGCCAGAAGGGCACCCACCTGAATATGGGTCCTGAACAATTTCCTCATCTTGCAGTCCATAGCTACTTCAGACAGGCTCCTGGCTGACCAAACTGAATGCACAGAAAAAGCCGGGGAAGGAGTTCTGGAGGACCAATGTAAAGCCCACTGTTACTTATCGCCTTTGCTGCTCCTTTGAGACGGGAGCAGATCTTCATTCTCAGGTATAGGTAACTACCAAAGAACATATAAACTAAATCTCATGACTTACTCATAACAGTGAGCCACCATGAAGATTTATGTTTCTCAGGACTCTGAACTCTAGAAACTTCTGATATTAAGAAAGGTACCACACCAGATCTTTGAGAACACATCAATGTAACAGTAAACAATAATACTGCACCCTACTTTTCCAGTGATGCTGCATAGGTCCAGCCATTTTAATAGCATAGTTTCAAAGGTGTATATTAGGTTAATGACCAGTAGAGTCCTTATAAGACTAGCAGTACAACCCTAACGTCACCCACAAATTTGATTTATACAAGGGATGATTTACTGACTGCCTCTGTCACTGGTGCAAGACCATGGATACATTTCCAATTACCCACCCAATTGTCCAAGTTACACTTGAATTGGGTTAGTGAGGAACTCTGCTTCACATGGATGGGGAGCCTGTTCCAGAAAAAGGGGTAGTCTCTGGGATACATACCTGTCTCTCCAGCAGGTTCTATTTATATCACAAGAAGGTTTAGAATTGGTAATTCCAGTGCTGTTTGTTTTGCAGCTATGCATGAGGTCCATCAGAGTGGGGTCTGACAATGCATTGTATGGCAGGCATTGATGTCCCCTCAACAGCCTGTAGGAGACAGAATATAGGGATAAGGACTTGAGGCAGTCTGCAAAGGACATGTTACTTATGCCATGTATTCTTTTAGTGAGCAACCACTGCGGATTATGTTCTTTGTGTTTCACTGTTGCAGTCATCACATTTGGGTTATCTGCTTGCAGTAGCCCTCAGTCAGTCTGATTAACAAAGTCTTGGTTCCTGCGTCAGTTGCTGTCTCTTCTTCCATGATGTCAGGTAGTCAGGGGTATAAAACATGCAGCCGACGCCATTACATCAGTCTTTCTTGCTGTGCGGTGCCTGAAGCAGAAGCAGTTTGCAAGTGCCAGTCGGTTGACTCCTGAAATTTTCATTTTCGAGTTTCAGAACCGAAGTCTTCAACTAAAGCTAAGCACCCCATTGGGGAAACTTTTTCTTGCTCTAAACTGATGTCAGTAAAAGTAAATAATTGTATTTCTTGTGGAAAGCAAAGACCTCATAAAGATTTCCATTCATACTGTATTCCTTGCCTAGGCCCTGACCACGACATACCTCACCGTAGGTTTTGTGCCATATTTAAACAACGAACTGTCCATCGTTGATATATTTTCACTTCTAAATATTTTGGTACTCGGTTCAATTATCCAGATATGTCTTCGGTAAGCCATCCGACTACTGACATTCTGAAAAAACGCAAAGACAAAGACAGAGACAGGCCACCTAGGTCCAAAGCTGCCGGCGACGCTTCTCCTAAGCCAGTCGCCAGTTCGCCGGTTCTCAGTGAGGTGCTTTTGCATCCCCTGATACCCGCTACTTCAGATTCGCAGGACTCTACTGAGACCCATTCGGAGACCGGTATGCCGCCAGATGCTTCAACTGTGGAACCTGCGGATGTCTCTACCTTGGATGGGTCCGGAGCCGCTGTGCAGGCACCGGCTTCTGAGGGTGTATTCAGGCCTACTGACTTGCATATCCAACCGACGCCATCTTCTTCTTTAAGGCCTAAAACTTGAACCATGCCTAGAAAATTGATGCCCAGACTGCATGGTCAGGCCTCTATGCCTAAAAAACAAATGATAAGAATGTCTGAAGACCTTATTACTTTAATCAGGGGAAGCCAACCTTCCCCCTCTAAGAGACCTAGGATTAATTTTGCTTATGATACTTCTGACCAGGATTCTGAAATTTCTGTTTCCTCTGATGACCAGGATTTACCCTTATCTACCTATCAGGATTCTGATGCTGAGGACTCTATTCTTTCTGCTTCCCCCCCAGATGATTTCTCTTTTGGTGAAACCTTGCATACTCTTAGGGAGCATTTTTGTTGGGAAAGTCAGGATTACTTTGATTCTAAGAAGAGGCTTAGGGATTTCTTACTCCTGCCCCAGCACAGGTCTTTAGCTATCCCTCCTGTACTAGACATTGTTGATGATGCCTTTTCAGAATCTAGCTTGGCCCCTGACTCTTTACCTCCTGCTCCCAGAAAACCTGATAGATATTACAGGGATCCTGACTCTCACAGGTTCTTTTTCAATAATCCTACTGTGAATCCTGAAACCATTTCACAGGGACCCAAGGGCATTAAGGCTACTACTGCCAAAAATCCTACCCCCTCTGATAGAGACTCCAGGGCACTGGATAGATGGGGTAAGAAGGTATATACACTTTTGCAACCTTGGCCATTAGGGCCTTAAACTGCCAGTTTCATATGTTAAAGTATCAGCAGCATAGTATTGGATTGCTTAAACAGAAAATGATGTTGATTCCTGATTGTGCTGAAAATAAGGATTTAATGCATTCTGATGAACAGGTTGGAAAACATACCTTGCTATGTGGTTTAGATTCACTAGAGGCATCTTGCAAGGCTGCTGTCACTGGGTCTGTACTTAGAAGGCATGCTTGGCTTAAGGAGCAATCCAGATCATGTTCAAGCTAAATTACTGGATGCTCCCTTAAATCAGGACCCACTGTTTGGCAACAAGGCAGGAGAAGTTCTTAAAAAGATGGAGGAAAAAGCTACATCTATGTAAACTGTTAAAGATTTCTTACAAGTGCAACCTCCAAGATTTAGTAGGCATTGGCCCTCTAATAATTGGTCTTTTCCTGCTTCTTCCAGGCCTTCTCAGTCCAAACCCAGATCCAGCAGAACACCCAGGCTTCAGTCCCAAGGTACGCACAGGATTAAGCAGTGGGGGGCTCCCACTTCCAAATCTGGGAGTAGTAAATCTCCCCCTATGGTAAACTGCCTCAATGACTTAACTTTAAAACTTCCAAGGACTTCTCAACTGACTGCCCCTTTGGGGGAAAGATTGGTCTGCATGCAAAAAACTGGGGACTCATTACCCAGGACAAATGAGTTTTAAATATAGTTTCCCAAGGATACAGATTTCACTTCCACACGTTACCAACCCCAAATGACTGGCCAGATCTACCCCCAAATCAGTGGGCAGAGTCTCAAAAGCAAGTACTCTCTCTCTTAAGCATAAAGGCTATTCAAACTGTACCAGAAGAGGAAAAGGGACAAGATTTCTACACAAGACTTTTCCTGGTACCCAGAAAAGACAACTCATGGCGTCCTATCCTGGACCGGTCCACCTTAAACACTTTTTTTGTGATTCTAAAATTCAAGATGCTAACTTTTCACCAGTTGCTTCCTATGCTAGGCAAAGATGCCAGGTTGGCAACACTCGATTTAAAGGAAGCACGCCTACACATCCCAATCAGGAAAACTTGCAGAAGATACCTACGCTTCAAAGCAGGCTACATGCACTATCAGTTCTCTGCACTGCCCTTTGGCTTATCTACTGTGCCCAGGGTATTCACAAAGTGCCTAGCTCCAGTTATTGCATTTTGCAGGCAAAGAAATATTCAAATATACCCATACCTGGACGATTGTCTAATTCAGGCAGAAAGCCAGGACACACTTTTTAATTATCTGGCTTTTGTACAAAAGGTGCTAACTTGTCTGGGGTACACCATAAACGAAAATAAATCACACCTTGCACCCTGTCAACAAATTATATTCCTGGGAGCAAGCTTGAATACAACTTCCCAGATGGCTTTCCTCATGCCAGAGAAACAAATTCATTTGACAACATACTTCAAAACAGTGGCCACAAAAACCCTGCTATCTGAAAGGCAAATACTGCAAGCCTTGGGGTTCATGGCCTCCTGCATTCTTCTAATTCCATATGCAAGACTGCATATGAGGAAACTACAATGGTATTTAAAAAGCCTATGGTGTCAACATTCTCAGGATCTAGAAGCAATGATTCATATTATACCTTGCCTACGGCTAGAGTTCCTTTGGTGGGCAGAGGCCTGCCACCAAAATAAGGGACTACCATTCACTCTACTCCCTGCCACCCAAACGCTAACAACAGATGCATCAGACTATGCATGGGGGGCTCACCTGGCAGGGAAGTGCATTCAGGGCAAATGGAACCCAAGTCAAATGCACCTGCATATCAATCAAAAAGAAATGTTAGCTGTACAGAGTGCTCTGACAGCCTTCAAGGACCACATTCTTCCAGGACAATTAATGGTAAAGACAGACAACACAACTGTTATGTGGTACATAAACAAGCAGGGGGATACCCATTCTTACCCCCTCTGCAGACCAGCCATGGCATTGTGGAACACAGCCTTGAGCTACCAAGTGCATCTACAGGCTCAGTTCCTGCCAGGAAAACTAAATACACTGGCAGATGGACTAAGCAGAAACTTCATGGACCCACATGAGTGGAAACTGGAACCAAAGACTTTCAATATGTTGACAAACAAATGAGGGAGCCCAGATATACACCTGTTTGTATCCCCCCCAGAACTACCAGTTGGACAATGTTTGCCCAAGGACTCCCCACAAACAAGCTTGGAAAATGGATGCTCTGTCCTTCCTCTGCCTCTCCTAAGTTCTGCTAAAGATCAAGCAGGACAAACCGAGGACGATATTGATTGCACCAGACTGGGCACGCCAACACTGGTACCCCCTCTTCCACAGTGTGTCACTTTTGGCTCCATGGCGCCTGCCTCAGACCCCTACCCTGTTGTCTCAGCAGGACAACCAGATTCTGCACCCTCAGCTTCAAACCCTAAAAATAGCAGCCTAGCTAATTACCTAATATCTCCTTTACCATCCCTCAGTAAACAAGTGTTGGATATCATTTTAGAGGCAAGGAGTCCTAGTACTAGAAAATCGTATGCTGAAAAATGGAAAAGATTCTGTGCCTGGAACCACTCTCAAGGGATGGGCACAGCAGCGTTCAACTTACCTCAGATTCTTCAATACTTAACTGAGATGCTTCACAAGGGCCTTTCTTTTTCCTCCATCAAAATTCACGCTTCAGCCATTTCAGCTCATTATAATACAGAAAGTACAGTTTTGTACCTACCATAAATGTAGATGTCCGATAGGTATGCATCTGCAGTCATAACATATGGGTTGTCCTGCCTCAGGCAGCCCTTTGGTCGGCCGGATTCCAAAGTCTGGGTCTGGCCTCGGCTGATGTCGCACTTCACCCGACGTCATAGCTCCTGGGGTATAAAGGCATCAGCCAACGCCATTTTCCTCAGTGTTTCTTGCCCCAGATGCCAGGTGCCCTCTAGGAAGGCTAAATTTGGATAAAAGTAGAAAATTCCAAACAGTAGAAATCAAAAAGTATATATACATATATACATACAAACAAATACACCATAATAGATTCCCCCAGCTAGCTAAGAAAGGGGGTAAGTACCCTAGGAATACCACAGAAGGGATGGAGGGTGGGTAATCCTGACTGCAGATGCATACCTTTCGGACATCTACATTTATGGTAGGTACAAAACTGTACTATGTCCCTCAAGAATGCATCTGCAGTCATAACATATGGGTAGAATACCATAGCCAAACTGGGGGAGGAGGCACTAAGATAATGATGGTGTAGTTAAGATCCCTTGTAAAACTGCAGTTGCAAAACCTGCTCGGGATCTGGAGTATAAAGGAAGATTGTAATGCTTGGCAAATGTATGCATGGAGCTCCAAGTAGCAGCTTCTAAAATGTCTTTGGTAGCCACTCCTCGTAGGAAAGCTGTAGTGGTGGCTGTAGCTCTTGTGGAGTGAGGCCTGATATTTTCAGGAGTTGTCTTTCCATGAAAAGAGTAGCAGAATCTAATGCAATTTCCTATCCATTTTGAAATTGTCTGTTTGGAAATTGCTTTTCCTTGCACTCCTGTTGCATATGCTACCAGAAGCTGGTCAGTTTTTCTGCTGGTCTTAGTTCTGTCCAGATAGTAGTGCAGTTGTCTGTGTACATCCAAGGTGTGCAGTAGTTTTTCCCCCCTGTTCTGTGGGTTAGGGAAGAACGTAGGTAAATGAATAGCTTGGTTCAAGGATACCCTGGATACCACCTTTGGCATGAAAGTAGGATTGGTTCTCAGAGACACTCTATCCTGGTGAAAGATAAGGAAAGGCTGCACTGCCATTAATGCCTGTAACTCGGATACCCTTCTTGCTGAAGTGATTGCTAGAAGGAAGGCAGTTTTCCAAGATAAGAACTGTAGGTCTGCTGATGCTGCTGGTTAAAAAGGGGGAAGTGTTAATTTTTCCAGCACAAAATTGAGATCCCATGCAGGCAGAGGTGGTTTCCTTGGAGGTTTTACATTTTTGATCCCTCTTAGAAATTGTCTGAGGAGAGGGTGAGAGAAGATAGGAGGATCCATGTTGTACTCTGCTGAAATTGCTGAAGCATGAATCTTAATGGAAGAATAGGACAGGCCATTGTGGAACAGTTCTGCTATGTATTATAGAATGTGTGCTAGGTTTGCCAGTGTGATATTGGTTCCCTTTGATGCACTCCAAATGAGGAATCTCTTCCATTTGGCTGAGTATGTTTTCCTTGTGGAGGGTCTGCGAGCCTCCAGGATAATGTCCTTGACCCTCTGAGATAAAACAGGATGGTTTTGTTTTATGCAATTTTCCAGGCAGTTAGCTGCAGCGTTTTCAGGTTTGGATGCAGGGTCTTGTAGTTGGTCTGCGTTAGAAGTAAAGGCCATAGAGGTAGAGGCCATGAGTTCGTCCGAGACATGCTTCTCAGTAGCGGGTACCAATGCTGCCTTGGCCAGTCTGGAGCTATCAGAATTACCTTTGGCTGTTCCTCCCTGATCTTCAGTAGAACTTTGTACATCAATGGGAGAGGTGGAAAGGCATAAACTGTCAGGGCCTTCCAGCTGAAAGAAAGGGAGTCCACCCTCCAGGCTTGTGGGTGGTATTCTCTTGAGCAGAATTTCTTCAGTTGGTGGTTGAGTGGGGAGGCGAACAGGTCCATCTCTGGCATTCCCCATTTCTTTGTTATGGTTTTGAAGATGTCTGGATGCAGCATCCATTCGTGAGCATCCGTGGTAGTTCTGCTTAAGCTGTCTGCTAGTGAATTCTCTTTTCCTGGTACGAATCTGGCCTGCAGTTGAATGTTGAGATTCAGGCCTAGGTTCCAGAGGTCCATTGCCATCCGGCATAGAGGGTAGGAATGCGTGCCTCCCTGTTTGTTGATGTACCACATGACTGTGGTATTGTCCGTCCTTATCAGCAGGTGTCCTTGCTGGAGGAATGATTTGAATGCCTCGATTGCATGCTTCACTGCCAGCATCTCCTTTAGATTTATGTGTAGATTCAGCTGGTCTTGGGACCATAGGCCTTGGATACACTTGTCTTCCATGTGTGCCCCCCAGCCTAGGTCTGAGGCGTCCGTGGTGATGGTCTGCCTTGGTTGTGATTTGTGGAAAGGCAACCCTCTGTTGGTCTGGCAGGCCTGAGCCCACCACAGGAATTCTTTTTTCAGGCATGGAATGATTGGTATCACGGTTTCTAGACTGTGTCTGTGTTGAGACCATACATTCCTTAGGTACCATTGTAATTTTCTCATATGCAGCCTGGCATGTGGGATCAAGATTATGCAGGATGCCATGTAACCCAGGGCCTGCAGGACTTTCCTTGCAGTAAGCTGAGTTTGTCTTGTCAATGCCATGAAGTAGACTGGTAGTTGCTTTTGTTTTTCTTCTGTGAGAAAAGCCATCTGTGTTATTGTGTCCAGTTCTGCACCCAAAAATGTTATCCTTTGGGATGGCACTAGTCTTGACTTCTGTATGTTGACTGTGCATCCCAAGGCTTGCAGCAGTTGTATGACATAGGCCAAATCCTTTATTATTTTTGTCTTGTTGTCCGCTTGTATTAGGCAGTCGTCCAGGTATGGGTAGATTTGAATTCCCTGAAGCCTGCAATGTGCAATTACTGATGCCAGGCATTTCGTGAATACTCTGGGCGCAGTAGATAAGCCAAAGGGCAATGCTGAGAATTGATAATGCTCTGATCCTGCAAGAAATCTGAGGTGTCTTCTGCAATCTGGTCGTATAGGGACGTGCAGGTATGCCTCCTTGAGATCTAGAGTCACCAGCCAGGACTCCTTGCCCAACATGGGAAGAAGTTGCTGTAGTGTCAGCATCTTGAATTTTGGTACAATGAGATATGTGTTCAGTGTGGACAAGTCGAGAATAGGCCTCCATTGAGTTTCTTTTCTTGGTACAAGGAATAGTCTGGAGTAAAATCCTTGGCCTTGTTCCATTGATGGTACTTTTTCTATTGCTCTCATCCTTAGTAAGTTGATGATTTGTTTTAGAGTCTCTGACTTCTGGCTTGGTGGAAGGTTTGGCATTCCTCTCTTTTTTGGTAAAGTGTGGAAGTGAAACCTGTAGCCTTTGTCTATTGTTTGCAAAGTCCATTTGTCTCCTGTAATGCAATGCCAGTTTTTTGACAATAAAGCTAGCTTTCCGCCCAAGGGTGCTTCCAGTTGTTCCCTGGTAGGCAGAATCAGAGCCAAGTCATTGTGTCTGTCCTGTGGAAGTGGTTGCAGTCGCAGCTGTGGCGGTACTCCTCTGGTTGGCAGGTTGCCACTGACGAACCCTGTAGGCACCCCTTGATTGACCTCTGCCTCTTGGGCGTCTATTTCTGCCTCTCTGTGCTCTGGAGGTGTCTGGAAAGGACCAATTCTTTGAAGGCCAATTTCTGCTAAACCTCATAGGTTGGACCTGCAGAAAATCCTTGACTGTTTGCACAGATTTTGCTTTTTCTTCCACTTTCTTTAGAACCTCCTGTGCAGGGGAGCCAAATAAACTTTGTTTCTCCATAGGGGCATCTAGGAGTTTAGACTTAACATGGTCTGGCAAGGATTGCTCTTTTAGCCAGGCATGCCTTCGAATCACTGCTCCAGTCATAGCTGATCTAAAGGAAGCCTCCAGTGCATCATAGCCATATTTTAAGAAATGATTACTGACCTGCTGAGAGTTGTGTACCAAATCCTGAAGGGACTTACGGTCTAAAGGTTCAGGAGAGGCCAGCTTTTTATTCAGCTGATCTAACAAAAATTCCTGGTACTGTATCATGTGAAATTGACAGTTTAAAGCCCTGGCAGAAAGAGTAGCAGAAGTATAAACCTTTTTACCCCATCTCTCTAATGCTCTTGATTCTCTTTCAGAGGGTAGGGGTTTTTTGGCAGAGGCAGCTGCAACACCCTTAGGGCCCTGAGAAATGTTTTCTGGGTCTGCAGCATGGGCCTTATACAAGTGGAAGTGAGAATCCGGGACCCTGTAATATCTGTCAGGTTTGGCAGGGGCCGGGGGAAGAGAATCAGGGGCAGAACTGGCATCATTGTATGCATCATCAACAACTGATAGTACAGGTGGTATGGCTAAAGGCCTATGCTGTGGTAAGTGTAAAAAAGTCCTTAGCCTTTTCCTAGAATCAGAAAAATCCTGACCCTGCCATTGGAAGTGTTCCCTCATTGAGTGTAGTTTCCCCAAATGAAAATTCTTCTGGGGGGGGCAGAAGGAATGGAGTCTTCTGCATCCGAATCCTCATAAGGTGAGTATGGTCCTTCCTGATGGTCTGATAAATCTGATCCATTCGAGGAATAGTCAGAGGAGAGAGGTTCAGGGGGTTCAGTCCTGGGCCTTTTTTCAGGAGGGGGTTGTGAGGCCCTGTCTGGGTGAGGTTGGGATCCCCTGATCAGAGAAATAAGGTCCTCAGCAAGGCTGAGAATCGGAGAACTTGAGGAAGGTCTGTGAGAGGGAGCTTTTGTAGGTAAGGCCTTGGAAAGTTTAGCTGCTTTAGCCCTGGAGAAGGCCTTAATAGACATAGAAGCAGGAGGTCTAGATGCCCCACGTGCAGGAGTAGAGATGTCCAACGGAATGGTGTCGGACAAATCTTGTGTGCCTGCTTCTTCGGTGGGAATTTCTGTAGCCGACTCAGCCGGGGCCTCTGAGGCCTCAGTTGTCGGAGGCATGCTTTCGGCCGAAGGAAGAACCGAGGACTCGGTTTCAGCTGAAACCTAGACACTCGCGGTAGGCCTAACCGTGGTTTCAGCCGAAACCGCAGGCCGCGAGTGTCGGTCCTTTTCCTTGCATTTTTTGGCTAAATGTGTAGTCGGAGTCTCCGACGGCATATTATATGCAAAAGCGGGACCAAAAAACTCTTCAGCAAACTCCAACCGATGTCTACGTGTCTGTCGGTTGAAGGAAGCACAGGCTAAACAAGCTGATACGTCGTGGTCTGGGCCTAAGCAAGGAAGGCAGTAAGAGTGGAAATCCTTATGAGGTATTTGTTTCCCACAAGTTAAACAATTATTTACTTTGTCTGACATCGGCTGAGGCAAGAAAGAGTCCCCAATGGGGTACTTAGCTTTTTTAGAAGTCTTCGGTAGCTGAAATCTCTGGATCTGACCGACCGGCACTTGCGAACAGCTTCTGCTTCGGGCACCGCGTGGCAAAAAAGACTGAGGAAAATGGCGTCGGCTGATGCCTTTATACCCCAGGAGCTATGACGTCGGGTGAAGTGCAACATCAGCCGAGGCCAGACCCAGACTTTGGAATCCGGCCGACCGAAGGGCTGCCTGAGGCAGGACAACCCATATGTTATGACTGCAGATGCATCCTTGAAGGACATCCACCCCTCTTCTCTCATCCACTGCTCAAGCAGTTCCTCAGAGGGACCAAAAACTCAAGACCATCAGGACAGCCTCAACTCCAGCCTGGGACCTTAACTTTGTATTGGAGAAACTCACTCTTCCTCCTTTTCGAGACAGCTGCAAGTGCAGATTTAGAATTCCTTTCTTGGAAAACAGCCTTCCTTTTTGCAATCACTTCAGCAAGAAGGGTATCTAAATTACAGGCCCTTATAGCAGTGGAGCCTTTCATCATCTTTCATGCAGACAGGGTGTTCCTCAGAACCAATCCCTCCTTCATGCCCAAGGTGGTATCCAGTGTGGCTCTTAATCAGTCCATTCATTTGTCAACCTTCTTTCCTAATCCACAGAACAAAGGGGAACAGATACTGCACTCCTTAGATGTGCACTAACAACTTACATTCTGCTTGGACAGGACTAAACCTCAAAGGAAATCTGAACAACTGCTGGTGGCATTTGCTGCAGGGGCAGAGGGGAAGGCTATTTCAAAGCAAACCATTTCTAAATGGATAGGCCATTGCATTCATTTCTGCTATAAGCACCATGGAAAACCTATCCCACAGGTGATCAGGCCTCATTCAACCAGGGCTGCATTTACCTCTACAGCCTTTCTCAGAGGTGTCCCTACCAGGGACATCCTAGAAGCTGCTACCTGGAGTCCTGTACATACCTTGCCAATTTTCTCTAAATCCAGAGCTGGCTTTGCCACTGCAGTCTTGCAGGGCTTTATAGCTGGTCCTAATGCTATCTAAATTCCTCCTCCCATCCTTAGCTTTAGGAATCTACCCAAATGTAATGACTGCAACAGTGAAACACGAAGAACATAGTACAGTTGTGTACACTTACCATAAATGTAGATGTTCGAGTGTATTCACTGTTGAAGTCCTGGTTACCCTTCCTCCAAGCCCCCTGACTTCTTTTGGCTATACCTGTACTTTCCTTTTGCTATGCTTAAAAGCTTTTTGGTGTCTTTGCTTTCTTGTTGGAGGTATAACCTTGTGTGTGTGTGTGTGTGTGTGTGTGTGTGTGTGTGTGTGTGTGTGTGTGTGTGTGTGTGTGTGTGTATGTAACCAATCCCTCCTTGATGCCCAAGGTGGTATCCAGTGTGGCTCTTAATCAGTCCATTCATTTGTCAACCTTCTTTCCTAATCCACAGAACAAAGGGGAACAGATACTACACTCCTTAGATGTGAAGACACTGGAGGGTATAAATGTATCTCCAAACACCATCATATTGGGTGACTTCAACTACCCGAATATAGACTGGGAACATTACTCAAGCCCTAACTTTCTAGCCCAACGGTTCCTGGAGTTCATAAATTCAAATGCCATGGAACAGCTAGTCACTGTTCCCACGAGAGGAGAAAATATACCAGATCTCATTATCACAAACATAGGGACAAAATGCTCCACACCGGAAGTATATCCCTCATTGGTGAGATCTGATCATAAACTAATCTCACTGGAAATCCACATCCCTCCCCCACCCCAAACAAAAAAGACCACAGTGAAGAACTTCTCTAAAGCAAACTTCACACTACTCAAGACTGGTGTGGTATCCTTCAAGGCCCCTGAGCCAGTGGAAACCACAACCCAAGCTGGAAGCCCTTACAAATGCCTTCTATGAACACCTCCAGGACTGCATGGATCAGACAATCCCAAATAAAACCAAGACTCTTTCCACAAAGGGCAAACGTCCAGTCTGATGGACCCCAGCCATTAACAAACTTTACAATAAGAGGAGAAAGCTATTACATGATAGAACAAAATCCATAAAAGGGAAGTCACCCCTGATCATTATTAGTAAAAAAATACGAGCACTCATAAAATCAACTAAGGCCAATTTTGAGAGAAAAATTGCCATGGATTCAAAGGACAATCATAAGGCCTTTTTCAGCTATGTTAGGAACCTGGGTGGAAACTCCCAGATATGCTCAGAATTAGTCCAAAATGATACAAAAATCACTGAACCCACAGACATTGCCAACATACTGGCAGACAGGTTCAGTGCAAACTTCACCCCCCTCTCCCCCCAAAAAAAGAGATAACGATCCCAGCGGAGTGTAGCCTCCCAGACATCTCAAATGCGCAGGTGAAAGCTGCTCTCTCTAAAGCTAAAAACACAGCATCAATGAGACCGGATGGTGTCCCCGGCTGTGTGCTACATGAGCTAAATGAGGAATTAAACCCGCACATAAGGCAGCTGTTTAATCTCAGCCTTACCACAGGATACGTGCCCAAGGAGTGGCATACGGCAACTGTGGTCCCACTCCACAAAGGCGGTGCCTCTACGGACCCTGGTAATTACCGCCCCATAAGCTTAACAAGTCTAGTCTGCAAAGCTATGGAGAGGATCATAATGGAGCTCATAAACAAAGATATAGGGGACTTGCAGACATTGGACCCGACCCAGTTTGGCTTAGTCAAGGGCAGATCATGCCTTTTGAACTTGGTTGACTTCTTCGAAACAGTCACCAAGGCTATTAATGAGGGAAAGGCAGTCCATACAGCCTACCTTGACCTTGCAAAGGCTTTCGACACAATACCCCACTCGGGTATTGTAGAAAAACTTACCAGCTTAAATGTAAACCCATATGTCACAAGATGGGTTGCAAACTGGCTTAAGGACAGAACCCACAGGGTTAGAGTTGCTGGCGCTATGTCAGACTCCAAGCCGGTCACAAGTGGTGTCCCACAGGGCTTGGCCCCCTATTGTTCGGCATCTACTTCTCAGAAGTACAGGCCAACATGGGAGGACTTTGGCTGACAAAGTTTGCAGACGACTGCAAACTGGGCCATAGTGGAAAGTGCATCGGACACGGATATCCTTCAGAAGGGACTCACGGAAACAGATAGCTGGTGCCAGAGCCATGGCCTGAAGTTAAACGCAAAAATGTATAGTCATACCCTTCGGAAAAACAAGGTAACCCCAAGCTACCATATAGGTGGCAATCCACTAAGCACAGAAGAGGTTATCAGGGACCTGGGGACCCAGGTTGACAGTGGCCTTTCTTTTGACACTCACGTTGCTAAAGTGGTTAGAAAGACCTTCTACATTGCCCACCTGATCATGAAGGGATTCACATCCAGATCTAGTGAGGTCATTGTTCCCCTGTACTCTTCACTTATCAGACCAATGATCGAGTACAATGCCCCATTCAGGATGTATCTCACCCGACATCTGCAGCAATTGGAGAGACCCCAAAAGTTCCTCAACAAAACGATAAAGGGACTCCAAAATCTGTCATATGCTGCCAGATTGAAGAAACTCCAGCTCTATTCAGTCGCATACCGTCTGCTCAGAGGTGACATGTGCCTGACATACAAGGCCATGTCCAACCCGGAATTAATGGACATGCTCCACCTCAAAAAATCCAAATCCACCAAAACCACTAGAGCAAGCGACTTAAACTTTAGCACGGATATAAATAGGACGTGCTGGAGGGATAGATTTATCACTCAGAGACTCCCTATGCTGTGGAATAAAATCCCGGTCCATGTGAGGCAGAGCACCTCGCTGGCTCTGTTCAAGAGAAATCTTGACCTGTGGATGGGAGATCGTAGGTTTACCCCGGGAATAATCTCTGTGTCACTGCTGGACAGAGGCACAACAAACTAATGGGCACAGTATTTTTTCATATAAGGGGTGGCGTAAGCCACAAAACTTTGGGCTAGGCTTATAAATGCCTTAGGGCAGATAGCCTAGTATAAACCTATGAACCTATATATATATATATATATATATATATATATATATATATATATATATATATATATATATATATATAGTATTGCTTCCCATTAAAGGGACTCCTGACATCTGGGTCAAGAAAAACTGATGTAATGGCGTCGGCTGCATGTTTTATACCCCCTGACTACCTGACGTCATGGAAGAAGAGACAGCAACCGACGCAGGACCCAAGACTTTGTTAATCAGGCCGACTGAGGGCTACTGCAAGCAGATAACCCAAATGTGATGACTGCAACAGTGATACACTCGAACATCTACATTTATGGTAAGTGTACACAACTGTACTTTCCAATTTTTGGATATGCCTGGTTAGATACATACCAAAGGGTCATTTTACTCAATGACAGGTCTGATGAATACCGAATACAGTGGAATAATGACTTCCTTGGACGTAGATGCCATACATTTGTTTACAACTTGCACAACATAGAATGATTTCCTCAGTACTGTAGTCACAATAGTCAAAGATTACATTACTAAGTCCCTGACTAGTGGGTCATCTCTTAGGGTTGTGCTGTCAATATGATTGTTAGCAGGGGGTGGATGACTTCCCGAAGGCTACTACTATGCATTTCTTGGCAGCTAGCTATAGTCCATGGCTCTGACACCAGTTGTTTGTCTGCATTTGTGTTGGTGGGGGAAATCAGTAACAGCTCCTAATTTATAATCATATGCAGATTTAGTGAGCCAGAGACCGCTGACTTTAGTCTTGACTTCAGAGAAGTAAATACTGAAAAAGAGCAGTCTCATGACCAATCCTTGAGAGACTCCTCTGACTGGCAACCTTGTAGAAGTGGACCCCCCATTCTAACTTCTTGGGTCCTATCTGTGAGCCAGCTGGCTATGCACTGGGTGACATAAGAATTTGGGCCTAACCTCCTGAGCATGTCAAAGATGCCAGAGTGGGGTACTGTGTCAAATGCCTTGGCCAGGTCAAGGTAGGCAGTGTGAAGCATTCCGCCCTCATCCACTGCTTTGGTGAACATCTCAAAGAAGTCCACCAGTTTGATTGTGCATGATCTGCCTTGACAAAACCAAACTGGGTTTGGTTCAGTGTCTGGAGGTTTCCTATGTCATTCTGATCATTTCCATGACAATTACTTTCATGGCTTTACATACGAGTTTGTAGATGTGCAGAGTGATAACTGTTGCTGTTCTCCATTATTAGGCATGAAGGCCATTTGTAGATTACAGTTAAACTGCAATTCCAGACTGTTTGATAGGTCATATTTCATGCATTTAGGATGCATCATGGGATACTATCGGGGCCAAACTATACAATGTTATTGGCCTTAGAGACAGAACAAAAGACCTGTTCCCTAGTGATAGCAGGGGAGTTATATTTGATGGCATTCCCTGAGGGAAGGTTGAGGGGGGAGAGAGGGGTATTTATTTACTGTTTCATAATCAAAAATGTTAGAAGGTACAGACCAAGAATTGGAAAAAAAATGGCATCAACATAAAATAAAGGAAACTTAGAAAAATAAATGCAGTGGTTTTCCAATAAGATATAGATAAATACAATATGAACACAACAGCTACATACATAGACTACTACGATTAGTGAATGATAATGATCCAAGAAATCATTAACACAATATAAATCAAGAAATGAACATAAGATTAAAATTAACAACAGAAATCATAAACTGTCTCCAGAAGAAAAGGGCAACACTCAACTCCTCCCAAACTAAATTAATGAAATTCTGAACCACCAAAAAGCCCTCAATGCTTTGCTTATCTACGGCCAACCTTAACTCCACTGAGCAAACTGATACACAACTTCTCCAAAAGTAAATTAATATTTAGAACAACCCACAATGACAAAAGTTTCCCAATTCTTTGCTTATCCATGACCATCTTAACAACTTTATTGAACAAGTTAACTCCTTCAAATACCTTGACATTTGGCTAGACCTCTCATTTAATTTCCACATGCATCTTGATAGCACATAGAAAAAAAATCCTTGCTCTTTTAGGCAAATACAGACTCTCCTTACCTCTTCAGACCAAACAAAAAAGCCACAGGCAAAGACAGTCTCATGGTCCAGGTAGAATTCTGCTTCCCATTAGTAGCTGCTGCCTCTAACAGAAAATTCTGTACATTCAAAGTATTTCTGACTCTATCCATACTTTCATCAGACACTCCCCAAATCTGACTGGCTTCCTGTGCAACAGCAAGCCAATCTACCTCTTGGGAGGACCAGTTCTGCAAATGCCCAGAACTACACTATTTCTCCTACCAAACCTTCTCCACTCTCAGCCCCAAGCTCTGAGAAGCTCACCCTTTCCATCTCAATAACTATTCTACTTCTTCCTTTTTTTCAGTCACAAGTGAAAGATCACTCCATGTCCCAAACACAATGCACAGCACGTTACCTAATCTCTCAAATTCTTTGACACCTCCTGATACTCCTATTTTTACTCACAATAGTATTTCATAACACCTACACCCAACTCCATTAGGTTACTTAATCATTTATACAAACAGAATATAACTGTCTTCTGTCTGGTTCCATTTCTTTTGTTATTAACTTCTTGTACTTTGCTAATCTCCAATTACTTATGTTTTAATTGATGTACAGATGACAACTGCTTGCTCACTTACTGACGTTACTTTTGTAACTCGGTTTAAGTGACCCTTACATTTGTTTGAATCCTAGATCGCTGTAAATGTTTTGTTTTGCTGTTTGTTTTTGTTAAAGGCTAGCCATTCAGTGGTGTAAACATTGGCTCTATGTGATTTGCTCACATTGACTCATGTTGTTGTTGTTGTTGGTCTTTCGGCTTTTCCCAGTTAGGGGTCGCCACAGCGAAACTCCGGTCCGCTAATGATTGGCAATAGATTTTCACAAATGCAGAGGTGCCAGCTCGACATTCAACCTTCAACAAAAGCACACCCGTTTACGCATGTCTTTCGAACGCCCACCCAAACGTGGGAGGACATGCAGACTCCACACAGAAGGCACTCCCTGCACTCCAGCCGAGAATCGAACAGGAGAACCTCTTGCTGTGAGGTAACAACGCTACCGCTGCGCCACCGCAGATGTCCTCATGTTAATGTGAATTCGCAACCCCATGTAAAAATGTGAAAAAGGAGGTTTGACAGAGATGACAATGTCTATGACTGAAGCTGGTCCACTGGGATCAGTGCTCTACGCTGGTTACCTATCTGAACAAATGAATATATAAATAAATTCAAAAGGCAGGTACTAAAAGTAGAAATTAATGAGCTTTACATGCTGCAAGTATCAGCTATAATAAAATAACCTACTAATACCTACTGCTATTACCTCAACAGGCTCAAAGATTACATTTAAAAGGCTACTGAAAGAACACCTAAAGAACACATGGATATGCACATGTTCTTCACATGGCTGACCTTCCCCTCTCCCACCCCCTCCCCTTACTCTTCCCTCTGACTTCAGTTTCATCATCAAAAGAATGCAACTTCTCTATCTTCTTTCCAGTACCACCTCTAATTCTAACCCCTTAGTCAAAACCCATACGTCACTGCTAGGACACTCTTATCTGTCAACTACACCTTTCTCTTTACTCCTCTACTCTTACACTATACTTAATCTATTTATTCTTCCTGCATTTCTTACTTAACCTGTTATCCAATTTCCCATCTCTGTCTCTTCTCCTACTACTATACTCCCTACGATGTCTAATCTTTGCTCTCTTTGCTGCTATACTCCCTACTGTGTTTAACTTGCTCACAAGTTCAACTGTATAAAGCAAAAAATGCAACCCCTACGAACAATGTTCACCATTATGTAATGCCTCAACCTAAAACTGTAAAAGATGTGTTCAGTCTGTGTAAATATGTTAAATCTTAAGCTTCAATGCTGTGTTACTAGTCAATAAGTTTGGTACTATGTAAATTTGAATCTTTCTGTATACACTTTATATTTTCCTTAAAATTTTACTGTGGAGCTTTTCTCCCCAGGCCTCTGCTGAAAATGGACATGCATCCAGTCGAACTTTCCAGGTCAAGAAATGTAAAAATAAATAAATAAAAAAAATAAGCCCACAGCAGTGATTTGATTCACAAAGAACTGTACAGCAGTGAAACTTGCACGGTACCTCCCTGTTTAGTTGTACTGCTGCAATGTTTAAGGATTCACAGTCACGTACAATATTTGCAAAAGTGCACTATCTCATTAAATGGGACTTGGTATGAACAGAAGCTTCTCAACTGAGCAGTTTTGCATTGCTCAGTCGAGCACCTACCAATCTGTGCTACGTAGCACACACAACTACAGACAGCTGTCAAACTGTAACTACCTCGGGTGCTCTTGAACAGGGAAAGCTAAGTACTACACATCAGAGCTCAATTTTTACCCAGCCACTCTGTCAGATAAACCAGACAATGTACAGATATACACCTTACATTGACACTCTAACAGTCATATAAACATATATATATATATATATATATATATATATATATATATATATATATATATATATAGACACACACACACACACACACACAAACACATATCCAATATGTGCACACATTTCAGCTACAATCTCTTTATTCATACCAGCCAAAGATCATGTCAGACAGTGGTCATTCCTCCACACGCAGAAACGCATACATACACTAAAAATACAGACTCATGCAGTGACATAAATTGACCAACTCACATACCATCTCTATAGACTTTCCTTGCACAGAGGTTATTCATTGGGTCATCAAAAAAATTATTTGGCACAACAACACATATGCAGACATAGGCTCAACAACTAATAAATCAGCCCTGGGCGCTTTATTATCCTCTCTGTCTCTCTCTCTCTCTCTCTCTCTCTCTCCCCCTTTATTAATAATGTGGTGTATGGCCTACCAGCATTAACTGCATTGAACATGCAGATGATACTGTAATCATTATGGATCATAAAATAACCTCCACCTTGAATAAACAACTTAAGAAAGTTTTGTTCATTTTGAAACTAACTTAGCAGTAATATGCTATTAGTACAGAAAAATATGAGTAATGTTACTGAGAAGATAAAGATTAGCTACTTCTCAACCATTAAGTAATGACCCCAATGGAATATTGCTCCCTTCCACCAACATTAGAAATAATCAGGATATTCTTAGACTAAACTTTTTCATTAAACAAACACATGGGACAGTATAAAATATTACAGGTGTATACCACTTTAATGACCACTGGGGCCTTTATAAACCTAGCTGTGCAGCTCAAATGTTATGGGTTACTGTGCCTTAGAGATTATTTTAAGGGGTGTATGATAGTTGAGGCATGTTTTAATGGCGGTCTCTGTCCTTCAGAGACACAGATGTCATACCAGGGGTGAATTTCCAATTTCCTATCCACTGTCCAGGTTGCACTTGAATAATAGGGTAAGGAGGGCTCTGCTTTGCATGGATGGGAAGCCTGTTCCAGAGAAGGGGAGACACTGAGACACATAACTGTCCCTCCAACATGTCCTACTTAATTCTCAAGCAAAATTTAAATCCTTAGATCTACTTGTTCTGGTGCTGTTGGCTTTGCCACCAGAGCGAGAACTAAGGATGCCTTTTACGTCCGATTACAGAGACAGGCCTTTGAGGTGAACTGCAAATGCACTGCAATCAGTCTGCAGACTATTGCACATCTAGTCAATATTTATTTTACTTATTTTATTTATTTTACATTTGTTGACCGGGAATATCCGACTGGATACATGTCCATTTTCAGCGGAGGCCCGGGGAGAAAAGCTCCACATAGACAGTAATTTACATTCATATAAACAGAGTATATAATACTTCTTTTGATAATTAATACATAAGGTACAAAGAGACATGCAATTGTTTACAATTAAGATTTAGAAGGAAAAAATGTCAGAGCAATGCTAGATGCAGAGAAGAGCCTTGGGGAATTCCTATAGAGAAGTAGAGGTTGAGGAAGGTAATGGGTTTAGTCTGGTTTGGAACATTGACAGAGCCACTGGTTTTTAAAATGAAGGGATAGACTCTTCTTGAATTTGGATAGAGAGGTGATAGTGGTGAGTTGAGGCGGAAGGGTGTTCCATATTTTACCAATGGAATTTGCAAACAGCGAGTCACCTCCAAAGTTACAGGATTTGACCCTTTGAGCAAGTAGCCTATTTGCTGAGTGCAGACTAGTTAGGTTTAAGTATGGGGTGATTAAATTACGCAGCGCAGGAATGGAGTCGGATTGAGTGAGAATTTTAAAAGCTACTGTTAGTTGGGTCTGCTGGAGTAGGTTTGGTAGTTCAACCCAGCCAAGGTTATGCAGGTTGATACAGTGATGGGTTTTGTAAGGCATGCCAGTAACAAATCTAGCAATGTGATTATAGCAACCTGAGAGCTTGTTTAGGTCTGATTTGTACAGGTTGGTGAGTATGGGGGAGGCATAGAGGAGGGAGGAGAGGAGATGAGACCGGGCTGTGGCCTCTCTTGCCTTGGGAGTTAGAAAGGATCTTATTCTATAAAGAGACCCCAGTTTTTTATTAACTGTTTTAATAGTTTGGTTAATGTGAAGGTCGAATCTGAGTTTGTTGTCTATGGTAACACCTAGTAATTTGGAGTTTGAGTCTGGGGATATAGTAGTGCCATTTTTGGATTGAACAGAAAAGAGTATAGGGGAAGGTTTATGGGTAGGATGGAAGAGTAATAGTTTGGTTTTTTTAGGGTTAAGGATCAAATGGCGACCTAACAACCAGTCTTCAACTGCAGTCAGACAGTCTTGGGTTTTGGATAGTAGCTTAGCTGGTGACCTGTCCGAGTTTATTAGTGTTGAGTCGTCCGCATATTGAATGCAGGAGGTCTTGGGGATGACTGTGTGGAGGTCATTAATAAAAATAGAAAAGAGTAGAGGTCCCAGGATGGAGCCTTGGGGAACCCCTGTGGAGTTAGGTAATAGGGGCGAGAGCTTGTTTTGCCAGAGTACGGCTTGATTCCTATCGGAGAGATAGGCATGAAACCAATTAAGTGTTGTGTTGTCTAGATCGAAGGTTTTTAGAGTGTTGTGAAGTAGTTGATGGTTGACCATATCAAAGGCCTTTGATAGGTCCAGAAAGAGAGCGGATGACATGTTTTTGTTGTTCTTGTTATGGTTTATAGTGTCGGTGAAAGAGAGGAGGGCGGTAGTAGTGCTGTGTTTGGGCCTGAAACCATGTTGTGAGGTAGTTAGAAGCTTGCTCTGGGTTAGGTAGTGTACAAGTTGTTTGTGTATACATTTTTCCATGATTTTAGCAAGTGGTGACAAAACGGCTATTGGCCTGTAATTGGATAGATCAGTAGATGTCCCGCCTTTGTGGAGAGGGACGACGTGGGAGATTTTCCAAATTGAGGGGATAGTAGATTTGGTTATGGTGTGGTTGATTAGGATGGAGATGGGGTAGGCTATGACCTCTGCAGCTTTTTGTAGATAATCAGCTGGTAGAAGGTCGGCAGCAATGGTAGTAGGTTTTAGTTTCTTCAGTAGGGATCTAATGAAGGAAGTGGAAACAGGTTGTAGGTGGAAGGAGGGCTCTGACTTCAGGGTCAAACTTGTGGTAGAGGGGCTGGTGGGAGGTTGTTGTGCAGCTAAAGATTTGATAACATTGATAAAGAAAGAGTTAAAGGTATTGGCCACTTCTTCAGGACTTTTATCATTTAGGTCAGCTGGAGTTGGAGTGGTGGTCTTTCCTGGATGGAGAAGGTTGTTAATACCTGCCCAAAACTTTTGGGGATTATGTTGGTGTTTATCTTGCAGTTGATGGTAATAGTTCTTTTTGTCTAGTAAAATAGATTTTTTTGTCACGTTAATAAATTGTTGGAAGTAAATTCGGTCTAGGGGAGCTTTGGAGGCACGCCATTTGTCCCAGGCTCTGTTTCTAAGTATGATTTTGGATTTAGAGTATTTTGTTAGCCATGGAGCAGTCTGGTTTTTGACCTTGGTTGAACGTATGGGGGCATGGGAATTGAGTATGTTTGTAAAGGTAGAGTTAAAGGTTGTTGCAGCTTCATCGAGAGGGAGGTATTTAAGATTAGTCCAGTTACAAGACTGTAGCTCTAGTTGGAATTTAGACAGGTCAAATTGTTTAGTGTTCCTGATCGATTTATACACTGGTCGCTTGCATCTCCCTACCTTTTTTTTCCTCTATGTAGGTTATGAGATGATCACTGAGTTCATTTGGGAGAGTCCCAGATTTATACATATGGGACGGACTGTTTGTGAGTATCCAGTCAAGGAGACTTTCTTTTTGATTGGCGTTGCCAATTCTGGTGGGGGAGGATATAATTTGTGAGAAACCGTGGAGATTTATGAGGGTGGGGTTGGTCTTTGAGGAACATTGGTTCCAGTCTATATTCATATCGCCCAAAATAATAGTTTCTTGGGGGCAGTTGATAGCAAGCCAATTTAAGATATGCTCAAGTGTGTCAGTTTTACTTCCAGGGGGGATGTAGGTCACAATTAGGTTGATACATTTTTCCTTATTTATTTGTATTTTTAGGGCAATTAATTCTGCATTAGAGATCTGGGGAGGTTGTGAGGGGTTCAAAGTAATATTTAGTGAGCATTTGAAGAGGACGGTGAGACCACCTCCTTTTTTTGTTGGGCGGTCGTTTCTGTATATGTTATAGCCTGGTGGGGAGATCTCAATGTCTTTTGTAGCTGGTTTAAGCCAAGTTTCAGTCAGGCACATAATGCCAGGATGGTGAGTGTCTAACAGAGCGTGCAAGTTGTGTATTTTGTTGTTAAGGCTTCTTATATTTAGATGGCAGATTAGGAGGGAGTTAGGAGAGTTAGGGAGAAGTGATGGGTTATGAGAGCTAGCGATTGTCATAGGGCCTGGGTTGGGGTGGATGTCTTCGTCCTTAGGCAAGTTTTTTCTCAGATATTCTATAAGTTTCAGGAGTTTGAGTAATAATTTGTCAGCATGTTTGGATTTAGGAGAATTCATTCTTGGTTTATGGGGGTGGGGGTACTTGGTGTATTGTACTATATTGGTTGGGTAGTGAGTAGGATAAGCAGTGTAAGGTAAGGTTGATGGCTTACAAGTATGATACTTGGGATAGTGATATCCCTTGTATATTTGGTCCTCATATTTAGTTAGCACATATAGTGAGGTAAGGACTAATAGAGTAAGGGGCAGAGTATTTATGGTTGGCTTGAGAATCAGAGAGAGGTGGGGCTTCATAGTGTATAACATAGTTATAGGCGTTTAAGCAGATAGCAAGTGCGGTGGGAGTGGTTCAAGTGAAGGGAGGAGGGGGGATGGAAGAGAAAGTAACGCGTGATTGTGTGAGAGTGTGGATAGTAGTGGGTGTGGTTAGTTAGGTATAAAAGTGGGACCACTGGGGGCAGGTGGGATTTGGGGGCAGGGAGGGGCGCGGAGCGAGCCCCATCGCAGCGAGGGCGAGCGGAGCGGGGTTAATCCGACCCCACACTGACCAAGGTAATGGAGAATATATTTAGGTTTTACTTGTTTCTTTTGAGTTTTCCCAATATTTTCACCAATTATGGGCCAGAAAGACAGAGTTTAATCTTCCTTTAATGAGATGCTTTCCTGTGTTTTTAGACTCGGGTACGAGCTATAGAGGGTTTTTTTAATTAATCTTATTTGGTAATTATAGTTCTGGATATTGACCTTGTCCGTTTAAGTTACTGTCCTGAACCAGGTCTTTGTAAAGCTTTCAGCTCACGTAACAAATTCAGTTTAGTGGCGCTTCTTGGTGTGGGTGGCCAGGGGAAATAACTGGGCAAAACCTGGGAGAAGAAAATATAAACACTTAGAGCTTACTCTCAAACGCAGTTCCTTCACAGAGTAGTATACAGCAGGCTTATCCACATGTTCTAAGCATGCATGCTTGCAATCTTTATGTAACAAGCTAATCGTCAGTTACAGTTTCTTAGGTTACACAAGAATTCTGTCAAAAACACTATCTGTGCTGCTCACAAGTTGTACTATAAACTAAAGAGACAAAATCTGACTATGTCGTCTAGACCATCAAACAATATTCTGTTACTATAGCCTGGTGCAACAGTAAAAAATACACCTGAAATAACATTAGTATAGAA